>NC_091482.1:49802000-50147212 GCF_036971445.1 Narcine bancroftii | reverse complement strand
GAACAGGCTGTCTCCTGTCCTGCTGGCTACAGACCATGCTGAGATCCATGAAGGGGGAAGGGGAGAGATTAACGTAATAATAACAGGATGTCAGGCTTCCTGTTTGAGGCCTTGATTTTCACCAGCCAACCAGTTCCTGAAATTACTACCAGTTGACAGGTTTAATGCATAGGCTAGTGAGTTTAATAGTGTCTTCTCCAAGCAATATAAAAATGTGGCCATTTCTTTGATGGCTCACTTAGAATCCTAACAGATGGCCCTCATTTAGATTATTTCATGATAAGTAAACATTCCATCAGCAAAGCCATTTCATTGATCCCAGAAGCTTTCTTTTCTATACTGTCCACTTTCCTGCACTGTGGAGAGATGCTTCCTGGGAACAACTGCTCCCATCTTGGTGCTTTTTTTTAATATTGTGACATGATTAGCGTAGCGGTTAGCGCAATGTTTCTACAGCACCAGTGACTGGGATTGGATCAGGGTTCAAATCCCGCGCTGTCTGTAAGGAGTTTGTACATTCTCCCCATGTCTCTGTGGGTTTTCCCAGGGGACTCCGGTTTCCTCCCACTATTCAAAATGTGCCAGGAGTGTAGGTTAATGAGGTATAAATTAAACGGCAAGGATTCGTGGGTCGATATGGCCTGTTACCATGGTGTTGGTCTAAATTTAACTTAATATTTTTTTAAAAGATATTTCTAAATATCCATCAGCTCTCTGGAAATTTTATCTGATGTCTGTTGTGAATTGCTCACTTGACATTAAAACTGAACATATGGACTTCATGGAAGTGAATACCAATAGGGCCTTTCAAACTGCCATGTAAAATGGGGCAGTTAGAAAAGGATCTGACCCGATCAACCCCGATGGAATCCAAATGGGTCCCTGACTTACCCTAGAGGTAGTCAAGGAACCCAGTTAAACTTACCTAGGTCGTGTCCACAGGCGATTTGAAAATGAAAATGGCCAACCTGCTTATTCTGGTGACGTCAGCACTTGCATGCGTGCGTCACCGGGCAGCCAGCTTCTGAACATCCCCAGTGGTACATCCAATGAGTACGTGACACATCATTGCAGGTGTAAGATTGTCCTTAAATGGGCGGGTTGGCGATTTAATGGGTTGATCTCCCAACAATTTAAAAGGTGCTTCCAGCACATTTAGCCCATTAATTGCACCCGGGTCCCAGGAGGGCCACCCAGGAGCTGGAGTTTAAAAGAGGCTAATGAGAGTACAATGTACACTGGCTGCATTTGCCGAGCTCAACGTTTCGAGACTGATGACGTTTGTTTCTACTCTCGGCTCCCAAACCCTAATCCACACTCATGACTAAGGTAAAGAAGAGAGACAGCAGATGCTGGAAAGCTGGAGTAACCCATGGGGCAGCTAATAAGCAGATCAAACAGTGTCCTCTTATAACAAAGGCAGAGATACGTAACCAACGTTTCAGGCTTGAGCTCAGATACTTTGATGAAGGGCTCAAGCCCGAAACGTCAGTTACATATCTCTGCCTTTGCTACATAGAGCACACTGGTTGACCTCCTGAGTTTCTCCAGCATTTTATGTCTTTACTTCAACCATGGTGTCCACAGAATTCAGTGTTTTAAATCCCAATAAAGAAAGTTAAATTCCAGCAATACCTATCACAAACTATAGATGTCCTAAAACATTTCTGAGCTAACAAAGTACTTTTTGAATGATGCATTTTGGAGGGTTGAAATTGCAGAGTACATTTTTATGGTAGGATTCTTAACAGTGTTGAAGAGAAGAATAGAGGGACCTTTGGGGTCCCTCAAGGTCACGATGCTGGTGGTTAGGGTAGTTAATTAGGCTTATAGTATGCTGGCCTTCATTAGTCGGGGGATTGAGTTCAAGAGTCATGAGATACTCAGCAAAACTCTGGTTAAATCCACAGAGAATATGGTGCTCAATTCTGGTTGCCTATTACAGGAAAGATGTGGCAGCTTTGGAGACGGTGCAGAGAAGGTTGACCAGGATGTTTCCAATTCTCATGAGGCAAGGTTAACAGAGTTCAGGGTTTTCTCGTTAAACTGAAGAAGGATGAGAGTGGGCAGCCAGCCATTTTTTTTCCCAGGGTGACAGTAACAAATGCCAGAGGACATTGGTTTAAAGTGAGGGGAGGAATGTTTAGGGGAGACATTATGGGTAAGTGGATGCCTGGAATTCATGGCCAGGTGATGGTGGCGGAGACCGATACAACTGGGACATTTAAAATTCTCTTAGACAGGCACATGGAAGTAAGGTGCTTCTCAACCTTCTTCGGTCCAAGGCTTCTGGCCTAACGTGCCCTGGCCCACTAGTGGCAACGACTGAGCAATATAGGTGCAAAGGCAGCTCTGTAAGCAACACGTCGTTATCTAATTTAAAGTATTTCACTTAACATTTTTTTAGGACACTGGTTTAGATTGATGTGTAGGTTTCTATCAGTTGGCACAACATCATGAGCCAGAGGCCCTGGACTGTGCTGTAATGTAATGTTCTCTGAAATGTAGCATACACTCCCTCATTACTGCATTGTGAAATCAATCAAGATTGTGTGATGTCTACTGATGGAATGGTCTTGCATTGAAAGAATGTCAGGTCCTCATCTGAAATAGAGATAGCGTTGGACAGGAGAGAAGAAATTGGTTATATTATGCAGTATGATGTTATTTTCAGTATTGATTGGTGACTTCCTCTGAACGCAATTCCTCCTGGTGTCCTTTTCTCCATTGCATGAACACTAGTGAAGATTAAGTCACATCATTAAAGATCTCTAAATCTTATCTTAATGATTGTATAGTGCAGGACTCCAACACTGCATGACAAATAATCTGGAACACAACATAAAAGTTTCTTCTCATCAGTTCAGATAAAAAAGTGTATGATTTTAAATTGGCTCACCAGTGACCTTGGCAATGACCCGCGTTCTGTGATGACCTTGCACCCAGAGGTTTGTGTCTCATTGACGTGATCGTCCACTCGCTGTTTCTGCAAGGGGTGGGGGGGGGGTGGGGGGAGACAGGCAGTTCTAGAGAGAACAGAAACTCACCTCTGGGTGAAGCAGAGTGTAGTCATGAAATAGGGCAGGAGAAAACAAAATATAATTTTTTTAAATTTAAATTGAGACATGCCGCAAGGTAACAGGCCCTTTCGGCCCATGAGTCCGTGCTGCCCAATTATACTCAATTAATCTACAACCCCGGTATGTTCTTTGAACAGTGGGAGGAAACCACGCAGACACGGGGAGAACGTAACCTAATTCGAGCCTTGGTCCTGATCATTGACGCTGTAACAGGATTGGGCTAACCATACCGCCTTACTAAATGATTGCTAAAATTTATGGGAAGACATTGACATTTTTAACATCGTGCTTCTTTGTGTTAATTTGGTCACGTCAGTGATATTGCAATGATATTAGATATAACAGTGTTTAATGTGTTCATTATTAATAAATAGCAAAAATAAGATTAAAACTGTGCATAAATTTTCATTGAACAGTGAAATATTACCAATGACACAGCTCCACCCTTGTCAATGTAAGGACACACTGAATGAATCCCTGGATACCCATTCCACAGGCTTCTTAACAATGTACCCTTTGTGTTTTTTGCAAATGCGGGATTTAATACATTTACTAATGGAAATCACATTTACCTTCACATGCAGGAATTTTGGAGCCCTTCCAAATGACCGTATTTAAGTTAATGGAACGGCAGGACTAACCACACATTATCTTCATAGAATCTCAGCATGCTCCCTGTTGTTGGAGGGAACTGCGAATGAGGCTCTATCTAAAAATGTTGTTTCCTTTGTTTTGGAAAAGATCGATGACAGCCGAAGAAAGGAGAGGACAGAGCGCAAGGTGCTCAACAAAATGATCTCCCATTCTGCATCCGGTCTTAATGATGTCGAGGAAGCTAGAACATGAGCGCCAGATGCAATAGGTAACCTCTGAAGATTCATAAGTGAATCTCCATTCATCCATAACCCTCTATTGTGCATTCTCCAACCGGATGACATTAACATCGACTTCTCCGGTTTTGGCTTGCCTACTCTCCATTCTTCCTCTCTTGCTATTCCCTCTGTCTCTAGCTCTCCATCCCCTTCCCTCTCTATTCCCCCCTCTTGCCCTCTCTATTCCCCCCCCCTTCCCCTCCACTATCCTGTTCTGCCGCCTGCCTACACTTTGTTCATACCTTGATGAAGGGAGGAAACTGAAGCCCCTGGAGGATGCAACAACAGTCATCAAAGACCGCCACCACCCACTGCATGCTGTGTCCTTGCTGCTGCCATCAGGAAAGAGATTTAGGTGTCACAAGACCTACACCATCAGCTGTTACCCCTCCACCATCAGACTCCTCAATGGCAAACTCATTCCGAGACTCATTTAAGGACTCTTGCTTAAGCACTTTATTGATTTTCTTTTTGTTCGCTCTGTATTGCACTGTCAGTTTGTTTACATTCATTATCTGTTTGGAGTTTTTTATTTGTTTGCATGTTTACGCTGTGTACAGTTTATTTTTTGCACTACCAATTAGTGGTAATTCTGCCATGCCCACAGGAAAAAGGAATCTCAGGGTTGTATGTGATGTTATGTATGCACTCTGCCAATAAATCATATATGTATCTTTCCCTTTGCTAGAGAGAGGACACTGTTTGACTGGCTGAGTTTCTCAAGCTTTGTGTTTTTACTTCATAAGCGAAGTGTTGCTTAACTTGGAAGGATTGCTTAGGACCCAAATCATTTGGGACAATGACTCTCTGGGGCTCTGACTGTTGGTGAAAGAGGAGCTGTAGGCACAAGTGCAGCATTTCTTGCTGTCACAGGGGTTGGTACCGATTTGTGGGAAGTGATGAGTGCATGAGGGAGTCCCGGAAGGGGGCAGTCCCTGTGGAAAGCAAGGAGGGGAGGGCTAGGGAAGATGCGTCTGGTGGTGGGATCACGTTGTCAGTGGCAGAAATTACATTGGCTACGGAGCCTGCTGGGGTGGTCGGTGAGGGCAAGGGGAATCCTGCCCTTGTTGCAGCTTGGGGACGAGTGGACAGAGTGAAATGCTCTCCCTGGATTCCAGTCTCTCCAATGTAGAGGAGGCCACACCGGGAGCACAGGTGACCCCTGCAGATTCACAAGTGACATGTGGCTTCGCTTGGAAGGACTGTTCATTGAGGCAATGATTGCAACTGGCCGAGCCTTTGAGTTAGTGACAGGCAGGAACATGGGCAATCTAACTAGTACATGCTTTTGAGATTGTTATTGGTGGCCAGCAATGAATGGAGCCATGTCTACACTATATAATGCCTTTAGCAGTTGATGACAGGTGAATGGCGATTAAATCTGCTGCAAAGCAGCCGTTAATTAAGATCACTGCAGAGCAGAGGAATAATCTGCCACCAACAAGGGTTAGGCATGAAAATCTTTAGCTTGAGACATATCGTTCATTGTCTAGCTATCAGAGAAAGGAATTATATGTGTTTTGGGTCGCTGGTTAGGATATGGGTCAGTTTAGGAAACTGAAAAGTGTCTTCAAACAAAACATTCGCAACAGCAAAAAGCTAAAAAAGAAATTTGCTGGAGAAATTAAGCAGGGCCGAGCAGCGTCTGTGCGAGTAAAGACATACAGTATACAGGCATATAGCAAGCACTTTCAGCCCATGAGCCAATTTACACCTGATTGAGGTACAACCCCCGATATGTTTCGAACGGTGGGGGGAAACTGAAGCCCCTGGGGGATGCAGTAGCAATCATCAAAGACTGTCACCACCCACCACATGCTCTGTTCTCGCTGCTGCCATCAGGAAAGATTTAGGTGCCATAAGACCCGTTCCACCAGGTTAAAGAACAGCTGTTACCCCTTAAACTCATTCCGAGACTCAATTAACGACTCTTGCTTAAGCACTTTATTGATTTTCTTTTTGTTTGCTCTGTATTGCACATTTGTTTACATTCGATATCTGTTTGGAGTTTTTTATTTGTTTACATGTTTACACTGTGTACAGTTTACTTTTTGCATTACTGATTAGTGGTAATTCTGCCGTGCCCGCAGGAAAAAAGAATCTCAGGGTTGTAGGTGATGTCATGTATGCACTCCGACAATAAATCTGAAATCTGAATCCCTCGCAGACGTGGGGAGAACATACAAACTCCTTACAAGCTGTGCTGGATTCGAACCCTGGCCCTGATCGTTTGCGCCAACCATGCCGCTCCCTTAAGAATCGCCATTGTTTCGGGTCAGATTCCTTCATCAAGACTTCATTCTCAACTGAAAGTGTGGTCTCTGGTGAGACGGACAATTTATTGTTTTTCACTTAATTAAGGTCAGTTATGTGGAGAGACAGACCAGTGGCTGCTATCAACGTGACCAGTTCCATTCATGGATGACTCCCATTAGTTGTGGCTGCCTTTGACTTCAATCTCATCAGTGAGGCTGATGCTATTTATAACCTACAGAAAGCTAAAGCTGCACAACGCGTCACCAGAATAATAAATTCTTTCCATCGGTCACAGCTGAAGAAAGATGAAGAACAACTAGTGCTGAGGTAAAAAACGGAAGTCTGCAGGCAACGAGGTTAAAGTAAAAACACAATGCTGAAGAAACACAGCAGCAATGTTTTTTTGCGCAGCAAAGGGCATTTTTATGCAGAAACTTTGGAATTATTCTGAAAAAAAATTAGCGTACTTACCTCTGGTGTGTCCCAATGTGGTCGTTTTCACGGGGGCACTTCTTCACAGCCTTCCTGTGTTGCGGAGTTTGACGGAGGGCGGAATGTCGTATTGATTAAGCCTGCTTTTCATGAAGGGGCTACGGTCAATTTACATTGCAGCCGCTCTGTAAAACTGTGTAGGGTTGGGAGTGGAAACATTACGGGATGGAATTGGCTTTAAAAATTCCGTCCTGACATTTTATTACACTGCCACCGACCGACCGGAGCAGAAATTTTCCTGAAATTTGCTGCTGTGTAAAAATGCCTCGAGGAAAGTGCTGAGGATCTTCAGGGGACAGAAGTGCTGTTTTTTTGAAGAGTCCTTGAACTAAGACACCATCTACTCTCTCAGGTAGGTGTGAATGATTTGATGGCCTTTGCTCCAGGAAGCTCCTAATGTCCTGGCTAGCAGTTTTCCTTCAATCCCCATCATCAACTAACTCTGATTTCCTGGGATTATCAATTCACTGCTTCCTGTCATTCCCTGGCTCTGAGGCTGTCGGGTGTCCTACTTTCCAGCAATTTCAATGCAAATGTTCTTCCATAGTGTTTTTTTTAGACAGCAATGTTGGAAAATTTTCACATAAATTAACATAATTACTCACCTTGTGGTTGTTTACACTGAAGCTGTGTGCGTTAGTCCCGGTGCTTTTACATGGAGCAACGTGACCCGAGTCATCAGCTGGACGTTAAATTCATTGTGAGTTTTGTGACTTAGACTGCAGGCTTCCCCTGAAAAGCAGTAGGGATCTGGCAGAATAAATTGCGGTGCATGAATTGACTAAAATAAGTTTTGCCTTGCTCTGTTTTGCTTGGCAGGGTGACAGGAATTCCTTTGGTACGAGGTGGATCCTGGCTCTCCCTTAAAAGGAAAAGGATGCTGTTCCAATCCTGCAGTCAATGCTTTTGAGGCATCTCCCCCCTGACTTCAAATCCACAGCAAGTGCTCGATGTGGCACATGGTGGCAGCGGGTAGAGGGCGGACGAGTTTGGAACGCTCTGGCTCCTTGGAATCCAGATCGGTGACGAGATCGGGTCCGCAGCACCGCTCGGCACTCCTATCCGGTTCTCAAACGGTGGGGAGGGATTCAAGCATGGCTATGAGAGGCGGCAGATGTCACGGCAGCCACAGGAGTGCTGGCGGTGATGAGGAGAAGGCACCAAATGCCGGTAGGACAAGGGCGGGTGGGGGTGAGGGCGACAAGCCACTCAGGTGTTACCGGGGCTGGGATGGTTACTGCAGCAACTGAGGCTGCTCTGCCGGGACTGTGACTAACACTGCCAGCCTGGAGTGCCGGATTTCCATCCACCTACTGATGTCTGGGCGGCTCGTGGAATGGTCGGAAATCGCTGACAGAAAACATCTCCCAGTGGCCGACCACTTCAAATTCCCACATCAACGTATCCATCCATGGCCTTGTGTACTGTCAAACCGAGGTCACCTGCAAACACCTCAGAGTTCATCTCGGCAATCACCGGTCTGATGGCATCATTGACTTCTTCAATTTCTGTTAACCCCCTCCCTCAGCCTGGACATGGAGCACAGTAACAGTCCCTTTCGGCCCACGAGCCCATGCTGCCCAGTTACCGAAACCGAAGCACCCAGAGGAAACCCACACAGATACAGGGAGAAGGTACAAACTCCTTCTGGACAGGATGGGATTGGAACCCCAATCCCAATCGCTGGCACTGTAGCAGCGCTGCGCTAACTGCTATGCTAACCATGGCACGAAAGGTCACTAAATTTAAAAGGTTTGAGAGTTTTCGAAAGGTCCAGATTCTCGGGCCATCCGAAATTCTGGCATCCAGATTTTTGAACTTCTACTGTAATGATTAAATCTCCAGGTAATAAAGGATGTTTTTTTCTGGCAGAACTAAGATGCACTCCACCCTTTCTGACTGTCTGGCAGGCAAGTGCCAATACACAGGTCAAGAAAAAAATTGCAATGTTGTGACATCGGCCAGCGGCATCATGGGCACCAGCAGGATTGGATCAAGGATGAGTTTTTTGGGGAGGGCATTAGGATAACCCGGGTTGGGTGGGCGGGTACAGTCCGACAGTCACAGACTCGCCCAGCAGTGGGGGGAAGGTGCTGGTGGTGGCCTATCTGCTGAATGGACGTAAACCTCCTCTGTCCCTCTGACGTTGAAGCCGAAAGCGCTGCTTTGTTGTGTGGAGAGTCAATGGGATGCATCAAGCTTGATGCTAGTGATGCTTGACGCACGCTAGTGACGCGGGCGGGGGTGGGTCTGACGGCAAGTGATGGTCGCGAGTATATGGGGGAACAGCACCTCACATGGAGGGGGGGGAAATGCATGCGAATGCCTCCCTTGGCACCACCGCTGGTGACCAGACTTCACTCCAGACATCTACAAGAAAGCAGCCTCTATCCTCAAGTACCCTCCGTACCCAAGCAATGCCCTGGTACCATCAGGAAGTTCAGGGACCTGAAGATGAACACGCAATGATGCAGAAATCTGCCACAACCTCACTTTCTCTGACCTTTGCACTAATTTACTTATTTTTAAATGAAATGTAATAGCAAAATATTTGCACTGAGCTGCTACAGCTAAACAGCAAATTTTGAGACATGTTCATGACGAGACATTCTGTCTTTCTTAAATCTAGATTTAAAAAAATCAAAAGACATACTTTAGATACAACTGCTAAATTTGAAAAGCATGGGAACCATTTATTGATTACGTTCATGGCATATAAACTGGCATTATTCCCTGAATTATCTCTTCTAGACATAATGTAATTTTTGCCATTTTTAATTCTCTGTACGTGTGGACCGGAACTGTTTTAAACTATTCAACAGATCATCAGGTCACTCAGTTGTTTTTTTAAAAAATTATTTTATTTTATTCTATATATGATGTTATACATATTTTTAAATCTCTTTTCTTTGTTAGGAGAATTATTTCTAATATGTCACATTTTCACTCTTTGGAATTTATATGATACCTATACGATGTGGACAATCCCTTTTTAATTGCTATTTCTATTCTCCTTATGCTGTGTATATTATGAAATGTTAATAATAAAAAAAGATTGAAAAAGAAAGACAAGACATTCTGATTCTGACCCTCACAGCTGAACTTAACAAGTACCATAGTTCTACTCAATACGCGAAGGGAGCTTTCCCCTGGACTTGGTAAAATCTGTCCCTCAACTCCCATTAATCAGATCTAATCTGATCATTACCATTTGCGAGATCTTATTGTGCGCACAGTTTTCCATTTTCCTTGACAGTAATAACATTTCTAAAGCATAAAGGATCTTGCGATGCCCTGAATTTGGCAATACAGCCTCGGTGGTGGAAATTCTTATTCTCACAATGAGATTGATAAAAACCAGAGCCAAGGGATGATTTTTGTAATAAAACCAATTGGTTCATTAATGTTCCATTTGATTTGAAGAGATGCTGTTGATTATATGACAATATTTCAATAATGGGGATGCAACATTGTCATTGAACAGTAAACAAAATCCAGGTCAGCCATGACTTCTGGATTTTCTATCCCCAACATTTCCAATGAAAAATATTTGCACTTTTTAAAAAATATGTAGGGAAGAAAAATAATCATGGTTTTGATAGTCCTCTTTCTTCTAAGAGTGAAATCCAAATGGAACAGACATTTCATGTCTATGTTTACATTAAACCTTGGTTCATTGTTTCTTATTCATGGAATCTGACAAATTGATTGGAAGTTGTAGTGATATTGAATGATGTTTAATCCTCCCTTCTATTTATTTATAATTCTGAAAGATTTTCCTGAAAGTTCCTTGTGCGATTTTCTGCTCATGAAACAAGTATTTTTTTTATATATTTTAAGGCTTAAGTTAAATTCTGGTAGGACATATGGAATAAATAGTAGGGACCTTAGGATCAATGATGCTCAGAAGGAATTTGGCATGCCAGTCTAGAGCTCACTATAAGTAGGAACACATGTGGATAGGAGAGAGGGGAAGGTGTTTGGAATGCTTGCCTTTATAGGTAAAGTCATTGAGTGAGAGTTGGGACATCACGTTGCTGCTGTCCATTGGTTAGACTTGTATTTGGTGTGTAATGTGCAGTTCTGGTCACCACATGGGAGAGTGTAGAAAAGATTCACCAGGGTGTTGTCTGGAAGGGAGGGCGGTAGTTATAAGAGGAAATTTGATAGGCTGAGTTTATGCTCATTCGCTGAGTAGTGACCGAATACAGGTTTATTAAATCATATGGAGCAAAGGAAGGTTAGATGGAATCTTTTCGCTGGGGGCAGGATAATCTACAACTAGAGGGGGACAGGTTTAAGGTGAGAGAAGAGAAATTTATAGAAGATTTGTGGGGTATTTTTTCACACTGTGGGAGGCAATTATCTGGATTGAGCTGGCAGAGGAGATGTGGAGGCAGAAGCAATTGCTATATTTCAAAGACATTTGGACAGATACTTAGACAGGAAGGGCACAGAGGGAAGCTGACCTAATGCAGGCGATTAGTGTATATACTCAACATGGCTGCAGGAACGAGGGAGGTGGAAGGACCTGTACAATCCTATGAAAGTTAGCAGGACAGCTCCAGAAATTCGCTCCTTGCAGAACCACTGTTGACAACTCACCTGTCCTGTTTACTCACTGTAAAGGTTAAAACCTTGTGTTTTCGATTCTTATTTAATTTTGTGCCTGTCTCTTTAGTGTTACCATAGTGACTATGATGTAATATCTCATAATATCCACCCAGACTAACGACTTGCTCGTTATTCTTCAGGATGTGAAGGAAGCGTGAGCACGAGAAATTTTTCTTTGAATTCTTATATCTCCTTAAAGTTTGTGTATCTCTTTAAAAGCTTATTTACATATATTTTATTTCTCTTATCATACAGTAAATACTTTGTGATTCATCATTCTGAACGTCTTAATGCAAAGGTATGCAAAATGTTTATCTGTTTTATCAACAAATTAAAACTACATAAAGCAGCAAGTCACCGAGTTGGATTTATTTGATTAAATAGATTGAAATTTGGAATATTGTAGCTCATGCTTTTGGAAGATGATTCTTTGAAATTAGGACATATTAGAATCTCTTGGACATGTAGCCCTCTTGGCTCCCAGTTAAGTAGGATCTTGATATTAAAATTCTATTCCTTCAAACTTATTGTCAGAGTACATACGTGACATCACATACAACTCTGAGATTCTTTTTCCTGTGGGCTAGGCAGAATTACCACTTATTGGTAGTACAAAAAAGAACTACCTGTAAACATGTGAACAAATATAGAATGTAAATAAACTGTGCAATACAGAGAATACAAAGAAAAGGTACAAGGACTGCCTAAAGAAATCTCTTGGTGCCTGCCACATTGACCACCGCCAGTGGGCTGATAACGCCTCAAACCGTGCATCTTGGCGCCTCACAGTTTGGCGGGCAGCAACCTCCTTTGAAGAAGACTGCAGAGCCCACCTCACTGACAAAAGGCAAAGGAGGAAAAACCCAACACCCAACCCCAACCAACCAATTTTCCCCTGCAACCGCTGCAATCGTGTCTGCCTGTCCCGCATCGGACTTGTCAGCCACAAACGAGCCTGCAGCTGACGTGGACTTTTTACCCCCTCCATAAATCTTCGTCCGCGAAGCCAAGCCAAAGAAGAAACAGAGAGAAAAAAAATCAATAAAGTGCAAAAGTAAGAGTCCTCAAATGAGTCTCTGATTGAGTTTGTCATTGAGGAGTCTGATGGTGGAGGGGGAGCAGCTGTTCCTGAACCTGGTGGTGTGAGTCTTGTGGCACCGATAGCTCTTTCCTGATGGTAGCACTGAGAACAGAACTTGTGGAGGGTGACAAGGATCCTTGATGACTACTACTGCTCTTTGATGGCAGGGCTCCCCGTAGATGTTCTCGATAATGGGGAGGGTTTTGCCAGTGATGTCCTGGGCTGTGTCCATGAGCTTTAGCAGTGCTTTATGCTCATGAATGTCAGTCTCCATACCAGACCATGATGCAGCTGGTCAACACATTTTCCACCACACATCTGTAGAAATTTGCCAGGAATTCTGGTGTCATACCAAACTTCAGCAAATAAATTGTTTTCAAAACCTAAATCTGTAATCTTTTCCGTCCCTACAACCATCCAAAATGTATTTTCTCCACTACTTCTGACCTCTCGATCATCCCTGACCTTCCATCACTCTCCCATTGGCAACAGGTTTGTTGTTGGCAAAACCCACAGCTTTGAAATTCCTGATAAAACCTCTGCTCCTTTACCCGAACCTTTACAACTTTCCTTCTTGACCAAACTGCTGCAACTGTACAGGGTACTGATGAGGCTGTACCAATAGTACTGCATGCAGTTCTGGTCTTTTTACTTGAGAAAGAACATACAGTCCAACTCCGATGATCCAAAATGGTCAGGACTGGGCCTCTTTCTGATAAACAGCAAATCACTTGGAACAGTGTTTCAACAACAATAAACATCAAGGGAAGGCCTTTTAAGCATGAAATAGTGTTGAATTCTCACCCAAAAAAAACCTGAACAAAATAAGATAAATCCAACACCAAAAACTCGAAATTCTACTCAGGTTTTCCCAAAATTCCAAAATGTTGACGTCAGTTCGGCTCCGAAAATTTTTTGGATAACTGAGGATTTCTGACTGTTTTGGATATCAGAGGCAAAACTACATAATTTCAACTTCAAAATTTTTCATATAATGTCCAAAATATTTTTCAGATGACTGAGGATTTTGGATAATCCAATTTCGGATCACCAGAGTGATCCTATACAGGCTTTGGTGGTGGTGCAAGTGAAGTTCCCCAGGTTGATTTCAGAGATGAGGGGGGGTTAGCCCGTGAGAAAATTGTACTTGCTGAAAGTCAGAAGAATGAGTGGGAATCTTAGAAGGATATTGAATTTTGAAAGGGATTTAAAATTTAGATACGTTAAAGTGCCCTTTAGGACCCTCGCGCCCAAATACCCTAATTAACCCATAACCCCTGGTACGTTTTAAAGGGTGGGAAGAAACAAGAGCACCTGGAGGAAACCCACACAGATATGAGAGAATGTACAAGCTCTTTATGGGCAGCGCCGGATTCAAATCCCTGTAAGAGCGGTGGCTAACCGCTACGCTAACTGTGCCGGGATGAATAAGATCGAAGCAGGGAAATTGTTTCCATTGTTCGTTGAAACTAGAATTAGGGGGACATTGGTTCCAGGTTCAGAGGAGTAGATTTAGGATAGAGATGAGGAGGAACAGTTTTTTTTAACCCCCAGTGAGCAGTTAATCTGAATTTTCTGCCCAAGGGAGCAATGGAGGCTGCCTGATTGAATATACTTAAGGCACAGTGACATGCATTTTGGCATGTAAGGAGAATTAAGAGTTATGGGGAACAGTCAGGTAGGTGGAGCTGAGTTCACGGCCAGATCAACCGTGACCTTATTAAATGGCGAAGGAGGGGTGACAGGCCAGATGGCCGGCTCCTGCTGTTATTTCTTACGCTCATGTACAGTAAAATCCCTGTCATCCAGAATTCAAGCATCCGGCAACCCCAAGCAACTGGCAAAAAAAAAAATAATCAAGGAAATAAATAATGAATTAGATTTTAAGACCCATAAAAAAACAAATAAAAGTTTGAAATTGTAAATGTTTGACAAGGCAACATGCAACCCCTTGGTCAAAATGCAAGCAGCCATTCAGCCAGTGGAGCGCCCCCACAGCAGCTCTTTGATTAAAGTTTCAATAAAGTTGTGTTTGAATGAAATGGCGACGCCCAGGATGAAGAGCCGGCCGATGCCGTTCACCGCTGGGGTGACTGTCCCTGTCCCTGCTTGGTAAGAGTCTTTATCTGTATTATTAATTATATTCGTAAGGATTTATATGTAAACTTGGGCGGGGGGGGTGGGTTAATTAAGATGGCAGCCTGGTTAACGTTGCAGTTAGCGTAATGCTGTTACAGTGCCAGTGACCGGGGTTCGAATTTAATTTTAAATTGGGTAAGTTATGGGAATTACCTGATTAACGTGTATTTTACACAATTAAGGACTAAAATACTGATGTTTTTTTTCAAATTGGACTGTATTTTAAAAATTTTCAATAACAGTGTATTCTAAATGCTAGTGCAATAGTTAGGCGTTGTAAGAGTGTTCCTCGGGCAACTGTTAAATTCGTATTTCCACCATTCGCAATCCCCGGAGGTGCTGGATAACGGGGATTTTACTGTGTTACCGGGGGCAAGACATCATTGTGCATTGGAAAGATTTTGTGCTTTTTATATGCTCTCTAAATGCACTTTGAAAACCTGCAATTATGTTATCAACGTTTCGGGCCTGAAATGTTGATGATGTATCTTCACCTTTGCTACATAAAGGCACTGTTTGACCTGCTGAGTTTCTCCAGCATTTGTGTGTTTTTTCACTTAACCACAACAGAATCCTGTGTTTAACCCCACCATACCTGTAATTATGTTATAATAATTCGCACACAAAGGTGAATAGATGAGGCAGCTACAAAGAGCAGATGGAAAGGGAACATTCACTGGTTACTGACAGATCGATCTGGATTTCTTGCAGGCAATTCCACATTCACAGTATCGAATACTGCTCATTTCTGGGCCTTCCCCACAAATAGGGAAGTCTCAAACTTACTGGCCAGGCTATTGGCAATCCGCCAGCTGTGTTCCACAATTGAATTCCACAGAGTCCAGATGTGGGGCAGGAGCTTGTTGAGATTCAGCCAAGGAACGTGCTCTTGGGCAAATTAAACGGGGCAAAGAAATGGAAAAATCAGTGAGATAATAATTTGTATTTGTGCTTTTTAAAAAAAAAATTATATTGACATATTTTAGTGTTTTTAATATAGTTTTAAAATGTTAATGAAATATTGTAAAGCCATGATTGTTTTGACAGCTGGTACAGAGTATTGCCTGTCAAAGAGTTCCGGAGAAGCTTCAAGTTCTAAGGTTGTTCAGCCACATCTGTGTCACTCCATTACATCATTTGAGACATGACTGGCACTCAGGGCCCTACTCCTTAGATTTGGGACCATCTGGATCAGCGAGATCAGCCTTCCAGATGAGGATAAGGTAGGTCGCGGGAATGGGGAACAGGGGCGAAGTCAATAGGCGATGAGTTCATGTTAGTAAAATCCAGACTGCAAATACTTAGCCACGACATAATAGGACAAGCTGTGCAAGCCATTTAAGGAACTCGTTCTGGCCTGACTGTTTGTTATCTGTTATCCCACTTACACACCGGAGTCCTGCTGAGATTGAATTTGCTTCAGATTTAGATATTCTGGTCAGAAGGTGATTCCCAGCGTTTGTGCAAACAATTCAGTTTTTGCAGTAGGAATTGACTTGGCTGATTATACATTGAATTCCTGAAATTAAACAGGAGTATTCAGCATTGAATTTTATAAACTCTACCATCTGAAATTACCAATTCAATCTGGTGACTTTTTTTTCCACTCATTTATAATTTGTGCATTATAAACTTGACTGAGAATGTTAACATCCCCTCTTGCCATCACTAGTATGGGCGCATACTAGGCCTTGGCCTCAAATTCGTCCCCCCCCCCCCCCCCCCCCCGAACCTTTTCTCCAGTGGAGGTTTTACCTTTATTTTGAGATATAGCACGGTAGAAGAACCTTCAAGCCCACGAACCCACACCTTCCAGTTACACCCATGTTGACTAATTAACCTACTGACCCCAGACATCTTTTGGGGCACAGATAACCCCCATTTGCTGAGATACCCTCGCATGGAAGAACTTTTAACATTGCTGCTTTGGCAATGGAATGGATGTTATCTGAGTTGGACAAGATCCTCACACAGGTTTGGAAATGACTGTACATCACTGACAATCGGTCATATTTTTAGGCCAGGTTTCGGGACCGGGATTCGTGAGGGGTGCCGACGATGAGCTGTGTTCCCGAAGGGGTTTGGGCAGTGATTGTTTCGGTGACGTGGATGCCTCGAGCTTGGGTTTACTGCTGAACTGGACAGGAAGTCAGGCGGCTATGGAGGTCGTGGGAATGGAGGAGGCGATGACATTGGGAAGATGTGGTGGGATCCACGGACATGCGATGTCTCGTTTGCTCCAACTTCGCTTCTTGACAGTGGCGCTGGCCAACCAAGAAAAATAATTTTTGTACATTTTGACAACAAATGGATTCTTGAATGTTGAATCAATACAGTGGGGCCATCGCCCTGTAATCGGACTGGTTGGTATTATTATAGAGAAACACAAAAGCTGTAGATGCTGGGGTCCTGAGCCAACAAAGAGTTACTGGAGGAACTCAATGAGTCAGACAGCATCCATGGGAAGAAATAGCTAGTCAATGTTTCAGTTCTATTATTCAGAACAGCCAGAAGATGTCCATTGCAGGAAATGGCAGATGGTTGCATGGACACCATAGGAAGTGTAGAACTGAACGTGGAGATGGAAAATACTGGTGCAGATTGTTGGGTGTCGACATCTCTTCGGATTTGTCTCGGGCCTCCACGTCAATGCAATCATGAAGAAGGCTTGCTGGCGGCTATACTTCGTAAGGAGCTTGAGGAGATTTAGTATGTCACCAAAGACTCTAGAAAACTGGTTACATCACTGTCTAGTGTGGAGGTGCCAATGCACGAAACAGGAACAAAACTCTAGAGCTTTGTTAATTCATCCAGCGATATCGCGGGCACCAGTCTTCAATCCATCGAGGGCATCCAGAAGAGACGGTGTCTTACATAAGGAGCCTCTATCCTTGAGGACCCCCACCACTCAGTTCACCTCAGGAAAAAAAGTTCACGAGCCTGAAGCCAACAGTGCAAAACAGCTTCTTCCCCTCTGCCATCAGATTTCTGAATGGACAATGAACCACAGAAACTTTCTCCAATTTTCTAGCACTATTTATTTCATTTTGAAATGTAACACAGCAATATTTGCACTGTAATGCCGCTGCAAATCAACAAGATAATAAATTCTAATTCTAATTCTGTGATGGTGAGAGCTGCACTGTCCTTCCTTCTGGTCAAAGAAGACATCGTGTGTTATGCAGGGCACCTGAAATTCAGGCCACTGCTCTTGTTTGCATTTCCCTCCATTGTTGATGCCCCCAGTAAAAGCAATTGAACCTTGTTTCCAAGTTCATTTTTTGGGTGGAATGTTGTGGAAGAATAAGTTTAATGAATATGCTTAACAAAGGGTTAATGAATTAGGTGAGAAAATGCAATAGCTTGCATGTAAGATGGTGGGAATATAATTGCCTTCTAAGCGTGACCTTCTCTGTGCTGTAGTGAGATAGTAACTAACTATCACAAGAATGTCAATACACCTTGAGGAAAGACGCCCTGACATTTCCAGACACTACAGGGACACATTTTATTGCAAACACAAAATTGCCAGATGTATGAAACATGTAAGGGTCTCATGCAGACCCCTGCCCAAAGGTGTATAAAAGTATGATGAACGTTCTTGTGCTTTGAGTGGGGTTCAGTGCAGAGAACGAGTTACTAAACTCGTTCTTTTATTCACCCCCTCATTCTCGCTACCATTACCAAGGCTGAATAAAGAAACTGTTGTATGCTTAATTAGGTCTGCTCTCTTCTGCTATTTGCTTTACACATACAGCGTGGGCTGACTTTAACAATGTTGCTCTGAAGATGAGTGATTAACCTTCCCGACCCACCCCAAAAAGCTAATTGAGGGACCTCTGAATGATTGATAGCTTTTTCTAATGCTACCACAATTTGCCCACTTGAGGGGCAATTAAGACTTAATTAAGAATAATTAAATCATTTTGAATATCGACCATGAGGATAACAATTTTTGAATTCCATTATTCTAATCACAACACTATTACCCCCAGCTGCTGTGAATTTCCTGGATCTTCCATGGGTCGTTCTAAACAATTCCTTTTCTTTTAGAGAAATGGGAACTAACTTTTGATAATATATTTATCAGCTGACCGCAGCTTTTTTTTAAAATGGAAGATCTCCTAATGTTATTGAAAACTCTTCAACAAGAGTTGGAAAGTGATTCTACAACAAGCAATAATTACTTTTCCATGCGGAAGTTTCCCTTTTATCTTCAGGGTAGTGTGATGGGTTGCTTGAAGCTGGCCTAATATCCACATCTGTCCTGAGACCATGGCTAACTCCCTCAATCCCTGGCGTCTCTGCGCTGATTTAACTTTCTGAGCAATTTTTTTTGTGGTGTCTTTGGGAGCAGGATGTTAAGATCGGGCTGTCTTCATCACTGATTCCCTCATTTGTTGTATCATGTGACTTGCAGACACTTTACCATGGGATGCCACAACAAGAAGGTAGATGATGGCAAAATATGGGTGGCGTAGTGGCTACAACAGCGCCAGTGACTGGGACTGGGGTTAGAATCCAACACTCTCTGTGAGGAATTTGTATGTTCTCCCTGTGTCTACCTGGGTTTCCCCCTGGGTGCTCTGGTTTTCTCCCCCCCCCCCCCTTCAAAACCATACTGGGCACCACGGGCTCGTGTTACCGTGTAATATATATCGAAATTCAATCATTTAAAATTTATACCTCAACAAGAAATTGGAAGATAGAAAATTGACCAACAGTCCCATGGCCTATCTGGCCTCTCTTCAATGTCACAATTGTTTTTGTGGGTGTAAGGCAACAAACTAAATTCAATAAAAACATGAGAAATTCCACATGGACCCTTTTAGTAACAGTCTGAGTACAGGCTGTACTATGAAACATTTTGATCTTTTGAGACGATCATCTGCCATCACCTCCCTTCTTGGGGAATGATCTCAGCCCAAAGCAGAATTAGGATAAGTTCTCCCATACAAAATTTCCACTGAATGAGCCAATGGCTTGTTCATTATCTACAGGAAAAGGAGCCCTGGCCCAAGGCTAGTGAAACTTGACTCTGTGGGTCAGGGTGTGGCTTGGATCTGGTTGCGCCATGCAGACAATTTCTTTTTACACAGCTGCTGCACGCTGTGTAAAAAGCTGGGAACGGGAATGGGAGTGCCATTCCTGTTCCGACGTTTTACCTCCTAGATCCCTTGTAAATTTCCCGGAACGCCTGCAGTCTAAAGTGAACAACGGGCTAATGAATAGGACGTGACCGCAGTGGCATTGCAAGTCCAACCTCCTTACTTAACGCACTTCCAGTACGCTGTCTAAACTCGCGTAAAGAGGTTGGAGTTTTGGTCACTCGTGTGTGAATGACCAATGCCGAGGTGTTGGATACTCTTCAGACCGGTAAAACCATGCAAAGTCTACCTTAAAATAAAAGCGACAGTGGCAGCGAGGGAGATGAGCAGTGCGAGTGTAAGGGAGAGAGGAGGGAAGGGGAAGGCAGGCAGGAAGCCAGACGATGATCGAGCTGGACAGGAAGAAACTGTTGTTAAACAAGAAAGTCTGCAAATACTGGGGTCGATTGCAATACACAAATAAGCTGCGTCACAGCGGATCAAGCAGCATTCTCGGAGGTAAAGGGTAACTGGTGTTTCAGGCCTGCGCCCTGTAAACACAGGCAAGCTCCTGATTAAAAAGGTGGGGTTCGGGGGGAGGTAGAGAAGAGGAGGGAGGCCTGATACGTTGATTGCCTAATTGTTTTCCATGGATGTTGCATTCCTTGCTGAGTTCCTCTAGTACCTGTAGATGTCTTGTTTGACCTCTGCTGGTATTGAAAAATGTTGCGATCCTGCCCTCCCCATCCGAGTCCATGCAATATGAAAAGCATCGCGCGGCTATCCCTCGAGGCCGAGGATGACGGCCTTTGCTCCATTGGTCCGCCAAGCAAAGACACCTGTGCGTGTATTTGTTTAACATTTACTTGATGTTGCACTCCAAGAAGCACACAACCCTTCACAAATTGACCATCTAATTCCAATGGCTCAGAAATCACGATTGGAGCTGATGGATCTGTTGCAGCCTTCATGGCTGTTGAGTTCAGAGTTACTTCGTCCGCCTGTTCCACCGTTGAGGACTTGGTTGGGATTGTTCTTTGCCAGGGGCCTCACCCTCACCGCCATGGGTGTCCTGACCAGGAGCATGACTCCAGATAGCATCACTCTTGGGATTACAGGACCACGCAAGCTTCTCCACCGTGACAAGGTGACCATCCAAGGTGAGAAGTATTTAGCACAGTGGAAACGCACAATTACTTTGTACCTTCTGGTCAGTACAGCTCGTATTCTCCATCATTTTCTGATTTAAGCTTCTGAGCAAATTTTGCATTCAGTTTTTTCTTTGTCCGTCACCTCCCATGTGGAATTTTAATTTAAAAAAAAATTAGAGGGGTAACAGCCCTTCCAGTTGCCCAATTGCAACCAATCTTCCGACAATCCCCGCATGGTCTTTTTTCTTTGAAGGGTGGAAGAAACCGGAGCACACTGAAGGAACCCACGCAGACATAGGGAGAAGGTACAAATTCCGACAGCTCCAAATTTGACCCCCCGCTCACTGGCACTGTAACAGCATTGCACTAACCGCTATGTTAACTGTGCTGGCCCCAACATCTCGTTGCTACGCCGGTAACTTCACCAAAGGAACAATCTTCGTCTATTCTCTGGGTTACTCCTTTAAAAAAAAACTCAGTCAGGCCTTGCAGACACAACCTTCCCTGAAGAAATCCATGTGGATCCAACCTGTGTTTTTCTTGCTGCAGTTCAACCCTGTTCCATGGGTGATATGGCTGGTGGATGACAGAATTGATGGGCTAGAGGGAGACTCAAGACTAGTTTGGGTGAAACGTTGACTAAATGTAGAGGGATAGGGAAGAGTGGGAGAACGGGGAGTGGTCTAGCAAAAATTGGAGGAGTTGACGTTGATGCCATCCGGTTGGAGAGTGCCCATATTCCTGATTGAATATAAAATCTCAGGTTTCTGCTAGATGAATTCAAATATACCCTTTCATGAGCTGCTCTTGCACCACTTTCATGGAGAGCAGCGCCTCGTAGTTTCTCCGGAGCCGGTGTGACTGGTGCCGTAGTGCCACCCGCCGGGCCGACACCACTCACATGTGCCAAGCACGGAAAGAGCCCTGGAGTGGAGAACGGCAACCCCAGAGCAGGTGTTGTGATGTTTGCAGTCAGTCTTAGTGCCCAGGCAGGAAGTCTTCCCTGCCACGCACGCTGTCGGCTTTTTACAAATCCCGCTCCTGCATCTCAGGCTGGCGACATTACCGTGGCATCATCAGCCGGCCCCTAGCCAGCCGCTGGCAGCGACTGTACATTCATGATGCTGTGCTCCACCACTGACTCTGCCTTGGAGAGGGATTGGAGTCAGCGCCTTGGAGCCGTTCGGAGACCATTCACGAAGGTAAGATTTCCAACATGAGGGCAGAGAATCTCCGCCCTTACATTTGGATTCTCTTTGCTTTATGAAAGGGTCCTGCCTCCTTTCCTCCACACCCTTCCCTCTCCATTCACAGTCATCCCTCCTCCCCCAGTTTGCTGGTGGGCCCTCCCTCCCTTATCCAATTACCTCTTGCATGTGGGACTGTGCTCTTCCCCCTTTCCCCTCCACCCCTCTCCCACCATTTTATTTAGGTGGCTGCCTACATTTTGCTCATACCTTGATCAAGAGCTCAAGCCCGAAATGTGGGTTATGTGTCTATTGCTTTATAAAGTGCACTGTTTGACCTGCTGAGTTTCTCCAGAATTATGCTTTTACTTCATTCATTGCATCAGTAGACTTTCTCATTTTACTTACCACAGAAGAGTTTGTTAGGGAGACCGTTCATTGTGAAATCACACACCAAAAGCCTTAAAAGTCAGTCTCTCCTGCACAGCGATCAGGCTTCCAAACAAAACCCCAAGACAGTACTCTCATACTGCCCCTTGCACTGCATTAATTGATCTCTTTTCACTGCAACTCTTGGCTCAATAATTGCGCTCTTGCTCTACTATATTATGAATGTCAAGGGTTCTTCGACTACTGGCAGAAGAATCCGTCTCATTGCGTCAGGTACTTCGTGATAATAAAATTGCACTTGAGAATGAGAATCTTCGAGCTGAGGTCGCTAGATGGCGAACCAATGCATGTTAGTGAGCAGAGAGGTGATAGGTGAGCAGACCCTGATGCTTGTCAGGATATGGGGGGGGGGGGGAGAGAAGGGGAAAACTGGAGTCAGATGCTGGAATTTAGAACTAAACCAAATTGGTACGGAGGTGTGGTGGAAAGTTTGCTGACCAGCTGCATCAAGGTCTGGTAACCCTGTGAAAGGTAGTGGACACAGACCAGGACGTTAAAAGTAAAACCCTCTCCACTGTCGAGAACATCGACAGGGAACGCTGCTGTCAGAGAGCAGCAGCGATCATCAAAGACCCGCACCACCCAGGACGCACTCTGTTCTCGCTGCTGCCATCAGGAGAGAGGTGTAGGTGCCACAAGGCCAGGTTCAGGAACAGCAGCTCCCCCTCCACCCTTCGACTTCTCAACAATAAACTCAATCAGGGACTCATTTAAAGACTCGCACTTTTGCACATTATTAATTTTTTTCCCTCTCTCTTGCACAGACAGTCTGGTTACATTTCTTTATTTGTTTACAAGTGTCAGTTGAGTCAGGGTTTTTTTTGGCATTGCCAATTTTGTGTCACGTGCAGGAAAAATAATCTGAGGGTTGCATGTGATATTATGTCTGCACTCTGACATTAAATCTAAAATCTGAAAATCTGAACCCAGTGTGTCAGGCAGCCTCTATGGAGGGAAATAGAGATTCCCTGTTTCAGGTCACGACCCTTCATCAAGATTGAACGTGGAGAGGGAAGATAGTCAGTATAAACGAATAAAGTCCGCCTTCTTACATTTTGCTGTCACTGTGTCACAGAGTGCTTGGTACCGGAGCCCTGATTTGAACTCAGGCAATGCCCATGTCAGATATATGTTGAAATATTTGCATTCTGCTTCTGGGTGACCTCTGTTTGGGTTTTGTAAGGATTTCCTGATTTTGAGCATAATGTTCATTTACCTCTCGAGTTCTGAGAGCATCAGTTATTACACAAAGGATGTATTGTTATGGTGAAGAGAAGTCTGTTATGTTACTTGCTGGCAGTTTGACTGTTTTGAATGGAGCCATTATGGTTTCCTAGGCTATTGAATTAGACTCAATTACGTTTACTTAGACTATAGGAATGAGATGCAATCTAATGTTACAAGTTAGCTTTCCAGTTCCACATAATTTGTGTTAAAGTGTGGGTTTAATAACAGAATGGTGGGACCTGGGAGTGCTGAGTAATGAGGTCTGAGAAATGGATTTTAATCTTTTACCTTTATGCAGGTTATTTTCCTTTTGTTGGAAAACTTGTCATACTTAAAATCTGGATTAGATGCAACTACGCAACAAAAATAGCAACCAATCAAAATAATAATATTCTTGGTTGCGATTGCTAGGTGGAACCTGTGATCTGTGATGCACATGGCACCAGCTGACTCGTTCAGTTTGTGCCTGAACTGCCCCTTTAACTGCTCTTTCTTAATCAGGACATCAGGCACGTCCTTGCCTCTGAGCTCAGGCACACAAATGCGTGCTTAGCACTGAGGGAGATGTGGCATTTTGCAGAGCGGTTCAACTAAGGGGTCGAGATGATGTTAAGGATCCCATGAAAATACTTTGAAGAACAGGAAAATTTTCCCAGACGTCCCGGTCAAATTGTATCTGTCATCCACGACATCTAAAAGAGATTATCAGGTCGTTATCACATTGCTGCCTTGGGAACCTGATATGCAGAAATTATCTGCTATATTACCACAGTGACTATACTTCAAAACTGGAGAGACAATAAGAAGATCTGCTTTTGATGTGGTGTGCATGGATGTTAGGAAGACATTTGATGAAGTATCACGTGACTGACTGAGCTAAAAAAATTAATAGCCCAGAATGATTATACTTCATTGCTTGTAAATCTACTTTTGGAAGTTCTGAGGCTATTAAAAGTGTGACAGGAGTGCAATTCTTTGTTTTAATTCATTGGAATTACACCAGTTGTCTACATTAGAAGGTGGCTCTTTCAAGGAAATGCATCTAATTAATACCTGGTGGCGCAAGGATATAATTGTGCCAAATAGTAACGATTGAATCGGCAGTCTTGAAAGAAGAAACACTGGTCAATCGATTACGTTTTAGCAAGGAATCCACAACACATTTCCATAGCATAAAGGAAAGGCCTCCCTGCACTGGAAATCTTTGTAATATAAAACACAGCAGAATTGAACAATAATGCATGAATATTAGAGATCCCATCTTTTACATACAGATAAGCCCACTTAGCAGAAGGAAACTGAGTAACTGCAAATAATAAGATGTCTCCAGTGAATAAAATGCAGCACTTATATATCTGTACATGCATTTCTGAATCCCAAAGGACAAGCAAGTGCTTTCAGGAATGAGGTAATACAATGAGTTACAGATCATTGTGGATACAGAGACTATACTGTGATAGCATTACCAGACTGCATGGGCTAAAACAATTAAATTATTCTTCTCAGTTAAAAAATGTACTTGGTGAAAATGTCGATGTATTCAGTTCAGGGGATAAAGCAACAATGGCTCAGCTTGGACGTTTATTGGTGTTTGAAGACAATTTGCTCTGATATGTCGAAATTACGAATGGCGTTGTGAGGGCTCTGTCCTCGACTGGACCGGCAGCTTCACCTTCTACCTCATCCAATCCCAACAAAAACTGCACACGTCTCTGGACTGCATTAAACAAACAAGTATACAAACGACACATCAGGAGGCAAATCAACGTCAAACAACAGGGCAACATGGCTAATATCAGATCAGATAGACGTTAATGTCAATATATTTCTGCCGATTTCCATTAGTTTCCTGTCCCCAGTCCCTCACAGTGATGTTGAATGGTGATAATATCAATATTTATTGGCAGATACATTGTGCAATATACATTCACACCAAAATTCTTACTCGCTGCAGCTGAACAAGTACTTTGTTTAAAAAAAACATCAAAAGCAAAGCAATTACAATAGTATACTTAATAGAATTAAAAAGAGACAATAATTTAGAACAAAGGACAGATAATAAATATTCACAGTTATCCTGATGCAAACTAAAGAGACTTTAGGGTGGTACGTTTAGCACGACGATATGTGGGGTTTACACTTTCTCCCTGTGGTTGCATGGAGTTCTCTTTGGGTGCACCAACTTTACAGAACACAAGGCAGCATGGTTAGCACAGCGCTGTTACAGTACCAGCCACTGGGTTTCGAATCCGGTGCTGGGATACATTCTCCCTGTGTCTGCGTGGGTTTCCTCCAGGTGCTTCGGTTTCCTCCCACTCTTCAAAATGTACCAGGGGTTAATTGGGATATTTGGATGGCACGGGCACATAGGCCAGAATCAGCTTCTCCTGTGTTGTAAATAAATTCTTTTTAAATGTTAAAAAGATTTATCAATTGTTGGGCAATGTCTTTTCACAAATGATGTTAGTTCCAAATGAAAATCCAGAGAGAAATCAATTGTTTAGTGTAGTGATTCTCAACCTTTTTCTTTCCACTCATATCCCACTTTAAGTAATCCCAATGCCATCGGTGTTCCGTGATTAGTAAGGGATTGCTTAAGGTGGGATGTGAGTGGGAAGGGAAGGTTGAGAATCACTGCTCTAGATCCAATTGTTACTGAAATATTTTGCTTGAGAAAAATTGTCATTGGCCCATTTCCTTTGGAGTTAAGAAACCGTACATATAATGAGTCAATTAGGGATGATTAAAACAGTGGTTTTCAACCTTTTTCTTTCCACCCACAGAGAATATCTACTGCGAACTTTGCTGTCGGAGAGCAGCAGCAATCATCAAGGATCCACACCACCCAGCACACGCTCTGTTCTCACTGCTTCCATCAGGAAAGAGGTCTAGGTGCCACAAGACTCACACCACCAAGTTCAGGAACAGCTGCTACCCCTCCACCAACAGACTCCTCAATGACAAACTCAATCAGGGACTCATTTAAAAACCTTTTCTTTTGCACTTTATTGATTTATTTTTGTCTCTGTATTGCACAGTCAATTTGTTTACATGTGTAGATTGTGTACAGTTTTTCTTTGCATTGCAAATAAGTGGTAATTCTGCCTGGCCCGCAGGAAAAAGAATCTCAGGGTTGTACGTGATGTCATGCGTGTATTCTGACAATCTAAGCACTGAAGTTCCCTCCCTAAAACTCTATGACTTTCCAGCACTCACTTAATGTCAAGATATTTGAATCTTGGTCACTGTCAGGCTGAGCCAGAGGATCAACTCCAACAAAAGTTCACTAAAGTCCTGTGGCATGCTGGACAACATGTGTATTACAACAAGTAAGAAGTTCCTTGACATAACTTTTCTTATCAGCTGGCCTTCTGGGTTTCCTGTGGTAATCTGGAGCCTGGTAAATGCTATTTTTGCAGATTGAAAGTGAAACTCAAGAAAAGACCTACCTTTATAAACCCATGACCCATTCTGGGGAGGCCTCTGTGCTGTGGGGATTATCCCTCTCGGAGGAAGGTTACCAAACTCGCCTTGCAGATACCTCCTGCACATTCATGTGGCCGTCCCACAGCCGCATTTTGCCAAAATATGCGGCTTTACAAGCCGGTCAACTGGCCACCTGAAAGTGCCCTCTCTCTCTCTCCACAGAGTCAAAATCATTTTTCACTTTCCTCTTACATATCCAATTAACACTTTTCAGTGGTTTGCACTCCTCCCCCAGCCAGTCTTTTGTCTTCATTAGGTGGCTTTCCTGTTCTTGCACAAAGCCCAAAATGTCAGTAATACATATTTGCCTCCTGTGGATGTCGTGAGACTGGCTGAGTTCCCCCAGCATTTCTCTGTGTTTTTAACCACTGGCCACTATTTGATCTTTGAACCAAAATCACTAATTCAGGTTACGTAGATACGTTTCTCTCTGCTGTTTGTGGGAGCATGCTGGGACCATCATTTCCAGTGTTTGAACAGTGCTTGGACTGAGGGGAAGAAGTATTGCTGGTTGTAAAATCTTTTTGAACCTAATGAAATTGTGTTTTATGTAAATGCAGGAAGTCTCTTCATGTACCTCCCTTCCTTTTTCTTTCAAGGACAAAAGTACCAGGTTACTTCAATTTTTCCTCAGGCATCATTTGCTTGAATCCATGTGATTAACCCTTGCTGTCAACAGATACAGTAGTCTGGCCAGAGGACCATGCCATCTCTTGAAGGCTGTAATTACCTTGTACTCATCTTTTGCCTGTGGTGCATCTCTTGTGGAATGATGTGCAGCCTTGGAGGGGCATAACTTGTGTCAAACTGACTCACCCTCAGTCTCTCTCCACTTCAAGTTTGATTATATCAACAGCCTGACTGGAGTGAGTGCCTTTAACACCTGCCTGTTCCACCCCCACCCCACCCCCCCAACCACCCCCCCACCACCGTGTGTCATACATTGCATCTGTTTTCATGAAGGTTCATCTGCTTTGCTCTGCCACTTTATTTGTTTTCCACACCTATTCTGCATTTTCTGCGTACAGTAAAATCCCCAGTATCCAGCTCCTCTGGGGATTGCGGATGCCAGTTATGCAACTTTTCTGGTTGCATGAGACACACTCTTTCAATGTGTAACTAGTACACCTGCATCAAGAATAAACAGTTTAAAAGACATAAAAACAGTGCAAAATTTAAAGTAATTTGAAAATAAAAGCAGCATTTTAGTCCCTATTTATGGAAAGTTCATTTTAATAAGACAATTCCCATAGCTTACAACATTAAAATTTAAATTCGAACCCCAGTTAACGCTAACTGTGCCTCGGTCATAATTAGCCTCGTCTCCCTCCTCCAATTAATATTATCAAAGGCAGGGATAGGGAAGCACTTTGGGAGAGTTTGGCATTGGCCGCTTCTTCATCCGTTTTATTCAAACACAACTTTATTGAAACTTTATTCAAACAGCTGCTGTGGGCGGGGCCCAGCCGGGGTGCTCCACTTGGTGAATATTTGTTCCCATTTTCACCAAGGGGTTGTGTGTTGCTTCGGAGAACTTTGATAATTTTAAACTTCTATTTACATTTTTATTTATTCTCATTTATTTTAATTCTTAAGATGTATTTATTTTTTGCCAGTGGCTCGGGGTTGCCAGTTGCTTGAATTCAGGAAACCAGGGGTTTTACTGTAGTTTAGTCCAATTGCCTCTCCTGTTCTGGCTTTCTGAGGACCTGAATATCCCTCTGTTGCCAGTTCTTGGAAGGGAAGGGTTGGGGGAGGAGGGTTGTTAAGGTCCATCAGAAAACCCTCCACCTGACCCTTCTCTCTTCTGGTCTCCACCCACAGTCACTAATCCATGACCAAAACCTCTGGAGTCTCAAATTTGCAGGAAGGGGTTGTCTATTTAGGACTGAGAAGAGGAGAAACTTTTTTTTTGCTCCTTGTTACAGACCTTTGGAATTTTCTGAAGAATGTGAAGGTTTCTGAGTGGTTTAGATTGTTACCGTGGCCACATTTAGTTAATGGAACTGACAATCTAATGGACGCTAAAGAGGTCATGCAAAATCGGGATTGAGGAGAATATATAAAAATGCTGCAGAAACTCAAAAGGTTTCGCAGCACCCATAAGATGTAAAAAGTAACTGAAGGTTCAATCAGGATTCAAGAAAAACAGGTAGACACCTAAACAAAATAGGAGGAATTCCCTTAAGCAACGTTGGTGTGAACTTCCATTATTGTATGTGTGGTAAAGCAGGGGGTTCTGTTGACACCGTGATTAAGTGAAAAAAACACACAAGTGCTGGAGAAACTCAACAGGTCAACCAGTGCCTTTATGTAGCAAAGGTGAAGAGTGTGTGTGTGTGTGTGTGTGTGTGTGTGTGTGTGTGTGTGTGTGTGTGTGTGTGTGTGTGTGTGTGTGTGTGTGTGTGTGTGTGTGTGTGTGTGTGTGTGTGTGTGTGTGTGCGCGCGCGCGTTGTGGTAGGATTCTAGGCGACCACAATATTTAACGTCATAAAAGTCCTAAGGTCCCCTGAAGGAGAATTAGTGAACAAAATCTGATGATGGTCTATACAAGAACCAATTGGGAGAGGTAGACAAAGGTTTGCCGAAGAAGTATTGTGGGTAAACCACTGTTATGATTGGCAGCTGCTGGCTGGACGTGCCTCCCGTGCCCGATCCGACCCATAGCCCCTTTGCCTGCTCCCCACTCCACTCTGCCTCGATCAGTCAATGAGGTTGACGGCTGTTCCAATCTATAGTCAATAAAAGCCTATCCGTTTCACAACTTCAGTCTTTTGTGATGGCTCCTTTAACAAGTCATTTAAAGTCTGTATGGACCCGTCAACATTAGGACCGGGTGGTTGAACCTATCAGAGCAGAGCAATGTATTTCATTGCGTCAAACTAATACATAATCTTATGATGCATTGGTGCATCAGTGCCATTTATGCAGGTTATAGAAAGATCCTAGAACATAGGAAGTAGAGTGTAATAGCCAGATAAAAAATGGTTAATGCATCACTACAAAGCCAGGACATTGGAAAGAACATGGAGAGGGTGGCACGGTTAGCGTGATGCTGTTATAAGGCCAACAACCCAGGTTTGAATCCGGTGTTGCCAGTAAGGAATTTATACATTCTCCTCATGTCTACGTGGGATTCCTCCAGGTGCTCTGGTTTCCTTCCACACTTTGAAAAATAAGGCACAGGGGTTGTAAGCCAATTGGGTGTAAATCAGACATTGTTAGTTAAAATCAAAAATGCTTGGGAGCAGGATTTAAATTTGACTATATTGGATGTGGATTAGGACACAAGTTGGTTAATAGCTCTTAGTTATGTGCTTAACATTGACTACTACAAATCAAAGTGGTGCACAGAGCCCATTTGTCTAAGGCTAAATTGTCTCGATTTTATTCCTATATGACTCCCTGGTGTGACAGATGTAAGAGCGGAGAATCCTCATTGATACATGTTCTGGACTTGTCTAGAAAAATACTGGATAGAGGTTTTCCAGACTTTATCCAAAGTTTTCCCATGTAGATTTGACACTGAACCATTTGGTGGCCCTCTTCGGTACAACAGGAGGGAACGATTCTTCTTTGTCTCTGGTTCAGAGTCACGCTCTTTCTTTTGGCGAGGTGAGTGATTTTACTGAAATGGAAGGGTGCTGCCCCACCCACTCACAATCAGTGGTTGCATGGAATCATATCCTGCTTGAATATGGAAAAAATATTTATTATTCAATCAATAATTCAGATATAAGATTCCAGAAGTTATGGGGATCACTTATGACTCACTTTACTTTATAATTCTACTCCACGTAATTACATTGTTTGACTTTTCCATGTTCCTTATATTAATAAAGCTTCATTCCTCTTTTAATACTAGTCATTTGGGCACGCGGTTTGGTAAGAGGGTTGAGTTTTTCTCCTCTGCTATTTTTTCTTTCTTTTTTTATTATTATTAGAGGTTTTTTTTTATCCCCCAGAAAAAGATACTATTCAAAGATATTTTGATCTGCAGGTTGGTTCAATCAGCTTGATTTGCAGCATTTACAATCTCACATTTATTTTGCTCTGTCTATTGAAAGCCCAGAAAACATCAAAACCATTAGGTGAAAGCCAGACTTTTTTTTTCTCTTTTTGTCCTATCTAACTCCAGGGCTTTTATCACTGTAATTACAGTCCCAGCTCCAACCAGCTCATTTCTGCACGAGCTGCTTCCCAAAGCAGACCTTTTAAGCGGAGTGGGGCCCTAATGAATGCAAAGCCAACAGTTCCTCATTATAATTTTCAAACAGGAATCTGCCGCTGATTGAAAATGATTTACTCAAACCGCACCACATATCTAAGATTTTTCACAGCAAGTTAGCGAAGCTCTGATATGTATGACACAGACTTATTAATTGGACAAACTGGATAAAGGATCAGGATTTGCAGAACACTATGAGATGCAGTTTTTTATGTCAGACAATTAACTAGATTTCGGCAGCAATCCCTACAGTCCTTGACCGTTCACTGTGTTATATTATCAATGCAAGTGATTTTTTTTTGTTGCATCCTTGTTGAGGTCTTAATGTGAATTTCTGATATAAATTGTGGGAGACTAAAGGCTTTGGCTATCTTCGAACTTGATTAATATGTGAAAATAAGAAGAATTAATCACTGAGGAACATTCTTCTGGATTGTTTCTTAATACAGAAAATGTTAAAATGAAAAACCTCCTTAAAGGTCACTCGTTATTCCCATAAAATTAGGACGATGACCATTAAATTATCTTTGGCTTGGCTTCACGGACAAAGATTTATGGAGGGGGTAAATGTCCACGTCAGCTGCAGGCTCGTTTGTGGCTGACAAGTCCGATGCGGGACAGGCAGACACGGTTGCAGCGGTTGCAGGGGAAAATTGGTTGGTTGGGGTTGGGTGTTGAGTTTTTCCTCCTTTGTCTTTTGTCAGTGAGGTGGGCTCTGTGGTCTTCTTCAAAGGAGGTTGCTGCCCGCCGAACTGTGAGGCGCCAAGATGTACGGTTTGAGGCGATATCAGCCCACTGGCGGTGGTCAATGTGGCAGGCACCAAGAGATTTCTTTAGGCAGTCCTTGTACCTCTTCTTTGGTGCATCTCTGTCACGGTGGCCAGTGGAGAGCTCGCCATATAACACGATCTTGGGAAGGCGATGGTCCTCCATTCTGGAGACGTGACCCACATGGCTAATTCCCTTCTGATAGTTGTGGAACTAAAAGATTCTTGCCTTTTAGTGATTTTATGTAAATCTTGAACATACGTTTGACATGTATTAGAGATGTTATATATGTTAAAAAGAAATTTTACATCAGAAATATGAAAGAAGTGACCTTATTTTGAAGGTGCCGAGCTTATTATTATCTGCATTTAGAAAGCAGCTGCCCCAGGCTTGTCACTCCAAATACAATCTCACAGACCCAAGTTACACTGGCAAACACAGTTTCTTGTTAGTGACAGTTCAGTTTGTATTTGTAATTTTAGACATAGAAGGTAACGGGCCTTTCCAGCCCATGAGCTCGTGCTGCCCATATACACCATTTCACCTACAATCCCTGGATGTTTTTGGAGGGTGGGAGGAAACTGGAGCCCCTGGAGAAAGCCCCTCCAGGCAAGGGGAGAATGTACAGATTCCTTACAGAGAATGTCAGGGTGCAGACACTGTAATAAAGGTGAGCTAACTGTGCTGCCTGAGCAGATTGTCATAGAGCTGGGCAAATGGAAGCCTCCTCCCTCCTCTTCTTACCCCCTCCCCCATAATTTTATCAAGGCCTCTGTCTGTTTTTGGCTCATTCCTTGATGAACAACCCAAAACCCGAAACATTGGTTACCTTTTACTTCCTATGCATGACCTACTGACTTTCTCCAGCACGTTCGTGAGCAGGATTCTCAGGTGCCCAAGTCAGTGCTGGCCACTGACTAGTATCTATAGTGATGCCAGTTTCCATGGTCCTCCATCTCCTGGCATTTGATGTGCTTAACTAAGAACTCCTTAAATACAATGTACCTGTCTCGACCACTCCCTCAGGTCGTGCATCCCAGATTTAAACCATTGGTGGAAAAATTCTCTCTCAAATCCCCTGTAAATCCCTTACCCTTACTTTAAATCTATGCCCAAGTACAGGGAGAGGTTTCTCGCTATTCATCTTTTAAAAAAATTTAGGCATACAGCATGGTAACAGGCAATTTTGACCCACGAGTCCGAGCCGCCCAATTTACAGCCAATACATCTTGAACAGTGGGAGAAAACTGGAGCCCCCGGGGAAAACTCATGCAAATGTGGGGAGAATGTACATGCTCCTTACGCTCAGTGTGGGATTCAAAGCCCGGACCCAATCGCTGCCACTTTAAAGGCGTTACGCTAACTGCTAAACTAAACGTGCTGCCCTATTTACCCTGTCGGTGAACTTCACGATTTTGCGTACCTCAGTCGGGTCCCCTCTCCACAGCTTCTGCTCTGAGGAAAGCAAACCCAGCCTAACTCAAGATGAGATAACTCCTGTCATTAGACACTAAGCTGACTGATGCAATGGCACATCCATTAAGGCTGCCTTTTACGAGTGACCTTGGTGGAAAGTGCATGCAATGTTAGAGTAGTGTTAACTCATGATTTATGTCCTTGCTTAATATCGTATGGCGCAATGTTATATTTTACCCCAAACATTGTTTATGGGTTGCCTGAAGATGTGTAACTAAATCATAGTCTTTCCCCTTTCATTTAGCTTCTTATCTTTGTTGCAATGCACAGATCTGTCTTGTTCCTTGTGAACTATAAGATGAATAGTCCCCTTCAAGACTGCCTTGTCACTCCATCTCACTTCAGCTCCCGTGGCCCTTCTTAGTTCCTTGTTTCCCTATTACATAAACTTACAGAAAAGTAGCAGTTACAACCTTCAAATGACCAATACTGGGGAAAGCCAGTTTAAGATTTCCATTGTTCTTAGAGTGAAAGATTGCTTTTTGAGTGGTCTTCTATTGTGAGAATTACTTTTCCATTCTCCATTTCCCTCAATAGTTTTTCATGTTTATGCACAATTATTTCTTCTTCATGTTTTAGGATTCAGCGAGTTGCACCTCCTGATCCTCAGGGATTCTTGTCAAAGTTCATGTTACTTACCTTCGTAATTTCATTCTTTCATGTCTTAGCACTCAAATTTTGGAAGACAAATTTTAAACTTGATTAATTTGGCCTTAATAGGAGGATCCTCTCACGTCTTGTCCTGCGGCTCTGTGCATTACCAGATAGACTATCGTGACCATTGGGAATCAGTGAATTTATAAGCTGTGCATCGAAGTTTGCTGGTGATGTTACGTCAAATGGACTTCATGGTTTCTGGAATTCTCGCTGGCTGATACCACTTTTTGCAATTCATCTTATCATCTTTGCATTCTTGCACAGTCTCACCACTCCATCCTTAACAGCCCACCATCATACTGGTTCCAAACTGCTGAGTCCTTCTTGTTCATGTTCATTGCTACCCAATTCACAGTAATCTTGAGAACCCCTGAGAAAGATCTGCATTCACTCCCGACTTTACCACTGATGCTTTGCCACGTCAACGTTGTGCTGATGGTTCAATGGGCCTCGGAATATTTTTTGGGCCAATGTGTGTCAGAATTGTGGTACCAGATTCAGTTTGCATCTTTCTTTCTTTCTTGGCAAGAGGCCAGAGATCATTCCACATGGGTGGAGGTCCAGTGGAATGATCCCTCGTTTGATAGAATGGGCCCTTGTTTGGGGGAATAGTCCCTGGGTCTGGAATACTGAATCAGACTTCTGAGGAATGATTCCTAGTCCAGAGGACTACACACATTTCCTGGCAGTGGGAAATGATCCCAGCCCAACAGAATGTTTCTTGATCTGAAAGAGAACTTCCTACTGCTGAGGTACTGAATTTTGTTGTATGGCAATAGTTCTTACCATTGCAGAATATCTTCTGGCCTGGAGTCAGTTTGATGGAAAGGGGGAATGTTTGGTGTCCTGGAAAAATGGACCTTTGTGCTAGCAGGAGGGCTTCTAATCGGATGAAATGTTTCCTGATGTAGACCAATTGTTTCTGATCTAGAAGAATGGTGCAATACCTATTGGAATATTTCCTGGCCAAGAGGAATGCTTTCATGGGGAGAAACATATTTAGGATTTTTTTTAAAGTGCTCAGCTCTCAGTGTGGGTGCTTTTCTCCTGGAGTGGAGAAATAATACCTCGTCAGGAGCTCTTCTACCCGAACAAGAGGAATAGGTCTCAGTCCAGAAGAATGGTTTGTTGCCTGATGAAATAAGTTGTGGTTTGAGGAGGTATTTCCTGATCTAAAAATGGTTGTTGGCCAGCCATGGTGACTGGTCTAGCAGAGTAGTTGCTGGCATGAGGTAATGGAATCAAGGATATAGAAGCGGTGTTTGGTCTAGAGGAATGGTTCTTCTCCTGTAGAGATGTTTCTTGGCCAAAAGGAATGGTTCTTGGCCTGCAGCTCAATCTAAAGGAATGGTGTACTGTTCAGCAGGCATGGTTCCATGGCTGGAGGAATGGTTCCTGGCCTAAAATGACTGCATTGAGCCATGGGGCATCTCTGCCCTAAGGAAATGGTCCAGGTTTGGAGAAATGTTTCCCGGCATCTAACTTTGGCACCTCAGCTGAAGTGTATGGCTTCTAGTTGTTAGCAATACTTCATGTTCTGGTGAGATGGTTCTTGGTCTACAAGAATTTTTCTTTGACTTGACAATAATTCCTGACCTGTAGAAATAGTTCATGGATTAGAACAAATAGTTCCTGGCCATGAGAAATGTTCTAGTTCAGACTTCTCACTCTCCATGTTCTTCAAGAGACCCACTACCTGCTCCTTCTAAATATCCACATGCCCTAGTGCAGGGGTGTCAAACTCAAATTCACAGGGGGCCAAAATTAAAAACTTGGACTAAGTCGTGGGCCAAACTAAATATTTATTGAAAATTTTCAACATGTTTTCTCTTCTTTCAACATATGTAATGTTAAACTTTTTCTTATTAAAATAAATGTTTAATAATAGTTTTAAACTCTTTCCAGAAGAAGCATTAACAAATGAGAAATAAAATATTTAATAAATAATATTTCTCTCTAGCCTTTAAGCTCCTTTTAAATGTATTTTTTTTCACAAGCCAACAAGTCAAAAAAATAACAACTTGCTTCAATGAAAATCCAATCTTTCAACTATGAACAGTCCAAAGTTAACCAAAGAAAATATTAATCCAGGCTTAGCTTGCTACACTGTGATTGACTCTGATGCACCTGGGTCTAAACCAGATACTTGGCATCTCTTCTTAGATGCAAGTTCATCAAACTCTGGGGTCAGAGTTTGCCTCCCACCTGTCTTGAAAGGTCCTGTTTTCTGTCTTTCGTTTGGCCATTTTTCGTAAGGGGTTTATTACACGTGAGTTAGGCGACAGGTCGCAGGTGCTAATGAAAGTAAAGAGAGGAGGTGGGGGCGATTAGCGGGCTGACGGGCCGGCGCCAACGCATTTGCAAAGCATTCTGGGATTTGTAGTATTAGCTGTGCATGCGCTATACTGGCGCGGCGGCCAGCGGGCCAGCTCTAATACATATTTGAAATGATCTTGCGGGCTAAATATAATTATATCACAGGCCAAATTTGGCCCGCGGGCCTGAGTTTGACCTCTCCGTAATCTAGCTCTCCCCCATAAACTTCTCCTTGGTGAATACCAATGCAATGTATTGGCCTAGTCCCGCAACCACTTTTTCTTGCTCCACAGCCTTACCATCCAGCCCTCAGTATCTTTGAGACACTACTGTGGACCATAAAGTCCAGGACTACATGGTTTGGAAACTGCTTCTTCCTGCAGGGAGAGAGACTGATGAACAATCCTGGAAGTCTGCAACTTATTTTTATATATACATATTTTTCTTTTGGATGGTTATGTAGATACAGTAAAACCCCTGGTATCTGGATTTCAAGCAAAGAGCAAAAAAATCAAGGAAAATAAATAAAAGAATTTAAATAATAAAAATAAAATAATTGGTTAAGAGGACATTAAATTAAAATTGTAAAAGTAATTGTTCTCTGAAGCATCACATAAACGTTTGGTGAAGCTGGGAGGAAATATTCAGTAAGCAGAGTGCCTGCCTCATATTTTGCTTGTCATAACTCTGAATAAAATTGCGTGAAACAGCAATGGCGTCGCCCAGCATGAAGAGCTGGTCGATGCCACTCACCGTTGGGGTGATTCCCTTAATGCGTCTCCTTATACCTGCTTAGTAAGAGTCTTTATCTTTATTAGTATATTATTAAGTATATTAGTAAGGGTTTTATCTGTATAATTATGATGTGGTTGTTCATCTTTTGGGCAGGTCCGCGGAGGGGGAGGAACCTGCAGATACACCGATGGTTAAATGTTTTCCAAGAATGTGACTGAAAATAAAGTAAAAGTGCTTTAAGGTTTTCATATTCATATATTTTTTTACCCTACAAATTAGTGGTAATTCTGCTGCGCCCACAGAAAAATGGAATCTCAGCGTTGTATGTGATGTTATGAATGTACTCTGGCAATAAATCCGAAGTTTGTTCAGTGTAAGTACAATCTAGTATCTTTGTCTTTTAAACTGATTATTTTTAATACAGGTGGATTAGTTAGGCATTGAAAGAGTAAATCTCCGGCAATCCCCATGGGTGCCAGATACCAGGGGCTTGACTGTATGTGGCTTGTGTGCAGGGTGTACTGCGTGTCTGTGTGCGTGCACTATGCTCCAGAGATATGCTGTTCCATCAGGTTGTATATGTCTATGTACAATCAGGTGACAATGAACTTGAACTTTGATTTGAGATGATACAAGTTTCTTGAAGGCTGTTGAATGGAGTAAACACTGTTTAATTGCACTGTCACCCATGAGTTCAACATTTTGTTGCTGATTAAGTGTAGACTAATGAGGCAATAATTAGCTGAGTTGGATTTCTATTGCGATTGAATAGCACATACTTTGGCAATCTTCCAAATATGCAGGTGAATGCTGCCATTGTATTGGTGCAGCTCTGCAGTACAGTGTGTTTACAAATCCTATCGTCTGCCTTGTATCTATTGCTCTCAGCTACTTCATGACGACATGCAAAGATTTGCCTAATAACAGGTTTCTTTGTTGAAGGAGAGATTAAATGTTGAGAATAATTATCCTCTCCACACCTTAATCATCCACTTATAGCCTTTGGTTAAAAATGGTTAAATGAGATAGTGTTGGGCTCCATCATTGTTGGAGATGAAATTATCCAAGGGGACATGGGCACCCTTCTCTGGCAAGTGATTCACCTCTTAACTCTCCAAAGCCTATCCATCACTTACATGGTTCAAGTCAGGAGTGTAATGGAACACACTCCACTTGCCTGGATGGTTGCAGATTGAAAACCACACAAGAAGCTCAACACCATACAGGACATAGTAACGCATTTACAGGCATCCCATTAATTTTTAAAAAATTAGCGTGGTGACAGGCCATTTTGACCCCGAGTTCGTGCTGTCTAATTTACACCCAATTCACCGACATCCCCAGTAGGTTTTGAATGGTGGGAGGAAACTGGATTACACAATGCCAAATACAGCATGGTGGCCACCAAGACCAGACCTCCTTGCCACTGTTTATTTTGACCACACCCGCCATAGGTGCTATTTTGCATAGATACAGCCCTGGCTCCCAAGATCCAGTGCTCTGGTACGCCATCTTGTTTCTACTGAACCCATTCCCTCACACCCCAATTCCATCTCAGCGCAGAGTCCTGCCGCAACCTGAAACGTCGACTCTCTCTTTCCCACCTCAGTTACTGCTCAAACTCCCCAAGCACTTTGATTTTTGCTCCACATTCCAGCATCTGCAATCCCTGGTGGTTCTGTTCTTTCCACTTCCTGAGAACCTCCTCTGGCTTAAGTTTAATAAAAGTGCAGTGGCTTTTTTCATCACCATGTGTGCACCTTTTTTTTAATGATGTGATATTTCATCTGATAGTAATTAATTTTTTTTAGCAGAGCCATTTTGTTACGGAGATTGGATTAAAAAAAAGAAAAAAAAAAGGTGGCCAAGTGAAAATAAAGATGAGAAATACTGTTAAAAATTCATCTCAAACTATGTTACTGGAGCATGAAATTGATTTAGATTTCTTTAACAACGTCAGAGCTTGCTTTTGCTATCGCCACACTGTTCTGTCGGGAGAATCAACCCCTTTATAACAGTGCTGAATAATAAGTAGGCTTACAGCACCGGGCAGAAGAATGAGGGAGTTAAATGTTTAAAACATAGATGGTTACATGCTTTATTTCAAAATAATGCAAATCCCATAATCTTTCCGTTGCAGAGAATGTCTGCTAAGGAGGCATCACTGTTACAGGTTCAGCTGGCAGATAGCAGGGTTAATTAAACAGGTCTGCAGCAATTTTGCTCATGGTTGCTGTGGGTCAGAAGCTGTTGACAATAATGGTACAGATGTGCAGATTTCAAGTGTGCACTTGTGTATCGTGGCATTTCCTAACCACATCTGACCGTGTTTGTAAATGTTGTGCATGTAGATCAGTGGGGATTAGTCACAATCTTCAAATGCATGTTCTCTAAAGGCAAGGAATTGCAGGGGGAAAAATGCAATTATATCATCATCTTACATGCTGGTAAAGACACGGCAACACAGTACCTCATTTCCTTTCAGTTGGTGGAAGGGGATGGCATAATTAGTGTAGCATTTGCAGTGCCAGTGACACAGGTTTTAATCCACTGCTATCTGTTTGTATGTTCTCCCCATGACCAGTTTGCTCCGGGTGCTCCGGTTTCCATCCACCCTCTAGAAGCGTACAGTGTTGGTAGGTTAATTGGGTGTCATTTGTCAGCACAGGCGGAATTGGCTTTTCCCGTGCTGTCGGGTTAAAATTTCAAATCAAACTTAAAAAGGATTTTGGCTCAAGCTTGAATCAAATTACAATTCTACTCGGAGATGCAAAAAACTGCAGGTACCTCAATCTGAAGCAAACTGGGAGGACCTCAATGGGTTAAGCAACATCTGCAGTCCCGATGCATGTTCTTGACCCAAGACATTGAACATTCCTTTGTCTCTACAGACGTTGCCTGACCTGCTAAGCTCATCCAGGAAACTTCTGCCACCATTCCACAGGGCAAACGCTTTCCTGCCATCGAGAACATCTACAGGGAACATTGCCGTTGGAGAGCAGCAGCAATCATCGAGGATCCACGCACTCTGTTCTCACTGCTGCCATCAGGAATGATGTCACAAGACTCGCACCCACCAGATTCAGGAACAGCGGCTCCCCCTGCACCATCAGATTCCTCAGCAATAAACGCAATCGGGGACTCACTTAAGGACACTTACTTTTGCATTTTATTGTTCTTTTTAATCCTCTTTGACTCTTTGCACAGTCAGTTTGCTTACATTTCTTTATTTGTTTACATATCTTCTTGAGAACAGGTTTGTTTTGCACGACCAATAAGTGGTAATTCCGCCTTGCCTGCAGGTAAAAGAATCTCAGGGTTGTACGTGATGTCATGCAATGAATAAATCTGAACTTTGAACTTTTGAACTTTGTTATTGGAATGCAGTACTGAAGGGCATTAGTTGAGCATTAACTTCTAAAAAAAAATTGCAGATGGTGGAAATCAGAAACAAAAAAACATATAAAGCTGGGAAGGTCAGCGGGTTAAGCAGCATCTGTAGGCGTTAAAAATAATGTGCCAGAGGAAGCCTCACTGGAATGAGGGATTTCTGCACCAGATTCCAGCGTCTGCAGTCTCTCGTGTGTTGGTCGAAAGAGAAACAGTTTGGGCTTCAGGTTGAAGAGTTTTAGCTTCTGACACTTTAAGCCGAGTGTGTCCCTTGGCCAAATTTAAAAATGAGTGGGAAAATCTGGGCACTGGTCCCTCTTTGCCACAGCAGCTCGGATTTAGGCTATCAACACAAATAAACCATGGAGTATTGTGAAGCAAAAATATAACTCAAATCAAGACAAGCTAGTTAAAAATTGCCTCACAAAGACAGATTGAAAGGAGGGGCTTTTAATGGACACCTGACGTGGAGAGAATTAGAGAGTTATTTCCATAGCTGAATGACAGAAAACAAAGCCACCAATAGGATATGCAAGAGATCAGAGGAGGTGGGGGAGGGCAACATGATGGACCTTTGGGCTAGAAGTGTTCGGAGAAATATGGAGAAGTGGGCACTTTCAGGTGGCCGAAATACCCCGATGTAAAGCTGTATAGTATACCCCTATGTGGCTGTCGGGAGGCCACCTGAAAGCGCAGGAGGTGCCTGCGAGGCACACTTTGTAACCCTCCTCCGGGAGGGATAATCGCTGGAGCACTCAGGTCCACCCAGGTACCTGATTGCAGCCACCTGAAAGGGGCTGCTAAGGGGATGACAATCAGCTGGTGAGCATCTGACAGCCCCCTTCCCCACTGCCCCTGCCCCCCGGTGCGGGACATCAGAGCAGGGGCGGCCGGCACGGGCTGCCAGTGCTGGGAAGGCAGGCTCAGAATGCTGTGGCGGCCAGTGCGAGCTGTCAGTGCTGGGGCGACTGGCGCAGTCCGCTCCAGCTGCCCTAACCCTGACATCCCGAAGGGACAGGAGCCGGAGTGCGCTCCGAAGCGCCTCCCATGCAGCTGTCCCTTTCAGATGGCCAGCACTGCGCTTTCAGCGCTGCTACCTGAACGACCATTCCACAGGCCTGAATCCGCTTCTGCAGGTGCATTCTTGGCAGAGAATGCACCTGAAAGCACCTCATGTCACAAACCCATATTCAAGAGTTCAGCTGTGTCATTTGAGTTACTTACAATAAGAGGTCACTTACCTGTCTCAATCTTTACTCCCTCCTCTCTCAGCAATTCCAAAGGGGCTGTTCTTTCTAAGGGGTCTATTCTTCTCTATATAAAGTACACTTCAACCTGTAGAGTTTCTCCAGCATTGTGTTTTTACTCACGGCATCGAATGTCAACTCTTCTACTTCATCTATACCTGGGATTCAAACACTTCTTCAAGACGAAACAAGAATTCACTAGCTCTTCTTCCAATTTTTTGTTTGGCTTTCAGTGTCATCAGGTAAACTGTACACTGATGGAACAATCACCCTGCAGAACATCTCGATTGAATCTGCCTGGTTGACAATGCGCCTCTGATTGCTATTTCTCTCGTTAACCTCTGAGCCATTTTAACAAAACTCAGTGTAAGCTCCAGAAACACCTCTGCGTCTTCCAACAAAGCACTTTACAGGGTTCTAGACTCAAAGTTGAATTCAATGATTTCAGATGAACGGTGTCCTCTGATCTTGGGTCTCCAAAATGAAACGAGCAAATTATTCTGAAATATTTATACATAGAGGGGTGACACAGTTAGCCTAACTGTAGGCACAACTTTTACAGCACCAGTGTCCTGGGTTCGAATCCTGTGCTAACTGTAAGGAGTTTCTACGTTCTCCCCGTGTCTGCGGGAGTTTCCTCCGGGGGCTCCGGTTTCCTCCTAACATTCAAAACATAATGAAGATGTAGGCTAATTGGGTGTAATTGGGCAGCGTAGGCTCGTGGGCTGAAAGGGCCAGTGGATGTGCTGTATGTCTAAATTTTAAAAAACATTTAAAAATATTTATTTTATATTATTTTAATATATTTATGTGATTATTATCTGCTGTGCATGTGTGTTTCTTCTTTTGAGCCACACTTTGAGTCTTTGGCCGAGAGTGAATTGTTGATCATCAGTGTTGTCTTCTATCAACTGTGCCCAAATACCCTTTCCCCACTGCTCTGCACCCCCTTTAATTTTGGCAGGACTTCATTCAGATAGATAATATCTCTTACTGGGAAGATTTTGGAATATAGCGCAGGTGACAAGGCCCTATGTGGGCCTTGTAATTTTCCTTTGCATTCCTTCTGGAGCCGTCTATTAGAAAGGCAGTACACTCACTCACAACAACTGGAAAACATTTTTTTCCAAAAGGTTTGCTTCTTGAAAACAATGAGGGATTATGATAGACAACTTCAAGCTGAACACAAAGATCTTTTCAGATTTGCTGCATCATTGGAGAAACATTAAATTAACTTTTATTGAATTTATCCTGTTTAATCACATACTGAAGCTGACACATTGCATTAGTTCAACTGACCTAAAAATATTTTGCCGCTGATTTTCATTTGTACTCAGCATCTGATGCCTCTCATATCAATGTCATGAACTCAGCAGATTAGGTCCGGTGCCGCAGTCTGTCTGAATGTAGTTTGTTGTTCTAGGAAGGCCATGTGGTTTTGCAAGCAGAGAGAATCAAACAGCTTTTCTCTGAGAGAGAGAGAGAGAGAGAGAGAGAGAGAGAGAGAGAGAGAGAAGAGAGAGAGAGAGAGAGAGAGAGAGAGAGAGAGAGAGAGAAATAGAGAGAGAGAGAAAATATTCAGTTCTACAGTTCAGCAGCAGCAGGTGGGACAGGAATAGGACAAACTGTCAAGCTTGTGGAAAATCCTCATTTTCAAGATGGGCTTAATTCAGCCTTGTCAAAACTCTTGTGGTCTATACAAAAGGAGATGGCTGGCTGCATAATGTTTCACTTGAAATAAGGGAAACAAAAAGGAACTCTGATGACCTGAAAGAAAGAGGTTATCATCTGGAAAACCTTGATGGGGCAAGTTTCTTCGCAAGACACTGAAGGAATCAGTTGTAGGTGTCCAACGAGCAACAAATCTCTCTCTGAAAACTGACAAGAACTTTCCTGAGTGGTAATAATTTACCTTTCAAGTACCAAAGCCTGGTGAAGATTCATAAATGTTAAATTCTGTGCACAGTATAAGAATTGCTTGATACCAGTGAACTTGGAGGAGTGAGAAGTGAGATTGGTCTGTGAATCAAAGAACTTTTTTAACTTATATACACATTACATATATGTTCACTTAGAATTAGAAAGGGGTTAAGTTAATAGTAAAAAGTTAAAGTTTGATCCTGTTTTTATGCTTAAAGAAATTAAAAGTAACTATTTTTTTAAGTATAACCATTTGTCTTGGTGAATTTCTATTGCTGCTGGGTTTTGGGGTCCTCTGGGCCCATAACAGGTGAGGAGTGGGGGACATTAGTCTGTCAGGAAAGTAAGCCCTGCTATCCAAAGATGGGAAACTCTGCCATGAGTTGAACTGCAGAACAATTCTAGAAAGTATCCTACAACTTCTCCAGGAACAATCTGGCAAATTGCTGGGCATTCTTCAATGGCCTAGATCTAACTCGGCTCCTCGAATTCCACTCTTCCACATCTTCCAGGTTTCCTAATCCACAGTGCTCCCTCTTCATCCTGAATCACTCTCTTTCCTCCAGGAGGAGCTGTCATGAAATGCCTATCAAATCTAAACCCCTGGAAGAGTGAGGCTCCCTTCAAATTGCTTCTGCTTTCCATGACACCCCTTCGTTGAGCTACAGTCTTGATGGATTGATGGATTGGCACCATCCTGCCCAGATTAAAATTGGACTGATAAGACCCTGTGCCATCTGGTGAAGCACCACAGGAACTCCTTGCTTCTGTGAGTAGAGTGGAACCATAGAGCAAATACAGTGCAGAAACAGGCCCTTGAGGCCTTCTAGTCTGTGCCCAACTATTATTCTGACTAGTCCCACTGATTTCCACCAGGACAATATTCCTTCATACCCTTACCTGTCCACATTTTTCTCAATGTCAAAATTGAGCTTGCATTCACCAATTGAGCTCATTCCACATTTCCACCAATCTCTGCATGAAGACGTTTCCCCTCGTGTCCCCTTTAAACTTTTCACCTTTCATCCTTAACCCATGTCCTCTAGCTTTTATTTCACTTAACCTCAGTGAAAAAGGCCTGCTTGCATTTTTCTATACCCATCATAATTTTGTATTCTATCAAATCTCCCCTCCTTCTTTGATCCAGGGAATAACATCCTACTTGTTTAACCCTTCCCTACATCTCAGTTCTCCAAGTCCAAGCAACATCCTATTAAATCTTCTCTTTCTATCTTATTGATATTTTTCCTGTAGTTAGGTGACCAAAACTGCACACAATACTTCAAACTTGGCCTCAAATTTAAAAGTGAATTTACCTTCTGATCCATTGTTGTTTTTATTAGGAGATATTAAGTCGAAAGCTTTAAAGAGAGATTGACTATTTGTCAAATTGAATTTTTGCGTTTACACCCCTGAGTGTAAAGCCTTCCAAAAGGCAGCAGACACAGCCCAAAATATCACATGCAAAACCCTCCCCTAACCTAACTACAGGAAAAATATCGGGAGCGCTGCTGTCGGAGAGCAACAGCAATCATCAATCATCAAGGATCCACACCACCCAGTACACGCTCATTACTCGCTACTGCCATCAGGAAAGAGGTATAGGTGCCGCAAGTCTCAGACCACCAGGTTCAGGAACAGCTGCTACCCCTCCACCCATCAGACTCCTCAACGACAAACTCATTCAAAGACTCATTTGAGTACTCATGCAATTTATTGATTTTCTTATTGTTCTCTCTGTATTGCACAGTCAGTTTGTTTACATTCATTATCTGTTTGCAGTACTTTTGCTTGTTTTCCTGTTCACGCAGGAATTAGTGGTAGTTCTGCCATGCCCGCAGGGAAAAGGAATCTCAGGGTTGTACGTGATGTCAAGTATGTACTCTGACAATAAATCTGAAAATCAGAAATGTCGGGTTGCAAATTGCCATTTACCCATTCGACCTTTAGATATCAATAAAAGTTGATTGATACTTTGCTCTCTCATTGTACCTGTTTGATTTAGTTTTCAGGAAATCTCATCAGTTTAGCACCTTTGGTCTGATGTTGTGAATTTGGTGGGATGATTATGTTTCCTGACTGGGTGGCTGTGCTTTGAAAGGAAATAAGAATGATTTCACATCAGAAATATTTTTTTGCTCCATTGTAGTCATTTATGATAAATGTGGAGAATTAAAATATTTGCATTCTGATGGAAGAAAGAATCCCCTCAAGATGAAAATATCTGATTTCTCTGTACCCAGTTTTAAGACCACCTGCACAGGAAATCACTTCAAACAAAATGAAGTAATATTTATTCTGTTCCACCATATATTAATCTAATTTTGGGGAACAGTATTAAACTTTCCCTCAGAGTAGTTGACAACGTGGTGCACTCTCCACCAATGGATTTCTCTGTTCAATCTCACATCGTTTCACCATCAGAATTTTTTTGCATTTAGTTTGGTGGACCAGATAATGCAGAGTAATCTTTCAAGTTCATGTTTCAGTTGAAAGCAAAGTTATTAAATAGTAAGGTAATAAGCAAAATCAGAAATAGAATTGGAATTTATTGTCATGGAAGTGTCACAAAATTCATTGTTTTGTGCAGCATTATGGGTAGTTGCCATAAATCACATTAAAAATAATAAATAAATTAGTGGAAGGGAAGAGAAAGTGAGATTGTGTCTGTGGTTCATTGTCCATTCAGAAATCTGGTGGCGGAGGGGTTGAAGCTGTTCCTGCGCCGTTGGGTGAAACACGAACTTCTGCAGATGCAGTGATTGTTGTTAAAAATGCACAGAAATGCTGGAGCAGCTCAGGTGGTCTCATGGCATCCATAGGAGGTTAAGATATGTTACCAGTGTTTCGGGCCTGGGCCCTTCTTCACAGTATAAGGAAAAGGCAGGCAGGGGTCTTCCTGTCTTTATTCAGATCCTGCCTGCTTTTTTGCTTATACCTTGTGTCTCGAGCAGTCTCAACCTTTCCTTCCAACTCAAATACCACCTTAAGTAATCCCTTACTAATCACAGAGCACCGATGCCATAGGGATTTCTTTAGGTGGTATGTGAGTGCATCACCTACGGCTCCTAGAATGCTTCCACCAGCGTTGTCTCCGCTCCATCCTCGACATTCATTGGAGCGACTTCATCTCCAACATCGCAGTACTCGAGATGGCAGAGGCCGACAGCATCGAATCCACGCTGCTGAAGATCCAACTGCACTGGGTAGGTCACGTCTCCAGAATGGAGGACCATCGCCTTCCCAAGATCGTGTTATATGGCGAGCTCTCCACTGGCCACCGAGACAGAGGTGCACCAAAGAAGAGGTACAAGGACTGCCTAAAGAAATCTCTTGGTGCCTGCCACATTGACCACAGCCAGTGGGCTGATATCGCCTCAAACCGTGCATCTTGGCTCCTCACAGTTCGGCGGGCAGCAACCTCCTTTGAAGAAGACTGCAGAGCCCACCTCACTGACAAAAGACAAAGGAGGAAAAACCCAACACCCAACCCCAACCAACCAATTTTCCCTTGCATCCGCTGCATCCGTGTCTGCCTGTCCCGCACCGGACTGTCAGCCACAAACGAGCCTGCAGCTGACGTGGACATTACCCCTCCATAAATCTTCATCCGCGAAGCTAAGCCAAAGAAGAAGAATGTAAGTGGAAAGAAAAAGTTTGAAAACCATTGTTTTAGATCTTCCTGAGAGAGGACACAGGGCTTTGGTGGAAAGACCTATCTGAACAAAAGCCACTTGTTAATTCAACAATGCTGTAGTGCTGCAATGAAGCTTCAACCTTGGTTATTGTGTTCAAGCCTCTGAAGTATGTCCTGGACCTATGACATCTGGATCAGGTCCAGATCAGAAACTCATCAAATGACAAACGACCACATCCTATAAAGAACTAGATGAAGATGCAATTCAATTCCTAGAAATGCAACTATCTTCATTATATCTTTTACAAAAACAATTTTAAAAAGTACCAGAATCTTCTACTCTGTTTCTGAGCATGAGTCCACAAAGGTTTTTGGGAGAAGTGAGTCCACCTAGTGATGTCCACCTAGTGATGTCCACCTAGTGATGCGGTACAACAGAAGAAGGAACAGAGTGCCCCACAGCACCTCCTCTTTGAAGTCCAAGATGGCATAATGGACGATAAAACAGTATTTCTTCACGACTGCTCAAAGTTTTCATTTGATCATTCTTGGAGTGACAAAGCAAAATGAATTTCAGATGTGAATGCCTTCAACGGGCCCAGCCAGGCCAAACAGGATTTGACTTAATTAGAACCGGATCTTCTTGGGAGGATGGCCAGCAAAGATAATGACTCCCACTCGTTCTTGCAGTAGCAAGCTTGAACACATTGTTGGAGGAAACAATCAAACCATTTTGTTCTGACAAGGAACTATTTGCATGCAATTATCACTGCAGTCAGGGTTTGAGGGTGTTTCACCTTTCCTTTTAGACAAGGTTAGGTATATACAGTTTCAGGTGAAAAGAAAACCTAGGAAGTTTTCCAGTAACACTTATAGAATCCGACCGACTGTTACGGTATGGTTGCAGTGGATCCGCCTGCGATTCAGCCTCTGGGCGGCGAACACAGATGGTCTTTCTCAGGTGCCAGGAAGCGTCTGCAGCGCTGCTCTGGTTGTGAACACGAGCAGACTTTCAGCCAGGCTTTCTCCAGTGAACTCACGAGAGACAGCTGCTGGGAAAGAGACTGGCGGCCACTGAAGTCTCACCCATCTGTTTCTCTGCTTCTCCCCATGAAGTGTTTTTGGACCCCAAGTAGGTTAGAAACTCTGAGCATGCTACAAATGCTACAAATGCTACTTCACTGGATGTCCTGTTTAGACAGTTGGGGCAGCGCAGTTAGTGTAGCAGTCAGTGCAACTCTGTTACAGTGCCACTGACCCGGGTTCAAATGCAAGGAGTTTTAACGTTCTCCCCATCTCTGCCTGGATGCTCTGATTTCCTCCCATTCTCCAAAACTTACCAGGGGTTGTAGGTTAATTGGGTGTATTTGAGCTTCACGGGCTCATGGGCCAGAAATTAAATAATTGTTTAGCTGGTTTGTTAGTATGATATGTAAAATGGACTTCATTGACTCGATAATATCGAGAAATGTTCTACGCATAATCATTTATATTTCTCATGTTCTCTTACCAATAGAAGCCTATTTGGCCCATTGAGTTCCTGCCTGCTTTCTGACCTATTCCATCATTCTCTTTCCTCAACGTAACTTCCAGCCATGCTGTGACTCATGCCTGGTTCTTGTTCCGCACACAGACAAGGATCAGAATCAGAAGCAGAATTCATTGACAAGAAAATGTCACGAAATTCATTGTTTTGCGGCAGCATTAAGATGCAGATATTGCATTTCAAAATAAATAAATAAAAAGTGCGTGAAAATAGGAGAAAGAGAGGCAATGTTTGTGGTTCATTGTCCACTCGGGAATCTGATGGTGGAGGCGAAGAAGCTGCCCTTGTGCAGATGGTGGCTCATCTTTCACCAGGGTTCCTGAGCCTGCCCCGCACATAACATGATCAGGGCTGATTGATCCAGGCCTCAACTCCTCTTCTGTGCTGACTGCTCATCATCTTTCATTCATCTATCTTTCAATGAACTCCACCTTAACTGCATCAAGTGATCCAACCTCCTCTACCCTCTGGGGCAGTGAATTTCAGAGAAGAAATCTCCATGCACCGCAGTTGTAAATGACTGGCACTTCCACTACACATCAACAACTCTGCAGGAGAGAGAGTGGAGAGCACCAAGTTCCTCGGAGGTCACTTAACTAGTGGCCTATCGTGGACACTCAACATCTCCTCACTTGTCAGGAATGCACAACGGTGACTGCACTTCCTGAGAAGACTGAAGCGGGCAAGGCCACCATTATGTCAACTTTCTATAGGAGCTCTTTCGAGAGCGTCCTGGCCAGCTACGTCACAATGTGGTACGGTTGCTGGAGAGAAATGTCAATCCACAGGACTATAAGAGTGTCAGAGAGGATCATTGAAGACTCCCTCCGCCTCCCCCCCCCTCAACGTGGTCTATTGGGATCATTGTCTGAAGAGGACACGCAAAATCATGAGGGACCATTTCCACACAGCGTCTTTCAGCTGCACCCATCAGGGAAGAGATACAGGAGTTTCAGACCCAGCAATTGAGGAGTGCAGAGCAACAAAGGGATTTAGGAGTTATGGTAAATAGTACCCTCAAAGTTGATACTCAGGTAGATAGAATGGTGAAGAAGGCCTTCATAAATCGGAGTATTGAATTCAAGAGTTAGGATGTTATGATGAAATTGTACAAAGCATCGGTGAGGCCAAGCTTGGAATACTGTGTGTAGTTTTGGTCACCGAATTATAGGAAGGATATAAACAAAATAGAGAGAGTGCAGAAGAAGGTTCACGAGAATGTTGACAGGATGTCAGGGTTTGAGTTACAGAGAAAGGTTGAGCAGCCTGGGGCTTTTTTCTCTGGAGCGTAGAAGATTGAGGGGGGATTTGATGGAGGTGTTCAAGATTTTAAAAGGGACAGAGAGAGTCAACGTGGATAGGCTTTTTCAACTAAGAGTGGGGGATATTCAAACCAGAGGCCGTGGTTTGAGATAGCAGGGGGAAAATTATAAGGGGAACATGAGGGGAAATTTCTTCACGCAAAGGGTGGTTGGGATGTGGAATAAGCTTCCGGCAGAGGTGGTTGAAGCAAGGACATTATTTACATTTAAGGAAAGACTGGATAATTACATGGAGGGGAGAGGATTGGAGGGGTATGGACCAGGTGCTGGACAGTGGGACTAGGAAGGTGGGGATTTGTTCCGGCATGGACTAGTAGGGCCAAACTGGACTGTTCTGTGCTGTATATGGTTATATGATTATATGGTTTTATGGTTACCACCAGGCTGAGGAACAGCCTCTTCCCATGGGGAGTGAGAATGCTGAACCATCAAAGTAACTGCTCACACTGATCGTCTGAGACTCTCATATTTATGGAACAATACTTACGATGGCTTGACTTACGATTTTTCGAAGTTACCATGGTGGTATTGGAATGACTGTTGTTATAGCTGACGGATGCTTTGGCTGGCACTCTATTTTATGATTAAAAAATGTTTTTTTTTCAGTGTGGAATAAAGGGTATTCAACATTTAATTATAAAATAGGCTTTGTTTTAGAGAAATTTGCCCAGCTGTGGGCTATGGTAAGTGTTCTGAACACATTTAAGTCAGACTAGGCTATAATGTTCGGTAGGTATGGTACTCCTATTCGCCATGATTTTTCCACTTATGATGGGCTTATCAGAACACAGTCCCATCAAAAGGAGAGGTGCACCTGCCCTTATCCTGCACGTGTATTATTTGTCTGTATGTGTGTTTTGTCTGGTTGTGTGTCTGCATGTTTTGTACTGAGGACCAGAGAATGCTGTTTAGTCAGGTTGTACTTGTGCACTCAGATGACAATAGACTTGACTTTGTGGATACTGGACCTTGTTGAGCAGCCTGCAGCCAGATTTTGTGGCATCAGTAGCGCATCCTTTTCATCAGTGAAAGGAAGAATCAAGCACCAGGTCGTGTTCTTGGCTGCTGTAAACTTGTCAGAGATAGCACCCAGAACTGTACCCTGTAAGTGGAGGGTGGCGAGACGAATACGTAACTGCCGATGGATAGCTGGCCCGTCCCCCATGGGTGACTCGCTCCCTGGTAACTCCTCCCCTTGCGACCCTGGAATAGAGGCTGACCTCCCTCTTCCTGTCCTCAGTCGAGCTCTTGGAATCGGGCCAGCTGCAAGTCTAAAGTGGAATAAAGTCTATTGTTCCTCACTCTACAGCTTTGGAGTTATGATAGAGTTGTCAGCCGATCATGGAGTACCATCAGCGACCCACCAGGTTCTAGAAGAAGATCAGATGCTCTAAGATAGACAACGCCAGTTCCCAGATGTGCGCCACCTCGCCTGGATGTGATCGCCAGAACAATCTTACCCAGGTAAATTGTCATTCTCGACCTGTGCATACAGAACAGGTGCTAACAGATCCAATTTCTAGGTTTGTACGTTTAATTAGTTTATGACTTTGGCCCTTGTAGTTGAAACCTTGATCAGAATCAGTCTGGCAACTGTGCTGCACACAATGCTTTAGAAGAACACATGTGTTTTACACTGAACTCCCTGCTGTCTACCACTAATTATCTAGTTGTGGTTCCTGCCCGTGCTATATAATTAAACTGCTGGAAATGCCAAGTGAATTGAGCCTGCATCTTCTGGGAGACATATTGTTGTGACAGATCTCTTCCTTTCTTCTGTAAGTGGGCTGTATCACCCTAATTATTTCTCAGAAATGCACTATTTAAAGTTCGCTGCAAGGATTGTGGTTTACTCTAAACTGTGGGTTCACTGATGCAGTCAGTTGGTGTGCCTTCTCTTCAAACTTGGCTCACTTACCACCGCAGGATTTTAAGCATGATTGGAAAAATAATATTTTCAATTAGTTGCCAGTTACTTAAAACAAATAACAAAACTCCATTTTAATTGTACGTGGCAGACAATTTGAAAGAATGTGAATGGATTTAGGAAGGCTAAAGAGTTAATGCTAGACACCAAGGCTCTCGATGGGATCTCAGGTGAGCGATAGGGCCACACTAACTGGACAGAATTATAACAGTAGTTGATGCTCAGAATTCGCTGCCAGACCTCAGTCAGAATCAGAATTTGTTGTCATGAAGAAGTCAAGAAATTTGGTGATTTGTGGCAGCGTCGTAGTGTAAACATTCATTTTATAACCATCCTACAACATTACTATAAATACATAAAAATAATAGTCCACGAAAAGTAAGGTATGTTGTTCATTGATTATTCAGGAATCTGATGGCAGCGGGAAGAAGCTGTCCTTGTGCTCGTCTTTAGGCTCTTGTACCTTTTTCCCAATGGTAGCAGAGTGAAGAGGGCATGGCCTGGGTGGTGGGGGTCTTTGAAGATAGAGGCTGCTTTTTTAAGACACCGCCTCATGTCAATGTCCTCGGTGGAGTGAAGTCTGGTGCCTGTGATCTCGCATCCTCTGGGGTTTATTCTTGTCCTGAGAGTTGGCGCTTCCGTACTAGGCGGTGATGCAACACCTGTAGAAGTTTACGAGAGTCTTTGGCGCTGTACCGAATCTCCTCAGACAGCTCACAAAGTATAGCCGCTGGTGAGCCTTCTTTGTGAACATGGAGGTTCCAGGATAGATCCTTGGCCATGCTGACACCCAGGAATTTGAAGTTCTTGACCCTCTCCAATACTGAGCCCTTGAAGAGAATTGGATTGTGTTCCCCCGGACTTCCGTCTGAAGTCCACCATCATCGCACAAGGTCAAATGCCTGGATAAAGCTTGTGAGCGGCGACATGCAGGCTGGAGCACACCCCAACACTCTGGTGGGCCACGTGGTGGATTTTGTGGTGACACCTGACAGACAGGCAAGTGGAGCTCGAAGATACAGGGTTCTTCCTGGATCCAAAGAAATCAAATGGAAGGAGCTGTGTCAGTGTTTTTTTGACTGCAACTCCACTTGCCATCATCCTCGCCTAGTCGGAATCATCCCCTTCTCTGCATCAACGCTCCCTGACACATAGAAGGGAAGTCTTGGCATATTCCAATGGGTGGCCACCTTACCCTTCAGGAGAGCAGGTTCAAACCAAGGCCAACGGGAAGGAAGTGAACAAGTGGTGTGAGATGCTCACCAAATTTTTGGAAGTTGGCAAAACTGCTGCCAAAGTCATCTCAACTGCACAAGGCGGGCATGGCTAAAATTGGGACCTTGTACTCCTGAAACTGCAAGTGGCTCAAACCTGAGGTTCTTTAGGACTCTTCTGTTCCAGCTCCTGTCATTCAGGTTCTGAATTTGGTTCCTGAGGTAACGCATCCCCTGAAAAATCTCCACTTGTAAAGCCTCCCTTCACAATGCAAATGAATCTCAAGGGACTTGATACCCAATGAAATACTTTAGATTTAAATTTAAATTTTAAATTTAAACACACAACACAGTAACAGGTCCTTCCGGCCCACAAATTCTTGCGGCCCAATTGCACCCTTACCACTGTACGTTTTGAAGGGTGGGAGGAAACTGGAGCACCCAGAGGGAACCCTCGCAGACACAGAGAGAACGTGAAAACAGACGGCGCCAGGTTCGAACCCAGGTCACTGGCGCTGTAACAGCATTGCATTAACTGCTACGCTAATCGTGCCGCCCTTGCACTTTGAGGGGAAACCAGAACACTTGGAGGAAATGCAAAAGATCCTAGCGGTCAGGATTGTGGCCTGTCTACTGGCGCTGTGGGGTCGAAGATCTATCAGCTGTAAAACCGAGCAGCTCCACTGGACTATTCAAGACTATCGTAAAGTGAGCTTCACACTGTCTCTATGTGACTCCAAACTCACCAGGAGTTGGACTATTAATTGGGCTGGAAAGCCAATAAAATAGATTAACTAAATTAAATAAAAGGCAATAAAATCAGAATCAGAATTTATCGTCATGAACAAGTCACGAAATTTGTTATTTTGTGGCAGCGTCACAATGCAAACCATCTTACAAAAAAAAAATTAGTGCACGAAAAGTCAAAGTCGGACCATGTCTTTGGTTCATTGATCATTCAGGAATCTGATGGGGAAGAATCTGCCCTTGCTCAAGATGTCAAGATTCACATGAAAATGAATGTGTTAAAAATAAAACCCTTTGGAAATGGACTTAAGTATTGGCTGAAATCCAGTCGATTCTGAGTCAGCCAATACTGGAACAATGAACTGAGCTTTAATGTCTGTGTTGTTTTGCTTTCCCCGTCATCTGGTAGTAGCAATAACTATAAGCAGGGTTTCACACTGCATCGCCATTGCAACGTCCCACCTACTGTTCTGGCATCTACTGCTGTTCCTTCTCGATGCACTGCCAAACACAAGTAAGTAAATAAATAAACTATTAATCCCATAGACTTGGAACAGAATCCTGCTTTCTCGAGTTGTATGCTCATGCAACATTTAATGTGCATCAAACCAAAGTGGATTATATCAGAAATACAGCATGGAACATCATCCATTCAGTCCAAATAATCCACCTGTGCTCCACTCGAGAATCCTTTCTTCATCTGAATATCTCAATGTGACCCTCTGATTCCTTCTCCATCCAAGGCCTCCCCAATCTCTTGGGATTTGACGCTACACTGTCTGCTTCAACCCCAGCCTGCCAACGTCCACCCTTTTTTTTTTAAATTTTTTATTTTTCACACCATAAATCACATTAGCCATGATATACACTATTTCTTTTTCACACATATACAGTGACTTTTTCTCCCCCTCCCCTCCTCCCAAGCCACCCCCCCACCCCCCCCTCTCATCCATTTTAGGTATACAATCTAGGTTGCATTAAGCCAGTCAGACAATGTTGTCATTCAACAAAAATACACCAGAAATTCTACTGAGTCCATTCTTTTCTTTCCTTCTCCTTCCATCAACTTAGGTAATGTTTGTCCCCGGTAGGTTTTCGCTATTGTATTTAATGTAAGGCTCCTATACTTGTTCAAATATTTCAATATTATTTCTTAACCTATATGTTATTTTTTCTAATGGAATACATTTATTCATTTAAATTTAGTAGTTTCTTCCTTTTAATTTGGTTATGTATTCCATTAATATTTAAAGTCATATAGTTCAGCGTAGCCCTTTTATATTTTGTTTATCTTCTCTTTCCGCTTTTCCATCATTACCTTTCCTCCTTTTCCATTTCTGTTTCCAACGTCCACCCTTCAAGCGGAGGTGTTTTCTCTGAATTTCCCATCTGAATTTTTGGTGACCGTCCGATACCGACAGCCTCAGGTGGAAACAAGCTCTCTCTCCTCATCCCGTCAAAACCTTTAATTGTTTTAAGGGTTCCGTCAGCCTCCTGTTCAGGAGTGATCTCGTAACCTGTTTACGTGAACTTTCCCTTGCGGATCCGAAATGGGGCCAGGCTTTATGTGAGCCGTCTGGATGGAACACAAAATGAAACTTCTCAATATAACAATGAAAAATCCTTATGGCAGACAAAAGCAAATTCCATGTAACATTGGACTGTTTTATTACATGACAATAAAGGAATCTTGAATCTTGAAAAATTCAATTCAATTTTCAAAAGAAAAGAGGTCCTTGCAATTCTGGTTCCTTCATTGTTAATCTCCATACCTTCTCTGGTGTCTCAACATCCTTTGCATAACGTGGCACAGTACCCAAGTTTGATCCAACCAGGATTCATTACAGTTTGGCATAACTTCCTTAAGCCTCAGTGCTTGGTTTTGCCTTTGTTCTTATATTGCTAACTTCTGGTGCATACATTAATAATATTAATTTTGCACTCTGAATTCCTCCTGTTCTCATGGCAAAGGTGAAGCCAAACGTAAACAAAGAAAAGCATTCCATATTCCATCTAGGAGGCCGATAAACATATAGGCCTAACATTGAATTCTCCAAATTTAACCAAACTGCTCCTCAATCCCATTCCACTCTACTTCATTTGCTTTAGATCTTATTCAAATCCTCTCACCCGATGGTCTGATGAAGGTGCGGAGGCAGGATAATAGGAAGTGACTTCTCACCCACCTAATGACATTTATCAAGGGAAGATATTGGGTTAAAAAAAAATGCAACGCACAAATGTGCTGGAGAAACTCAGCAGGTCATGCAACATCTTTAGGAAGTAAAGGGTAACCAACGTTTCAGGGTGAAATGCGGAAGTCTGCTGACACACTGTGATTGTAGTTAAAGCACAAAGAGTTGCTGCAGGAACTCAGCTAGTCTTGCAGAATCCGTAGGAGGCAAAGCTATATTACTGGTGTTTCGGGCTTGACCCCATCTTCAAAGTGGGCTCAAGCCTGAAACGTCGCTAATATATCTTCGTTCCCTTTGGACGTTGAAAGACTGGCTGAGTTCCTGCAGCATTTCCGTGTGTTTTTCCTAACCAACGTCTCGAGCCTGTGCTCTTCAGGAGGAGTTCCTGATGAAGGGCCCAGGCCCCGAACGTTAGTTACCCTTCAGTTCCTCTGGACGCAGCGTGACCTGCTGGATTTCTCCAGCACATTTGTGGATTCCCTTGTTTCATTGGGTAAAATATGACAGGTGTTTGAAAATCCTTCCTGTCCTGTTACAGTCCAGGAAATTCACCAACTGGGAAAAATGTCAATGTCCCAACCTTCGAAGAAAATCAGAACAAAACAGATTGCTAATGCTATTGGGAGCCTGCCTTCCCTGGCAATCCTCTCCCTTGACAGAAGCTGGCTGCAGTTTCATTCCCAGTCAGTAGCTCCTGACTAAAGCAATGCTGTCATGCTTGGACTTGCCAGCTTCAAATTATTCCTTGGACGAGGGCATTTAAGGAAAGTCAGCTTTTGCTGCTGTGTTCACGGAATGCCATTGTTTTGTTTACCCTCATGAATCATGAGTTTACTGCTCAATTTTGGAGGAGAGTCTGATCAACTACAAGCATCATGTCACAGAAAGATCAGCCCAACTAAAAAGAGCAGGTATCCTTGCCAAAAGGACATACAAATGCTATGGCATTATAACTGGGGGTAGCGTAAGCAGTTAGCACAATGTTGTGCTAACCCAGCAACCACGGTTTGAATCTGGCGCCACCTGTAAGGAATTTGTACGTTCTCCCCACTCTAGGTGGATTTTAATGTGAGTCCAAGATCAGAACTTATTTACATGTTAAAAATTGATCCACTTTTTTTTCCAAATCCAATATGTAGGCTTTCAGATCATTTCAGTCAAACAGAGAAAATGAAACGAGAGATAACAAAGCAGAGAAGGGTGAAGAGAAAGTGGTGAATTGCAGTAGGGGGGGGTCACATGACCAAAGAACACCAGTGAAGGCACATAGTGGGGCAAACAAGGAGATCTTTTTTTAAATTTAAATTTTTAAAATTTAAACATACAGCAAGGTAACAGGCCATATTGGCCCACAATTTACACCCTGGTACGTTTTTGAAGGGTGGGAGGAAACCAGAGCCCCTGGAGAAAACACATGCGGACACGGGGAGCACGTACAAACCCCGGTCTGGTTCCATTCGCTGCCACTGTAAACGCGTGGCGCTAGCTGCTACACGAACCTTCCCTAACTTTCCATTTTTATGCCTCAGCTCTGGGCAAAATCAGTTTCATTTAATTTAGACATGGAGCAGAGTAAAGAGGCCCTTCCGACCCACAAGTCCATGCCGCTCAAGTACACCCAAATAGTCTGCAACCCTGTACACTTTGAGGGGTAGGAGGAAACTGGAGCACCCAGAGGAAACACACACAGACACAGGGACAACATACAAATGCCTTACAGACAGCGCGGGATTTGAACCCAGGTCATTGGCGTGGTAATAGCATTAACTGTTACCCTATCCATGCCATCATGGTTATCATTTGTTAACGTAATTTTTTATTTTCTCATTGATGATAAAAGGCCACCTGTTGGAAATGTTGACTATTTCTCTCCACAATGGATACTGCCTGACCAGCTGGGGATTTCAGGCATTTTCTATATATAGTTCAGATTTCTGACATCTGCAGCTACTTTCTGGTAATATGGGTTTGCTCCTACTGCTCTCTGAGATCTTGAACCAGTGCAAGATCAGGGAGGAGCAGCCAAAACCGATGAGCGGTATTGTTATCACTGGAACAGTGGGCGCCATCAGTTCATTGATCAGGCTACAGACGACCAAAGTGACCAGCGACTGCGCCTACCCTCGAGGTGGTAGGTACGGAGAAGGCAGCCAGAAGGGCCTCTTGCTGCCCCTATCAAGATTCCTGCATTGTCTTGTTAAGTCTTGTGTGCCGTGGGCAAAAGCAAAAACAAAAGCCTGGCCGTCAATAAGAGAAAGAGGAGCAAAAGAGCGTCCCTTCAAAGACGCCATGTCCGTTGATGTTGGCAACCCAAGGGATGCAGCAGTGAAACTCCTGAGGCAACTTAGAGCAATGTTGTCAAGCATGAAAGTCTGTAGACACCTTGAATGAAATAAAAACACAATGCTGGAGATACTTAGCAGATCAAACTGTGTACTTTTATGTAGCAAAGATAAAGATACATAACCAACATTTTGGGCTTGAGCCCTTCAGATGTCACATTTATTTACATGACATCACATAAAACCCCTGACATTCTTTATCCTGTGGACCAGGCTGAATTACTGGTAATGCAAAAAAAATGAACGCAACATACCCATGTAAACAAATAAATAAATGTGAACAGATAAAGAAATGTAAACAAACTGACCGTGCGATACAGAGAGAATAAAAAGAATCAATAAAGTGTAAAATCCTTAAATGAAGTCATCACCTTTATTTATCGTTCGCACGGTAAAGACGAGATAACATTTCTCCAGGACCGTGGAGCATATTTACATAAAGAGAAGTTAGAATAGAAGTTAAACACATTAAAATATTAAGGCATATACAGTAAAAGTCCTCGGTATCTAAATGTTTAAATTTAGACATTCAGTGGGATAATATGCGGTGTGCGTGGTAATATGCCCTTGCGGCCCATGAGTCTGTGTCAACTGACCTCCAATGTTGTGAATGGTGGAAGGAAACGAGAGCACCCGGAGGAAACCCACACAGATACAAACTCTTTCCAGACAGCATCGGATTCGAACCCTGATGACAGCTGAGAGAAATAAGAGAGATTGTGATCTTTACCTCCCTGGCCAGAGCAGTTCAGGTTCACATAGGAGGCTGCATTTGGTCATGGAAGGTCACAGGTTTCAATGAGAAGGGAAAACGTTGGCCCTGTAAGTGGTTTCAGGAGCGATGAGTTGGTAATAGCTGGTTATTCTCTGAGTAAACATGGTCTGAATTTGTCAGGGCCAGTGCGGTTGAGGATCGTGTTGGAGGTGATTCTTTTAGTGTGGCATTACTGTTGTTGTTTTGAGGTTTTATGTTTCCAATGCCTTACAAAAATGCCCTTGGCAAGTCAAAAGGTTGAATTTCCCATCGGGTGGAAAGAGGTCTGAAATGGTTACACTGACACCTCCCAGTTAAGCTGATTTTCAAATGTATAAATGATGTGAGAAGGAATTTCTCTGTCATGTTTTGCATTGAAACTATCCAGCAAAAAGGCCTGTTAAAACAATCTTGGATGATTAATGTCAAGATTACGGGTCTTGATTTTCCAATTGGGAATTTACAGAGTCCTGCCTTACAATATCTCTTTACAGTTGTTAACATTGTTCCTTGCTCACTCCAAAAGAGCATATTTCCCTTCTGGGAATACACTCCAATTTTCTGATCAATTAACCACAGATCATTTTTGTACTTCCCCTTCTTAATAATCTTATGTACCCTCCACAGTTTCCAAGCCTCATTTGTAAAGTTCTTGGTGCTTAGTTTGGTTATACCCAGATTGTTTCAATGTTTTTATGATTTGCCGGTTGGCACGATGAATTGGCAATCATCAACGTGTTGCATTAATATTCAGTGCATGCCTCTCCTGCGTGATTGCCTTCAGGTAATGGAAATTCACTCTTAGAGAATTCACAAAGGACAACCCAGAAACTTGAGGTAAGGAGTAGAATTTGCGGTCACTGAACATCTGTGGAAAAACAGTAACGAAATAAGGGCAAAATTAATTATTTTTCCAACTTGTGCATCTTGATGCAAAGCAAGATGAGCCAGCTGTGCATTAGGACAATTGTGACACAGACCATTTTAATTTTAATATAATTTAATTTAAGCTTTTATACAATTTAATTTCAATTAATTTGGAGATAATAGGCCCTTCTGCTCCACAAACCCATGCTCTCCAAAAACACTAATTAAGCTACAAACCCAGTAAGTTTTTAGATTCCTGGAGGAAACCCACACAGGTCACAGGGAGAATGTACAGACAGCAGCAGATTTGAGCCCAAGTTGCTGATGCTATAATAGGGTTGCATTAACAAGAATGTTAACCATGCTGTTCCCTTCCCTCTAAAACGGAGATCATCTTTATAAAGCAAAACTAAACAGCGGACATTAAAAATAATAGAAATATTGCCTTTACAATCAGAATGGAGTCAGAAGTTTAGAGGTTCAAAGCTCACTTCAGATTTAATTTCATAGTCCAATGCTGCATTGAAGCATTGCCAATGGATATAACAAGGCAGCTCAACTTTATTTCTCACTTGTTTTACACAGCGGGTGCTGCGTATGGGAACAAGCTGTTGGATGAGGTAGTTGAGGGAAATACTATTTAAGAAATATTTGGACAGATACGTGGATAGGATAGGTTTAGAGGGACATGGGCCAAATGCAGGCAGGTGGGATTAGTGTGGATGTTGTCGCTACGGGAAGGTTGAGCCAAAGGGTCAGTTTCCACGTTCTATGACAGAGCTAGGCGTAAGACCTCATGGCATTATTTGAAGAGCCATGACGTTCTCCTGGTGTTCGATGCAATGCTTAGTCACCGACTAACATTCAGAAACATTACCATCGAGGCCAATTATCCCCGTGTTATTTCTGGCAGTTGGTTATACACAGATTTACTGCTGCGTTTCATCCTGCATTATGGTGACTGCATTTCAAAAGCACTTCATTAACTGAGAAATATTTAGTATGTCCTGAGGACATGAACGCTATCACAGGAAGTTACCAAAGTTACACTCTCTCTGCACTAAGGACACACCAAAATGCTGGAGGAAGTCAGCTGGTCTTGCAGCGCTCATAACGATATATTGCCGACATTTCAGGCCTGAGCAAGGTATAAGCAATGGATAAGCAAAACACAGACAGTGTTGGCTGAGGGATTCAGATTAATTGTCAGAGTCCATGCATGTCATCACATACAACCTGTGGGTGAGGCAGAATTACCATTTATTGGTAGTACAAAAAAGAACGTACACAGCATACGCATGTAAATAAATAAAGAACTGTAAATAGATAATGAGCATAAACACAGAGAGAATAAGGAGTCTTTGCACAAGTAAGAGTCATTAAATTAGTCCCTGATTGAGTTTATTGTTGAGAAGTGTGGTAGAACACTGTAATACATGGCCCTCCTCTAATACAGTAACCCCCCCTACCCCCAGGATTCCTAATAACGGGAATATTGCCCAATCCCCTCCCTCAGTATTGCCTTGGAATCGAGCCAAAAGCACATAAGCTATGCCTGTAAGTTTATAGTGATTAAAGCCTATTAATCTCGACTTCGGGTCTGTCGGGTCTAATGAATAGTGTTACAAGGAGTCTAATGGTGATGGGATAGCAGCTGTTCCTGAACCTTGTGGCACCGATACCACTTTGCTGATGGCAGCAGCGGGAACAGAGCGTGTGCTGGGTAGTGTGGATCCTTGGTGATTGCTGCTGGCCTCTGACAGCAGTGTTCTCTGTAGATGTTCTTGATAGTGGGAAGGGTTTTGCATGTAATGTCATGGGCTGTGTCCACTACCTTTTGGAAGGCTTTACACTCAGGTGTCCCCATACCAACAACATAGGAGTCCAGACTAAAACAAGATGTTAATTGGAGATGATAAGGGGAGAGGCGAGAATTGATTTTGGCTCTGTGAAAAGGAATGAAAGCCAGAGAAGTCGATGTCAATGCCATCCAGTTGGAGAGGGTGCCCAGATGGAAGATGAGATGTTGTTCCTTCATTTTCCAGGTGCTCTCAGTCTGGCAATGCTTGAGACTATGGACAGACATGTGAGCAAGGGAATGGGGTAAGGAATTGAAATGGGTGGGCATTGGGAGATCCATTCTATTGCAGTTAACAGAGCTGAGGTGCTCAATGAAAGCAATCTCACAGCATGCACCCAACCTCTCCGATGTGGATGTCAACAAGACTTGTGGTGGACAGCGATACCAAGAAATGTCAGATTAATCACTGCTCACTCAGTGCCACGTCCCAAAGCAGCATCGAAGACCAGATTTTAAATCACGTCACCAGGGTAATGAGGAGACTGAGGCCAGCGTCCCCTGAATCACAGCACTGAGCAGACCCCATTTCTGACTCTACTGCACCATGTATCTCACTAGCAGTCAGTGGGATATTTAAAATAGAATGCTTCAATTCACTGATACAAACTGATCTTTTCAAATGAAAAGTGGATTACATAATTAAGGTTGTTATACTTCAGCAAGGAGTGAAAATAATTGTAATAGTTGGAATTGTCTGGACTCTTGATACATTGTGAACAATGGCTTTGTAATTACCTTCTACGGTGATGGAAACAATTCATGTTAATTACCGGGTATAAATGCTTCCTCATGGGCTGTGGAGTTATTGAGGACGGTATTAAACTGCAAGAATTAAAAATAAATGTTGTAAACAAGAAGTCACTGCAACGTCATTGATTGAGCATTGTTAGAGGATGATGTCCTCACTTGTCAGGACAGCGCAACAGCGACTGCATTTCCTGAGAAGACTGAAGCGGGCATAGCTCCCGGCCACCATTACGTCTACCTTCTGCAGGAGCTGTATCGAGAACATTCTGGCCGGCTGCTTCACAGTGTGATACGGTTGCTGCAGAGAAATGGATCAGAGGTCAATCCACAGAATTATAAGAGTCTTCCTCCCCTCCCCATGATCTACTAGGATCGTTGTCTGAAGAGGGTGCGCAAAATCATAAGGACCACTTCCGCCTTGCACATAGCTCCCATCAGGGAAGAGATACGGGAATATCAGATTCAACAGAGCTGAGGACAAGGAAAAGCTGCAGAGAGACATGGACTGCGTAGATTAGGAGAACGGGCAGAGTTGGCTGATGAAGTAGAATGTTGGGAAGTGTAGAGTCATACACTTTGGAACAAGAAATAGACGGGCAGACTTATTTAGATGGGGAAAAATTCAGAGGTGCAAAGGGACTTGGGAGTCCCCGAGCAGGATACCCTAAAGGTTAATCTCCATGTTGAGTCGGCAGTGAAGGAAGCGAATGCAATGTTGGGATTCATTTCTAGAGGAACAGCACCCAAGAGCAGGGGTGTAATGATGAGACTCTAAAGGGCGCAGGTGAGTGCTCACTTGGAGTATGGTGTGCAGTTTTGGGTGCTTTATTTGAGAAAGGAGAGAGTTCAGAGAAGATCTGCTGGAGTGATACCAGGAAAGAAATGGTTAGCATATGAGGAATGTTGGTCAGCTCTTGGACTGCTGGAGTACGGAAGGATGGGGGGACCTCATAGAGACATTTTGAACTCTGAAAGGCCTGGATAGAGTTGTTTCCCATGGTAGGGGGAGCCTAGGACAATTTCAGGATAAAAGGGCACCAATTTAAAACAGAAATGTGGGGAAATTTCTTTAGTCAGAGGGTTGTAAGTCTATGGAACTTTTTACAGGTGGCAGTGGAAGTGAGGTCACTTGGTGTATTTAAGACTGAAATTGACCAGTACTTGATTAGTCAGGGCATTAAAGTTCATAAGGAGAAGGCCGGGGAATGGGGCTGAGTGATAAGGATCACTTCACGATTAAATGGCAGAGCAGACCCGATGGGCCGATTGGCCTACTTCTGCTCTTATACCTTGTAATGACCAGGCTGAGGAACAGCTTCTTCCCATGGGCAGTGAGAATGCTGAGTGACCAAAGGAACTCCTCACACGAGCCATCTGAGACTCTCATATGTATAAAATAATATTTATTTATCTATTTATATAGATCAATAATTGTTCTACATAGGTATAGGTGCTATGTCTGGTTGTGTGTCTGCGTGTTTTGCATCAAGGATCAGAGAACAGTGTTTTTTCAGGTTGTACTTGTACAATCAGATGACAATAAACTCGACTTTTTAAAAAAATATTTTTGATTTTCCATTATTCCAGGAGGACACATCAGTGACTGTTACCGAACATATCAATATCTTCCAGCAATCTACTTATATATGATGCTTCTCCCTCCCCCATTCCCACCTCCACCCACCAGAGAGAGAGAGAGAGAGAGAGAGAGAGAGAGAGACAGAAAAGTAGAGATACCAAGAGAGAAAGAAAACGAGAGAGAGAAGACAAGAGGAGAGAAGAAAGGAAAGAGAGGCTGGGTGTGGCATTGGTGCTTTCAGTATGTCTCCCATAGAAGCTGTGGACTTTTCTTGATCCATTTATTGGTAGATCTCTGTAAGTCTTTTTGACGGGGTGTGGCTACAGTCGTGCTCCTGTGTACATAATTTTTAACAGAGGTGCTGTGTCAGTTTCTAAGATTTATGCATAATTTTTTCCATGGGAATAGAGCTATGCATCTCGGTAATCCACTTACTGATACAAAGAGGGGAGTCAGACTTCCAGGTCACTGCTATGCATTTTTTTTGCTTTGGCCAAAGATATAAATATGTATTGAATTTGGAATTTGGTTAATTCGTAGCTTATGTCCATAAGGTTCCCTAATAGATACAATATTGGATCTGGTGGGAAGGTTACCTTCATTATTTTAGTTAGTGTGTCAGCCAAATCCTGCCAAAATGGGGCTACCTTTGCACAGGACCAGGTTGCATGAATGAATGTTCCCTGGTCCACTCCACACCTAAAGTCCATTTTTGGCACCTCTGGTTTTGCCTTGTGGATTTTTTGTGGTGTGAGGAAGAGCTGGTGTAGAAAGTTGTATTGGACCAGTCTGTACCTGGAGTTGATAATTGTTGTCACACTGTCTCTACACCAGTCTGACTAACATCTCTCGTCAATTGAAATGCCCACCTCTCTCTTGATCTGTGTAGCACCTGCTTGGGGCATTCACCTTGGAGTTCCGAGTACATTCTTGAAATAAATTTGAGTGTGTTTCCCAGACAAAGCATCCCGACAATAAACTTTACTTGATGTAGCCTGTTACTGAGATTGATCTTGATGGTGAAGTGAAGATGATGCAGTTTCCTAGACTGGCCACCCAGCTCTGCCCTTGGCTTTAGATGAATGGACAATGCATGCAAAAAAAAATTAAAACCTATGTCATTGTTTCACAGCACCTGTTAACATGTTGTTTATGTTGAAGACATTCTCTCCATACATCTGCTTTCAATCCTTCTTTGTTCCTTAAAACTTGATTCATTGCCCAAACCTTTGGCCATTGACCATCAACCTTCCTCCCACCATTTATTTCTTTAAACATAGCTTGAGTAACCTTTCCATTTGCTATTGCTTCCGTGAAACACATCGGACTGCTTTGGCATGTTGACAAAAAGGATTATGTTCCAATTCCTTTGCAATTTCTGCCCGTTGCAATGAGATTCCACAATCAAACACATATCCCCCTTCCATTCCCATTCTGCATTTCATAGTGAATGACACTCCCTGATATGGTCTTCCATTCAAATTGACCACTCGCCATTAGATGGTACTTCCCCAGAGAAGCCCAGTGAATGGTGGCACCCTGGAGCATGTTATAGAACGGAGAGAGACCGAAGAGTACAGGTGTTTTATGAAAGTGGCAACTCAGGTGGACCCAGGCAGTGAAGAGGCATTTGGCGCATTCACCTTCATCGGGCGGGATTTTGAGGCAAAAATTGGCTCTCCAGCGTCGCCCACAGCTCGCAACCTGGAGTCAATAAGGGATGGTCTCAAGGGGAAAAGAGAGTGAACTAGCCCCATGTGCTGGGCTTTTATCCTGCAGCAAACGAGGGGGCCAGCCCAGGTGGGCCGCTGTGACCTTAGGTAAGGAGGAGAATCAATTGGAATGCATCTTTACCTATGGGTAGGTTTAACCTTGATTGACCTGCCACCTGCCTGGCTGATCAGATGACCCTCCCGGAGCAAGCACATGGATATTCCTTTATTCTGACCAGATTCCTGTCTGACCAGTTGGATAATCCTCCAGATAACATTACCCTATCCCAAAGATAATACAGGTTGGTGGTGTACTTGATTGAAGAAGAAAAGTGGAAGGTATTTTCAAATAGAGAGGTCATGAGTGTGAGCCATGGGAAGATTAGATTGTTGTGGAGTAAGTTTATATAAGTGAGCACAACATCATGGGCCAAAGGCCTTGAACTGTGCTGTAATGTTCTTTAAATTTAAAATTTAGACATACAGGACGGTAACAGGCCCTTTCAACTTATGAGCCTGTGCTGCCAATTGACCTACAACCCTGGTATGTTTTGAACAGTGGGAGGAAACTAGAGTACCAGGAGGAAACCCACGCAGGCACGGGGAGAACGTATAACACACAGCGCCAGACTCAAATCCCGGTGGCTGGCACTGCAGCGGCGTTCCGCTAACTGTGACCCCATGCGTTCGAATCCATGCCACGCAAACACACAGACAGCACCCGAGGTCAGGATCGAACCAGGCTTTCTGGCAATGGGAGTGGTGCCACTGTTACAACGCAAGCAATGACTAAACTGTCACTTCGCTGTTGACCAGAGTAGTTAAGGCTTTGGCAAGTACTTGAAAGACACCAGGCTGTTCACGTTGTCCTTCAGATTGCTTTACTGCTTCCTGTTGGTGTTTAGAAGTGGGTGTTATTGAGAGAAGATATGATTGCTCCAAGATCTGTGGAACAAAAGCCCTGGAAATGAAGAGGTGTTTTATGGGGATTTTGATTTATTAGGGAGCTTCAACAATAGGCTCGCAGCTGGGGTCAGACCATCACTACATTCCTCTGTCTAAACAATCCCTCTCCTGTTAGAATTGGATTTAAAATCCACTGGGGTTTTCCCACACACCTTCAAAGGTTGCCTGCAAACTCCCTGCATTTTTCCTGGGATAAAAAGTAAGAAACTGATATTTCAGTTGCTCAGAGACCCCCACATTCCCCAAGGCCAAGCTGTCAGTGCTGTTACATCTGCAGAGATTCTCCTGGAGAATAAACCCGTTCATCCTATTAGCCAGTTTCCCAGCAATAGTTCCTCTTTCAACTCCCACATCTCATTCCCGGACAAAGGTTGAATCTATATCCACACCCCTATCGGGCAGTTCATTTTAAATTTAAAGGATTTGTCGCATAAAAAACAAAAGGTTTTCATTATTTTCCATCTTGTTCTTTTGTTGTTTAGATTTGTGTTGTTTTTGTCATTGGTCTTTGGAAATAATTCCTCTTCATTCATGCTATCTAAATCGTCTGTGACTTTTAATACATTCCTCATCTCTCATCTAGCTTCCCTGCTCCTCGGAGAAAGCCCTAACGTCTCCGGTCTCTTCAAGTTACTGCAATCCATCCTCACTGGAATCATTCTGGTAAATATTTTCCACCCCCTCTCCGAAGCCTTCTCTAAAGGTTTGTACCCTAAGCGGCAGAGAATACCACAGCTGGAGTGCATTACGATTGATAGAGGTTTAGCAATTTGGAGCTATTTGTGAAATGCATTTGATTACGTAGCTGCAGTCTGGCAGAAATCCAAATATCCTGCCTGTGAGTTACAAAGCTCTGGGTTAAAGGCCCACTCCAGAGATTTGAGCAACATTTTTTTTGTGGCTTAAGGGTAACAAGGAATATGGAGCAAAGGTGGGAAAATGGAGCTGAGGTATAAATCTTCCATGATCTCACGGCAAAAAGAGACCTGGGGTGGAGGAGAGTTGTGTGTATATTGAATGCCCTGCTCCACTCTCCATTGTCTTGGTGGATATGGCAAGAGCTCCATCATGATCAAAAATGCACACGTTTACCCATCAAACTTCCGCTTGAAACTCAGTCAGACTCATTTAAGCACCCTTTACTTGCGCACTTTATTGATTTTCTTTTTGTTCTCTCTGTATTGCACAGTCGTTATCTGTTTACAGTTCTTTGTTTAGAGGTTTACGCTGTGAACAGTTTATTTTTTGTGGCAGTTCTGCCGCGCCCGCAGGAGAAAAGAATCTCAGGGGTGTACGTGATGTCAGTACTCTGACAATAAATCTGAAATCTGAAAAATATAAATGAAGTACATTTTATTCCCACCTTCTCACAAACAGAACTCTTCCCTCTTTGTTGAACCTCTGAGGACATAACAAGTTCATTGTCAACTGAATGCACAAGTACAACCTGACAAAACAGTGATCACCGGTCCTCAGTACAAGATCATGCAGACATACAACCAGACATAACACACATACAGACAAACAATACCTATACAGGATAACGAGATTCTCATGAGAGCTAATATATTTATTCATTGTAATAAAAAAAACAGTAAATGCTGGAGGAACTCAGCCGGTCCATCGGAGGTAAAATATATATTACCCATGTTTCAGGCCTGAGGCCTTCCTCCGGGACTTATTCATTGCATTGTTCTCCTGCAGAAATGGTTATGTGGTTGAAAGTTTGTGAATGAATGATTCCACTTGAAATCAATCCTCTTTATTGGCAGGTTGTTCAATGTATATCGGTGACTTTTTCAGACCATATCTTGGAGAAATTACTTCCAAGGTCACAATAGACACCTCATCGATTTTTCTTTTTCTACTTAACTAAGCGGCAAGTACAATATCATTCTGCAAAATTCCAAGCTACTTGTCATGAGGCATGTATGAGCTTTCAGTGAAACTTCCAACATTCCAGGTTTCTTTGTAGGAGAGGAACAGGAACACTGATGTAATTTTGACCAATATTCCTATCCCTTGATTAAAACTGATAAATTATCTTGCCATTACAACATTGCTGATCGTACTATTCTGTGCCTGCTGCGTTCCGTTGGAATAATGGTCTCCCTTAAAATGTATTTCAGTGGCTCCGAAATGCTTTGGAAGGTTGGGAAAGTCACCATATAAATGTACGCTCTTTCCTTTTAAAGCCTTTGGCTTACGGGAATGCTGAAGCTCCCTTTTCTCTCTCGTGTGAACATCTGGTTCTTCTCCAAATGTCAGAAGGAGCATTATTGCCAGCTGAATGGGGGCAAAGAGAGGTGTTGAAACTGTGCCAAATGTAACGGGTTGCTGCAGTAAACAGATTGGGTCAGTCAGTCACAGAATCAGTCTGGAGGAGGCCATTTGGCCTTTTGGTCATAGTAAGTGAAGCCTCTTCTGCCACCTCAGTCATTTCCACTTTTGACCCCATGCGCCCTGACTGGGTCTGTTCTCGGGAGATCTCCTTTCGATCTCAGCATGCTGTCCTTTCCTTGCAGCCTGTAAACCAGTGGCTTTCAAACTTTTCCATTCCACTCACATTCCACCTTAAGCTATCCTTATGGCATCGGTGCTCTGTGATTAGTAAGGGATTGCTTAAGGTGGTACGTGAGTGGAAAAGCAAAGGTTGAGAACCACTGTTTTAATCATCCCTCATTGACTCGTTATGTGCACGGTTTCATAACTCCAAAGGGAATAGGCCAATGACAATTTTTCTCAATCAAGATATTTCAGTAACAATTGGGCCTAGAGCAGTGGGTTCTAAACCTTCCCTTCCCATACCTTACTAATTACAGAGCACCAATGACGTAGGGATTACTTAAAGTAGGATGTGAGTGGAAAGAAAATGTTTGAAAACCATAGTCAGTTCAAATTATTTCTCCAAATAATTGAAACCTTCGAAAATATGTGGGAGATTCTTAATTCTTTCTGGGAATCCCATATTACAACAATATTTTGGTGTTAAAGTGAAACTTTCTGCCAATCACAATAGGAAGTGGTTTTGTAATATCAATGCCCTGTAAAACAGATGGAGTAATGATTAGTTATTACATGAAAAGAGTTCCAACCATGCCATTTGTTTTAAGATCAAATCAGGATTCTTTTTAGCAACTTGAATATATAGGCTTTTTTAGAGTGATTTCTCCAAAATATTTTCAATATTATTTACCCATTAAACTTGGTTGCTTCCTCTCCAATTTGTAAAGTGGAAGTGGATTGATTACTCATCTGTCAATTCCGTCAGAGGTTCTAATCCTTCATCAAGCCCAGGTTCAATGTAATTAATGGGTTGTACATGTAAAAAGCATTGGACAAATGCAGAAGCCTGCAGCACAGAGAGAGGACAGAGACTACAGTGGCAAGTCAAGGGAAGGACTGATCGTACCATTAAATTTAACTTCAGCCTGAAAGAAAAAATTGGACAAGTAAAAAAAAAACTTGCTGAGTTAATAAAATGGAAGCCAGTAAACGAACGATGGAGTTGATGTGACACGCCAGAGTCCCTGAAATTAAAACAAGTTAAAGGGAGGACTGTGGAAGGGAGGGGAGATGTTGGAATGAAAGCTCGAAGGCTTTAAAAGTTGCCCGCAGTTGTGGACCAGGCCAGCTTGCCTGAGCCCTTCCTGCACCTGGAAGTTATTAGCTGTTGGTTCTTCTGGCTGTGAAAACTGCCTGCACATTCCAACCACCCCCCCCCCCCATCCACCCTGCAGCCCCACCGGTCCCTTCTCGCAGACTACAAGTACACACTGGGAGCATTCTACTGGAGATCTGCAATGCCACCGGTCACAGTTGGTTTAAGAGTTTACAACTCCGGCATTTTCCTGCTGCAATCAGCTGCCTCATTTCAGCAGGCGAACCATTTGTTACATCTAATCAATCCAAGAGCTCTGTAAAATAGTACGATTATAAATAAGTAACATATAATACGCCAGGGTTCGGCAGGTCATACGTCCATCTTTTTTTATGGCTGTCAGTTCATGTCTGCGACCATAATTCATGACAGAGTGACACTCACGAGGATAAAATGGCAAGACAACTACAGCTGCAAGATGAGAGATGTGTTCTGATTCAAGCACATATGAAGGTATTTTTGATATTTTCCAGTCAGCCTTTTGAAGGAAGTGTACAAGACTGAAGGCAAGCGGCTTTGGAAACTTATTTCAGAATCAGAATTTATTGTCATGAACACGTCACAAAATTCATTGTTTGGCAGCAGCGTCACAGGGCAAGCATTTCTATCAACCACATTTCAAAATAAATAAGAAAAAGACAAATGAGGTCATGTCTGTGGTTCAATGGTCATTCAGGCTGCCCTTGTGCCGCTGAGTGTTCGCCTTCAGGCTCCTGTACTCAATAGAAGCAAAGTGAAGAGGGCATGGCCTGGGTGGAGGAGGTCCTTGAGGATGGAGGCTGCTTTCTTAACACACCGTCTCTTGTAAATGTCCTTGATGGTGCCCACGATGTTGCAGGCCGGATTAACAACCCTCTGGAGTTTTTTTTTCCCTGTCCTGAGCATTGGCTCTTCCATACCGGAGAGTGATGCAACCAGACAGAATGCTCTCCACAGTACACCTGCAGATGTTTTTGAGAGCCCAAGTAGCTTGCAAACTGTATGGCCCATTGTGACCATTTCAATTTCATTTCTCATTAACGATGGGGCAAGCAACGGAATGGTCAAAGGCAGGCATGTTCAAGGTGCAGCAAACAGAGGCAACCTTTACCTCATTAATCATTTAAAATGACATGCAAGGCCTGAGGTTCTTAGCACACCCTTGTCCTCACATAATTAAGGCTCTATGGTGTGGGGCCCTCCTTGCCCATGCCCCTCTGTTCACCCTCTGGGTTGTGAGCCTGCGACGCTGTGACCCACTGGTATCCTGGGAAGGATAGGGTGCGAACAGGGTCTACAGAGCGATCACGCAGAAATTCCCATTGCCAACTGCAATGCTTTCCACACAAGAGTCGCTCGTTTGAATATCAATGCGTGAAGTCATCTGTCCTGTAATTTATATACACTGACAGAGACTGTCCCAGGGTCTGGAATAAAATACTCCAGCGTAAATCTTCTTAAGCCGTCTCTAAATAAGGAATTATACTGTTCTACAACAGGACCCCTTCAGTGAGAAGACTTTCTCCTCTGTTGGAAATTTTAAAAAAAACGCAATTGTGTGTGCTGCTCTGCAAACAATGTCACTCAGTGCTGAATCCCCGTGATTGGCTGATGTTTCTCTGCCTGCTGGGATGCAAGGATGCACAGCTTTGTAATGTCTCTGCGGGCAGCCAGTCAGACAGTTAGACGTCAATGGTGGACTGTTCCGCAGGGGTTCTTTTTGAATTCTATTATTGAAGAGGGCTTAGTTTTTTTTTAAAAAGTCCTTTCAAAAATAAAACTTAATTTCCAGCAGAGTTAAACTGGTTGGCCTCTAAGAGTAAGATGCACTCTGACCTCCTCTTGCAGAGTTTTCACATTATGCACACAGAAACCGTTGATTGCTGTGGAGGCCTGACCAGTATTCCAGAACAGGGGCAAGGGAAGCGTTTTCATCAGCTAAAGCTGGTCACTCCTCACCAGCTTCTGAGGTACTGGGCGGTGCGGGGGGGAGGGGGGTGCGGTGGTGGAAATCAGTGCTAATCTTGCCCACAATCCAGAGATTGAACAGAATGGATGAATGGAACAGAACAAATTGCAGATGAAATGGAATCAGGCCAGCTCGATTGCCTGTTTTCTCATGGTGAAGAGGGGTGTTTTATTCATGGAATGTGCTTGTGGACCAGGAGGAATTGCTCTTGAAGGCTCAGTGGCACTTTTTGCACAAATTGTGCTGCCTTAGCCCACATGGAATATTGATGGCTGATAGTAACTGCTGGGTTCCCGAACTGCCTTTAACACGGAGGTACAGATGACGCTGGAGGTTAGATACCAATTCTTTGGGTTTCCCACTGGGTTTGGCACTGAGCTCAGGGATGGAGCACTATCACGTGGCATTGAGGGGCTGCATACACTTCACATCTGGCCCTTTTTCCTTTACCCTGATGATCAGTGCAACCCCATTCATTTGAAAGGTTCATTGACCTGGATGGAAAAGTATCTGAAGACAAGTGTTTGTTCTTTAATTTTGAAATTAAAAATTTTAATTCATTGAAATCAGTTTTGATTTTTAAAATCTTAATGAAAATACTTTTAATTATTTAAAAAGGCCACCAGGGTGGTTTAGAAACATCACCTGATAGCCCTCATGGCTGGTTTACGTAGAGCAGTGAGTTCTCCTCCTCTGTTGGACCACCAGGCCTGTGTAAGGTTTGTATGGCTGTGGGGCGAGAGAGCACGAGACCCTGATCATGATCTGGCCCTTGTCAGGGGAGTCCGAGGTTATAGAACAATGATAATAGCTGTGAACTTTGACTGCCATTAGTAAATGTCCAGTGGGAGGTGAGTCTCGGAGACAAGGCCACAATCTGCAAGAAAGGAGCAACTTCAAATACATCCCATGAACTACAAATATTCAGCTTTAAAAGAATGATATTTTCTAAGATACAGAAGACCATTTCCAAGCTTGTGGCTACAAGAAGAAAAGGAAGATTTAGCAAAAACTGGTCAGCCAATCCAACATCATTCCAGGATAAATATTTAGGTTAGATCTAATTAGTGTGAGGAAAACTTGGGCTTACATTTAAACAGAAACATGCATTTATAATATTACAGTAAATACTGTAGTTATTCATGTTTCATTAACTTGATTTGATAATGATTCTTATGTACATTGTTTATTCTCATATACAGTTGATTGATTTGATAAAATAATGAAGGGTAATTACTACAAGTCACAATTGTCTCTTTTCTTGAAGCTGAACACAATAATGGCATCGCTGAGATTCCCTGGAATATCCTGCTCCTTCCTCGTGTGCACATTCCATTCCTCCTCTGCTATTGACTGATTCTTACTCTTCCCACTCCTGGTGTTTCTTGCACTCCTGGTGTATCTTCTATTCCTGTTACCATGTGATTGTTTCTTTTTATTGTAAAAAAGAAACGGGTTCTTTTAAAACAACTATAATTTATTAGCTATAGAACTCATTCTTGACCATGTGGATGCATCCATCTTGAATCCAAGCAAGCTGCCACAAACTAGTCTCTGACTCCCTCTAGTGGTTAGGAGTATCACAAGCATTCTATCACAACAGGAGGGAGATGTGCAGTGGCCGGCATTAGCACTCTCCCTCCTTTTGATGTTCACTATGATCCAGCCTTTCATATACAGGGCATCTTTTCAAAGTCTGCAGACTGGACAAAATCCAGAAATATAAAGACATCTGCATTGTCGCCATGCTGTTGGAAGATGCTTTATAAAATGAAAAAATATAAAGGAAGTAATTTTGTTTGAAGGAAATCATATTATGGTGCAGGAAACATAGACACCCAACAATGTTTGTCCACAAATTACTGACACCGTCGCAAATGACGGGGTAGGTGAACAGAGACTCTTGGAGTCCACTTCAGAAGTGACCTATCTTGGTCACACAACATCATAGGTGTGCTATGTCTGTCTGTACGTTGGCAGTATTTTGCATTGAGGACCTGAGAACACTGTATTTTTGGGTTGCACTTGTACAATTGGAGGATAAATAAACTTGAACTTGAACTTAAAAACGTTTCTGGCACCCTGGTCTTTGTTTGTAGAGACAAAGAGAACAAAGCAAAAAGACCCTGCCACACTTTTGTCAAACATTTGAAAGTCCTCAGCTGCAATATCATGTTAAATTCTGGGCACCACCATTTCAGAACAATCCCAAGGCCTCCGAGAGGGGTGCTGAAGGATTTCTCGAATGCTACCAGGCAGAAGCATCTTAGCTGGATAGCCAAACTGTGGAAGGTGGCGTAGAGCTCTTGAAAGCAAGTAAGATTAAGAGGAAATGGACTGAATTTCAAGATCATAAACGGCGCTGACAAAGTTGGGGAAGTCAGATTTCAGAGTTCAATTTCCAGATTTTGTCAAGGCATCACATACAACCCTGATTCTCTTTCCTGAGCGTGAGGTAGAATTACCACTTATTGGTACTGGAAAAAAAGAAAATCAAACTGTACTAAATGTACACAAGTACACAAATAAAGAAATGTAAACAAACTGACTGTGCTCTACAGGGGAAAAAAATCTGTTCACCTACCCCGTCATTTGCGACGGTGTCAGTAATTTGTGGACAAACATTGTTGGGTCTCTATGTTTCCTGCACCATAATATGATTTCCTTCAAACAAAATTACTTCCTTTATATTTTTTCATTTTATAAAGCATCTTCCAACAGCGTGGTGACAAATGCAGATGTCTTTATATTTCTGGGCAGAGGTAAGAGCCCTTAAATGAGTCCCTGATTGAGTTTGTTGTTGAGGAGTCTGATAGTGGAGGGGTAGCAGCTGTTCCCGAACCGGGTGGCGTGAGTCTTGTGGCACCGGTACCTCTTTCTGGATGGTGGTGCGAGTCCTGGATGATTGCTGCAGCTGTCCTCCCCACAGATGTGGTGGATGGTGGGGAAGGTTTTATTAGTGATGTCCCAGGCTGTGGTCACTACCTTTTGTAGGGCTATGCACTCAGGAGCACTGGAGCCCCCATAGCAGAGAGTACCAATACAGAGGGGGAGAGAAAAAAAAATCAATACACTGGAGAGTAAGAATCCTTATACAAGTCCCCGGATTGAGTTTATTGTGGACGAGTCAACTCATTTCACTGACAAGTGGATCATTAATAACTAGAGCTGAGTGTAATAGAAAAGAAGTGGAGAATATGGGATTTTTTTACACATCTGGTTGCTCAAAACTGTAATACCTGAACAAATTTAAGTCATTTTTGAAAGAAAATTGCATAAATATCTGAAGGGGAAAAAAAACCAATGATAAAGTGAGTGCAAAAGAGCAGGGAAATGGGACTAATCCGATATCGGACACAAGCAGCCAGCAGAAGCCTCATCCTCGCACTGTTGTTGTTCGATTCAACAATAATTCCATATCAAGCAGGTCACATCAGTGTAAACATTGTACTGAAAATTAAACAGTCATATACATTGAACAAGAAAGTAAAGCGAAACAAAAATTAATATATGTAATGAGTGTTTTCGTTTCCACCCACCTTTCAGTGTGAAGCATTTTGAGGTATGAACGAGGATTGACTCATCGGATATCACGCTATTGAAGAGTTGTCTCTATATTGCCCTCGTCCTCATGTCTCAAAATAATAGTGTTTGGCAGAAATCCGAGAGAGCCTGCAGAAGAAAGCCGTTCAGCTCGGAGAGACCACCATCCCACACGGGCTCTGCAGGCCTGCCGACCACAACACGTCAAAGTGCTGGATAAATGTGATAAGGTTTTCGTCTCTCCCAATCCTTTCAGTAACGAATTCCAGGCCACCCCTCTTCTTCCACTCCTGCCCTATAATTCTTCTATCAGTTATCGTAATGTTCTTTCCTTGGCTTTTGACCATCTATAAATAAAAGCTGCCTGTCCTATCCAGGCGCTTGTATTGTTAAATATCTCCGTTAAGTCTCCCTTCTGTCTTCTCTATTTCACAACCGCTATTTTTCAGAAACGGCACTTATCCTTCCACAACTCATTTGAACCTTCTCTCGTACAATCACGACTTAATTGCCACAGTCCCTTTATTTCCATGAACTTCTCTGCAGCAAATACCATAAAGAAGGTAACAAGACTGTCCAACTAGTGTTGTATGCACTGGCTTAATTGTTATATGGTTATATACAAACAAGAGGACATGAGCTGAGAGTTAGGGGCCAAATGTTCAGAGGAATCATGAAGGGGGGGGGGGGGGGGGGCTTCTTTTCTCTTAGAGAATGATGGGTGCATGGAACGAGCTTCCGGACAAAGTGGCTCGATATTAGCATTTAAAGAGAAGTTGGATAAGTATATGGACAGGAAAGGAACGGAGGGTTACAAGTTGAGTGCAGTGAGGTTAGGGAGGGAGAAAGTGTTCGGCATGGGCTGGAAGGGCCAATTCTGTGCTGTAATTGTTATATAGTTAACCTCCTTCCTCCAATATTCTAAGGCTGGGTTAATAAAGGAAGATATCCTGGCTGCCTTTTTAACTACAGAGATACCTTGTGTAACATGGTTTTGAACTGTGCAGGTTTATAATTTTAATATAGTAATAGCCAAATATTTTATGAATAATGTATTACCAACAGTGGTGCCTCTTGGTTGCATTCATTCGACTTCGTTATTGCTAAATTTGTTTCAGTATTGCTCTTCCAAACAACATGAGTGTAGTAATAAAGATGTGCACAATGAAAAAAAGACTAAAAGAGTGCAAATTACATGAGACAAATATCTTATTAAATAAACAATGTTCACTTATTGCCAATAAAGATCTTTGCCATTTTTCAGTTTTATATATCCCTTTTAAGTATTTTATGCACATGTTTGCATAAGAGTTCTAGGTAAAAATAAATAATGATAGGGTTGGAACGTATTACATTAAAGTACATTGTAATAATGCTGGTTTTCCATCACACTGAACTTGTTTGCAATGTTGTACAAGATAAACCTGCACCTTAATGACCTTAAAGAATTTGCACTCCAACATCACAAGAAAATAAGAAATGGAAGCCAGAGAAGGCCATTCATCTCGGCTGATCTTTTACCCCTTTGTTACTCTCGTGTATAAACCCATACCTTTGATTCCCTTTCTCATTGGTATTTACTGTGGAGAAGGTCATGAAAGCTAAGGAACAATGGCAAACAAGACATGATGAGTCGAAAGAAGATGCATTTGCCATCTTAAATCACATTAAGGTGAATAAATTCCCAGGGTCAATGGGGGAGCTGGAAAAGAAATTGTTGGGCCCTATTTACGTCGCTGTTAGCCATGGGTGAGATTCCAGAATACTGGAGGGTGTCTAATGTTGTACCTTTATTCATGAAAGGCTGCAGGATAAGCCATGAACTATGGGTTGGGGAACTTGACATCTCTGGTGGCTAAGTAACTGGGAGAGATTCTGAGGGACAAGATCTACCAGTCTTGATGAAAGGTTCTGAACCAAAACATATTTTTTTCTCCCACTGATGCTGCTTTACCCACCTGAGTTTCTCCAGCAGATTGTTCTCTGCTCCAGTTGGGCAATAGCCAATTAGCAGAAGTCAACACACCATTGTGTATGAGAAATTGTGTCTCATAAATTGGATAATATTTATTGACAGAGGATTGATGAAGTGGGGACTGTGGGCATAGTCTATCTGGAAGTTGAGATCACATGGTATCCAGTGTGAGCGAGTCATCTGGATTTAAAACAGACTGAGGGCGTTTGTGGATAATCTGTTCTATGCTGGATCGATTATTGTTTGCCATTTATATTAACAATTTAGATGACAATGAAGCTAACAGGGTTGTACATTTGCAGATAACATCATAATAGGTTGTTTTGTGGCAGCATGCTGCCATGGCAATCAAGCCGGCGCTCCAGGTGGCGAGCGCAACTGAAGGCCAGCAGCCCGCGCAGCGGAACTGGCCCCGACAAGCGAACTGGCGGATGGATGGCAAGGGCAGCTTAAAGGCCAGCGTCCCCAAAACGGCGCTGACCTTGCTGCACAGCCAACAGTCAGGGACAGTGCGCGGGGAAGAAGGGGTTGTTATGCGAGAAGGTACCCCCATGGTATGTGAGTGGGAAGGGAAGATTGAGAATCACTGCTCCAGACCTAATTATTACTGAAATATTTTACTTGAGAAAAATGGTCATTGGCCCATTTCATTTGGAGTGATGAAACGGTGCACATAACGAGTCAATTAGGTACGATTAACTCAGTGGTTTTCAAACTTTTTCTTTCCTCCCACATACCACCTTCAGCAATCCCTTACTAATCACAGGGCACCTATGGCATAGGGATTACTTAAAGTGGAAAGAAAAATGTTGAGAACCACTGCTTTACTGAGACTATCTACCATACATGAGGAACGATTAGTGGCTCTTGAAGGATGAGGGGGGACCTCATAGGGGCATTTCAAATGCTGAAAGGCCTGGAGAGAGTCAATGTTTCCCATGATCAGGGATTCTAGGACAAAAGGGCACAACTTCAGGATAAAGGAGCGTCAATTTAAAGCAGAGAGGCGGAAACATTTCTTTTGTCAGAGGGTCGTGAGACTGTGGAACTAGTTGCTATGGGCAGCTGTGGAAGCGATGTCATTGGGTGTATTTAAGGCAGGGTTATGGAGAGAAAGCTAGGGAATGGTGGATGAATCAGCTCTTAATTAGAATGGCGGAGCAAATTCGATGGGCCAATGGGCCGACATCTGCTCCCATATCTTGTGATCATGTACATATTTCTAAAGCAGTTGCTAACCCTATAACATTCTAGCTTGGAGGTGGAGGTCAAGGATGAAATTACACCAGATCTTGTGGTTCAAATCAGTTGTGCGTATTGCATTACACAGACTCAAAGTGATCATTTCATGTGTTTCACTAAAATATAGTGTGTGATTGAAGAATAGAAAAAGAAAATAATGATCACAAAATAATTTATATCTCAATGTTACTCAAAGTTTTCAAAGTTTCTAGGTTCATTTTGTTGTCACACATTGAAAATGCAGCATACATGATATAATTTAACTTTTGACTGCCGTCAGGCAGACAAAGAGTCACCATAGACATTGCCTGGCGCCCCATGAGGCTGTCTCCAGCAGCCCATGCAGGCCCCCCTGATCTCAAGTCGCCAACATCCTGCAGCATGTGTGGGATCCCCCAGCCATTGAGCCCCTTGCTGGTCCGCTGCCGTGGTCATCTCCCAGGCTTCTCCTTCTCAACTGAGGTTGTCATCCCTGTTTCCGATGCCCCACGCCGGTCCGCTGATCCCCTGGAGCCTGCAACCCCTCTTGGCCGCTACTGAGCACGGGCGCATTCATCTTAGGTACAGACCCTGTGGGTGCAGGATACATATATGCACACAGCAAAGTCCCATAGTGAATCAATGAGCTGGGGAATCTCTTTTAGTGCTGTTAGATGGAGGAATAAAATGGCCAAATGACTCATTAGGCTTTCTGACATCCACAAGTTCATTGAAGTGGACAGGTGGGATCTGAATTTAAAGTTTCACCCAAACAACAGGCCACGGCATTTCCTCAATGTTGTCCTCAAGTATTAGTCTTGATTTTGTGGGAACTTTAACTCTCAATGTCTGAGTCCAAGATGAGAATTCCATATTGATGTTGTCAGGAGAGAGTTACGAGAGGAAGTAGGCTGTTGAAAGGTTTATATCTTAACCCACTGAAAAAAAAAATCTTATATGCAATACAAGGGTGGCACAGTTACCGTAGCGGATAGCGCGACGCTGTTACAGCACCAATGATTGGGACCGGGGCTTTGAATCCTGTGCTGTCTGTGAGAAGTATGTATGCTCTCCCCGTGTCTGCGTGGGTTTCCTCTGGGTGCTCTGGTTTCCTCCCACCCTTCAAAATGTACCGGCGGCGGTAGGTCAGTTGTGTGTAATTGGGCCGAAAGTGCTGTGTGCCTATTTTAAAAAATCATTTTGTACAAGTAATGGATACAATATTTCAATTTCTCCCAATGTTTCTTAATGGAAAACCATGAAAAAAAATGATCAACTTTATTTTTATTTGCTCACATGATGCTGACGTTGGAAATGAATTTATTGTTCATTGCTAATTGCCATTGGACTGATGAGGCACTTAAAGTAAACACATTGGAGTCACAGAGTCACATAAGGGGCAGTGGTTCTTTCACGGAAGGGAATTACTGAACCAGATGGGATTTTATAACTATCCCGCAGTTTTGTGTTTACAGTTACCGGAGTAGCTTTTATATATAAAAAAATTAATGTCAGGTTGGTTTAATAATTTGAAGTTTTATCCATATCTCTGAATCAATGATATAAAACTCTTGTTTCCCAGTAATTTAACCCCAATTCTGACACGAAATTGGCAGATTGTCATCAAGGTGCAAAGGGGAGTAGATTGTAGAATTCTTAACCACAACCTGTTGGCAAAGCAGAGGTAATATATTTTTGATGTGAATTACTTGGTTTTCAACACTAACTGCAACTGTGAATATTTATTTAGCTATCCTTTCAAATCAGTGATTTTCAAACTTTTTCTTTCCACTCAAAAATCACCTTTAAGTAATCTCTATGCCATCGGTGCTCTGTGATTAGTAAGGGATTGCTTAAGGTGGGATGTGAATGGGAAGGGAAGGTTAAGAATCACTGGTCTAGACACAATTGTGACTGAAATATTTGGCTTGAGAAAAATTGTCATTGGCCTATTTCCTTTGGTAATGAAACCGTCGGTGCCAACAGGAGGTGAGGGCATTGCCCCTTCAAATGAGGTATTGTGACCCCCCCGCCACCCGCAGCTGGTCTCCATGCGATATAAGCAGCGCGTTTGTCTGTCACATCGGTGGGGAGGGGAAGTGAGACGTGCACGGAGGAGGTTCTTGGCAAGTAGGCAGGCCATACCACCCCCATGGCTGAGCGAGTTTTCAAATGTCAGATTGTGCCTCCCCCCACCCAGTGGTTACCCTAAAGCCTCCCCCCCCCCCAATTAGACTTGTCTGACGCCAACTCTGAACCATGTATGTAACAAGTCACTTTTGGTATGATGAAAACTGTGGTTTTTTCCCACTCACAGAGCTCCTTAAGCAATCCTTTGCTAATCACAGAGCACTTACAGCTCAGGGCTTACTTACGGTGGTCTGTGAGTGGAAAGAAAAAGCTTGAAAACTACTGCTTTATATCTGCTTCCTTGTCCTGTAGCACATTGTGGTCATTTAATTTATGCTATTGTACTTGTTGTAACTTATATACCTGTCTGGCTACAGCAAGTAAGAATTATTTTCAGATTTATTGTCAGAGTACATACATATCATTTACATGCAACCCTAAGATTCCTTTTTCCTGCGTGTGGATGAGAATAGAATGTCACTCCCTCTCATCCCTCTTCACTCCCTCTCATCCCTCTTCCCCTTGAGTGTTCCTTGCTTCTGCTTTTGCACACCTTTACTCAGATCTCTTTTCCGGACAAATGTCAGAGATGGCAGTCCTTTCACATGCCACGTGTGAGCCCCAAATGTTCTGACAGTTTTCTACGCCTGGAGCCCCATTGACTTTCCTGCGACATTCAGCAGTAGACCACTGACTCTTGGCAACCCCCGAGCAGTTGTGCTAGGGGCTCTGCCTTCACGGAACTTCATTCATTCCATAGGGGAGGAATGGTTCAGCGCAGCAGGTCACATGGTATCCATGGGGACTCAAAGGCAGTCGGTGTTTCAGGACTGAGCCAGCAATGCGAAAAAAATCATGTTTTCTCCTTAAGTATAAAGTAAATTACATTTTTTTTAGTTAATCAGGGTGACTCAAATGTTTTTTTTAATTTGAACTTTTTTCATTTTTGTTTGATTAATATTTAACAGCTTTAGAAGATATTAAGAATTTTCGATTATTTGACAGCTGGCTTAGCTGACTGCAAAAATCATTCTCACCATTTCTTTGGACTAAGCTCTTTCTCTCCCTACATTATGATGTGAGTTATGTTCTGTGGGTCCTTCCATTCATAGGAACGTTCCCTGAGAGTTGGGATGGTCTTTTCATTTCGGCACATCTTGATCTCACTGGGTGCCAATTTTTATTCTATTTTATAAATTATTGCACTGCCGGAAAGTTTTCCTTTGTTCACTTGCCTTGGGGAAATGATAAGATCGTCATGCAGTATACATATTTAATTCTAGGTGTGATTTAAGACAATTCATTGCCTTTGGCTTCTTGACTAATCATTATTAGCGTGGGATTCGTTCTTTGGCTTGGCTTCGCGGACGAAGATTTATGGAGGGGTATGTCCACGTCTGCTGCAGGCTCGTTGGTGACTGACAAGTCCGATGCGGGACAGGCAGGCACGGTTGCAGCGGTTGCAAGGGAAAATTGGTTGGTTGGGGTTGGGTTTTTCCTCCTTTGTCTTTTGTCAGTGAGGTGGGCTCTGCGGTCTTCTTCAAAGGAGGTTGCTGCCCGCCGAACTGTGAGGCATCAAGATGCACGGTTGGAGGTGATATCAGCCCACTGGCGGTGGTCAATGTGGCAGGCACCAAGAGATTTCTTTAAGCAGTCCTTGTACCTCTTCTTTGGTGCAGCTCTGTCTCGGTGGCCAGTGGAGAGCTCGTCATATAACACGATCTTGGGAAGGCGATGGTCCTCCATTCTGGAGATGTGACCCACCCAGCGCAGTTGGGTCTTCAGCAGCATGGATTCGGTGCTTGCGGACTCTGCCAGCTCGAGTACTTCGATGTTGGTGATGAAGTCATTCCAATGAATGTTGAGGATGGAGCAGAGACAGCGCTGGAGGAAGCGTTCTAGGAGCTGTAGGTGATGCCGATAGAGGACCCATGATTCGGAGCCAAACAGGACTGTGGGTATGACAACGGCTCTGTACACGCTGATCTTTGTGTGTTTCTTCAGGTGGTTGTTTTACCAGACTCTTTTGTGTAGTCTTCCAAAGGCGCTATTTGCCTTGGAGAGTCTGTTGTCTATCTCTTTGTCGATCCTTGCATCCGATGAAATGGTGCAGCCGAGGTAGGTAAACTGGTTGACCGTTTTGAGTTCAGTGTGCCCGATGGAGATGTGGGGGCGCTGGTGGTCATGGTGGGGAGCTGGCTGATGGAGGACCTCCGTTTTCTTCAGGCTGACTTCCAGGCCAAACATTTTGGCAGTTTCCGCAAAACAGGACGTCAAGCGCTGAAGAGCTGGCTCAGAATGGGCAACTAAAGCGGCATCATCTGCAAAGAGTAGTCCACGGACGAGTTGCTCTTGTGTCTTGGTGTGAGCTTGCAGGCGCCTCAGATTGAAGAGACTGCCATCCGTGCGGTACCGGATGTAAACAGCGTCTTCATTGTTGAGGTCTTTATTGGCTTGGTTCAGCATCATGCAGAAGAAGATAGTGAAGAGGGTTGGTGCGAGGACACAGCCTTGCTTCACGCCGTTGTCATAAAAGCCAGACCAGCCAATGGCATCAAGCCGAGAATTTTGGGTTCACTAGTGCCTAAAAAAGGAGGGTGTTTCAGTCAGAAGAATGTATGAATAATGCTGAGCTAACTTCTGGATTCTAATGTAGATGCACCTTCTTCCTTTGGATTCCGTGCGTGACCAGACTTAACAAGACTGCTGCTTAAACCCCTGGTCAAAGCCACTGCCAGTAATTACAAACATCTCATGTGAAAAAAAAGATAATATATCAAAAGATTTGGATGTTTCTGCTGAGGACGCAGAAGAACATCGAAATAGAAGTCCACCATCTGACCTACCGAGCCTGCTCAAGCAGACAACAAGATCATGGCTGATCTGGCCATGGACTCAGCTCCATTTACTTGCCTTTCCCCTTTCACCCTTGATACCCAAGCAATAAAAATCTATATTTCTATTTTAATGAGGCAGCCTTTACTGCTTTCTTGGGCAAAGAATGCCCCAGATTCACTATTCTTTGGGAGCAGTAGTTCCTCCTCATCTATCTTCAAACTACTCCCTTGAATCTTGAGGCTACATCCTCTAGTTTTAGTCTCAACCACCACTGGAAACAACTTTCCTGCTTCTATCTTATCTCTGCCTTTCAAAATTGAAGTGCCACAGATACCACAATGTGACTGACTTGTGCACTGATAGGTTTTCCAAACAGCAATCCATTAATCACCTCTTCATTTGTTGCTAGAGGTTGTTACCCAAGTGATAAATGTTGACCAGGATAGCAGGGGTCCTTGTAAATGTGTTGTGGGATTGTTTACATCTTCCTGAGAGAACAAATAAAGGCTTGGTTTAAAACCTCATCTCCTACCACAAGTACTACACTGGCATGTCAGGGCAAATGAGGTCAATGCACCACTGCAAAGGTGTCATGGGGAAAGACCATTGTCTAATGCACTGATGTAGTCGACACTGAGGGTCTGGATGCTATGTAACAGTCTCTCAAATACCTCATGGGTGTATTGTCTAAAGGTAAATGTAAAGGTTCCATTATGGCCACACTAGACAACATTTAGAATGTTACATACATAACCATATAACAATTACAGGCCATCTCGGCCCCTCTAGTCCGCACCGACTCAAGTGAACACCTCTAGTCCCAACCACCCGCTCCCTGTCCATAACCCTCCAATCCCCTCACATCCATATACTCATCCATCCTTCTCTTAAATGACAAAATTGACCCTGCTGCAACCACCTCTTCCGGAAGGTCATTACACTCAACAACCTCTCTCTGAGTGAGGAAGCTTCCTTTCATGTTACTTCTAAAGTTTTGCCCCCTGACCCTTAACTTATGACCCCTTGTTCCAATCTCCCCTACCCTCAGGGGGAAGAGCCTATTGATATTTACTCTGTCTATCCCATAATTTTATATACTCTATCAAATCCCCCCCCCTCAACCTTCTACGCTCCAATGAATAAAGACCGAGTCTACTAAATCATATTCTAGATACTGCAATCCAGGCAACATTTTAGTAAATCTTCTCTGCACCCTAACTTCTTTAACTTTGTTTACCGTAAGGAAGACTTGGAATGGCATTGCGCTTTGTTGAAGAGAAGGTACTGCCTTGGTGGCAAAACTAATGTAAAGAGAGACACGCCCATGTCTTACATCTTCAATATGAATATTTATGAATAAAGTGTATTTTTAGAATATTTCAGACTGCTCGGACACCACAAAAGGTTTGCCTGCACCATTGCTGTCATTTTTTTGCGCTGGAATAAATGTGAATATTTATTATCCTTTTTTTTGTATTTATTGCTCCTTTTTTAATTTAATTAACTCTGCTATGTTTTTTTTTGTATTTTTTTGTTGGTAACAGAGTACCTGCTCAGGTGCAGGCAGAAAGAATTTTGGTGCGTATGTACATTGTGTGATTTTTTTTAATGTATTTTTTGACTGTAACAGACCCTTTTAGCCCACGAGCCCGTGCAGCCCAATTACACACCTGATTGACCATCTTACAACATTTTAATATAAAAAAATAACAGTGCACAAAAAAGTAAGGCAGTGTCTGTGGTTCATTGATTATTTGGGAATCTAATGGCAGCAGGGAAGAAGCTGTCCTTGTACAAGTCTTTAGACTTGTGTAACTTTATCCCAAAAGTAACTGAGTGAAGAGGGCATGGCCTAGGTGCCGGGGGTCTTTGAGGATAGAAGCTGCTTATTTAAGACACCGCCTCATGTAGATGGAATAAAGTCTGCCTCCACCACCATCCCTGGCATGGGATTCCAAGTACCCTCAGCTCTATGTGTAAATAACATACCACTGACGTCTCCTCTGAACTTTCCTTCCTTCACTTTGTACAGCTCTGTACAGGGCTATCCCTGCCCTGGGAAAAAGGCACTGGCTGCCCACCCTATGTATACTTTTTGTTCACTGGCATCCCAGTTAATTGGCCGTTCAGTGTCCGGGTTAAAGAAGCCGTTTTTAATGTTCCCACTTGGCCACTTTTAACTAGGACACTACCTGCTTTCACATTGACCACACAAGTCATCCACAGGGATAGGAGAGTCTACCTTCAACCAGAAATGTCCTGTGCGACTTGTCCTTTTCACACTAGGTTAATTGGGACGCTGACGCCTGGGATGTGAGTAAGGGTCAAGGCCGTCAATCCCCAGTGTGATTTTGCATGATTTGACGTCAGTGTGTCAATCGATTCGCTTTCCCACTGGACCCTTAACCAGTAAATTGGCCGTCAATTCCTGTGACAAGTTGCCAGTGAAAAAGGCGCTTATGGCTCCTAGAATTTTGTAGACCCCTATTCAGTCTCCTTTCATCCTTCTTTGCCCCCAATAGAAAATTCTGAGCGTTGCTAACCTTGCCTTATTTTCCAATCCTGAAGATTCAAGACTTGTGGTTTGGATAGGATCTGCATCAATTGGCCTGGAATAGAAGTACACATTACTGTGTGAATTTTACCATCTACTATAACATCGACAAGGTGGGGGGGGGGGGGGGAAGGTAAAATCAGCCAGAGGCCATCAAGTGGTGAAGGTTCACTGTTCCCTAAACCAGCCAACAAGGTTTTACCTTGATGAAGGGTTCAAGCCCTAAACATTGGTTATGTATCTTTGCTATGTCCAGCTGAGTTTCTCCAGCATTGTGACTTTACTTCAACCATGATGACTGCAGACTCTCGTGTTTTACTCAATCAAGGTCAAATTGAACGGTGTTACTGCTGTGGAGTGAAACATGAAAGTCTGCAGACAAAAAGACATGGAAATGCTGGAGGATCTCAGCCGGTCTCGCAGCCATGGGAGGGCAAGATAAATCACTGACTCAGCCACAATATTTCGTCCTGACATGGATATTTGTTCTGAGGGTACAGAAGAACATAGACACAGAAGTGAGCCTTTATATACCATATCTCGACCTACCATGGACACTGCGAGACCAGCTGAGTTCCTCCAGCATTTGTATGTGTTGTAACTGTTGTGGAACTCAACGCAAGCAGTTTGTCTGTTGTATTAACACCTTGTGCTAAGATTTAAGGAAATTCAGTGGGTTATGGAACGTTTATGGCTGGATAAAAATGGAAAGCTTATATTCTGAGCCCTAGCATTTTAATGGCTGCATGGCCCACAGAAGGAACGGCATGGCCTCAAATGAACCTTGTTGCTGGTGCCCCTCTGCTGAGCGAGCGGCAGGAGGAGTGACTGAAACAAGACACTGTCTGGGGTTGCTTCTGCTGCCTTGAATCGGGCAGGGGGATAATCCCTGTCAGTCTCGCTGCAAGAACGTGAACTCCAGTGTCACTGCAGGAGGGAGGGGGATCACTTCTCGTGTCCCAGCCAGGAGCACCAGCCGCCCAGGATCCACTCGGTGGGATTTCAGTGACGCCAGCCAGCCAATGACAGAATTAAATCAGTCTTCTGGTCTTGTTGCTGCAGACCTGGTGCTTTCTACAGAAATAACAGCAAAATATTTCAACCGGTGGCTTCAAAAATCCAAACATCTCATGTTACTTAGACTCTATTTTGTTTTAAGTCTTTCTGTGAGAGATTTGTGACTGCATATAGCTTTGTGTTCTAAATTTTAATTATTTTTAAATTTAAATTTAATTTTAAAAAATATATACATACAGCACAGTAACAGGCCATTTCTGCCCATGAGTCTGTGCCGCCCAATTTCCACCCAATTATCCTACATCGCCCCCCCCCTATACATTTCAAAAGGTGGGAAGAAACTCAAGCCCCCGGGGAAAGCCCACGCAGACGCAGAGAGAACGTGCAAGCTCCTTACGGACAGCACGGGATTCGAACCCCGGTCCCGATTGCTGGCGCTGTAAAGGCGCGGGGCTGACCACTGCACTATTACCGCAGGCAAAAGCCGCCCCAGCATCGAGAACATCTACAAGGGAACGCTGCCGTGGGAGAGCAGCAGCAATTGTCACCACCCCCAGCGCATGCTCTGTTCTCGCTGCTGCCATCAGGAAAGACGTACAGGTACCACAAGACTCACACCACCAGGTTCAGGAACAGCTGTTCCCCCCTCTACCATCAGACTCCTCAACGACAAACTCAATCAGGGGCTCATTTAAGGACTCTTTACTCATGCACTTTATTGAATTTTTTTTCTTCTCTGTATTGCAGTCAGTGTCTTTTTAACATTACTTGTTTACATGCATACAGGTTTTTTTTCATTATCAGTATCTGGTAATTCTGCCTTTCCTGCAGGAAAAAAAGAATCTCAGGGCTGCATGTGATGTACTCTGACAATAGATCTGAAATCTATTATAGAAGACATTGGAAGATGTGTGCAAAGTGAAAGAGGCTTTGGAGAGCTCAGGGCTGTGAGTGCACTGATAAACTACAGCCATGTGACCATCTTCAGACGCAGCAGTGATTAAATATCCTTTAAACACCCATAGTGGTTTTTAACCATTTAGGATCAAAGAGAATTGTGGTGTCATTGATTTTTTTTCAATGGATTTCTGGAGCCGATTGGAATGTTGCGCCTGCAACTCAGCTCTATTTTTAAATGTGACCAGGCTCGATATTCCTTCTGTACTTCAAACAATCGATGGCGTTCAAACAATTGCAGGACAAGGGGGTGCCTCAGTTTGGGCAGGTCGAGGTTCGCGAAGGGGGTGCAGGTTTTTGGTAATGACACAGGCGGTTCTGAACACCCACTGCCTTTCCTGCGAGATCCAGGCTTGCCCGGATCAAAATGCTCAGTGGGCCGGGCAGCATCTGCGGAAGGAGAGAGACGGTCGGCGTTTCTGGCCGAAGCGCCTCGTTGTGAATTAGGACTCGTTTTGTGGGCACTTCTCCAGCATCTGTGGCCGCTCCTGTTCAGTGCGGTGTGCTTTTATTGAGCAGATCCGGGACGTAGATGGAGCATTTCTTCTCCCTGTATGCTGCCCGTCATTCTGAGTCATCTGTGGTCTGTGCGCATCGCTGCCTTGAGGGTCAGCCGGGTGGACAGGTTAAACACAGGACTCTGTTAAGTGAAAATATGCTGGAGAAACTCAGCAGGTCAAACAGTGCCTTTATGTAGCAAGGGTGAAGATACATAACCAAGGGCTTGAGCTCTTCAGCAAGATTTACAGGTTATCTAAGGTTAGGCAAAGCCAGGAGGGAGTCAACACACCAGAGAGAGAGAGTTAATATTTCAGCTCGGGATGTGTTTTTTCCAGATTCGGAGTCCCATCTGATCATTTTTTTTAACCCATTGAGAACCTCTCTGGGTTCTTGTCATGTGTTTCAGATCCCACCATTTCCTGTGCTTGTGTTTATCTCGGGACGTTCAGTGTCCTCTTGTGTGGGCATTTATTATTCCCGAGCCACAGGGACACAGCAGTGGTTTCCCGCCCCCAGATCCTCTCCCATGTGGCCACCCCTGGGCTTTGAACCAAGAGCCAAATCTTCTGGGTTAACGCGGAGCTAAAAGGGGAGCCCGGGCCACCACGCTGTGAAAGGTGCAAGAGAAAGTAATGGGGGGGGACACCCCCCCTCCCCTCCCTTCCCAGGCAAGGCTGCCTTTGCTGGCAACACGAACTGGAGGTCAGGGGCAGCGCAAAATCCCGGCAGAGCGGCACGCACTCTGGCCGGTGCGTTCACAGTGGGCTGGAAATGCTTCACTGCAGGGCAGGTGGCAAGTTCAAAGCAGCCAGACGAAGTCTTGGTGGAGCGGAGGTGGAAAGGGGCTTTTTTAAAAATTATCTTAAAATTGAACAGCAAGCCCCTTGTCTACAGCCCAAATGAAGGAAGAAGTAATGAATCTCCTGAAATAGGAGAACTCGGTGTCCACCCCTGGGTGGCTTTAAACCGAATACCCAAGGTGAGTGGGGGAATCTCCTGGTCAGATGTCACCTTTCCTAGAACCCCCCCCCTCCCCCCGCCCCACCAAGATATCGAGTGGGCTGGTGATTCCACGGAGCGAACTCCATCTGCAGTTTTGCTTTGGGGAGGTGAATTGTAGGACAAGTGGACGGATCATGTTTCACCATTCATTTTATTTAAAAAATGACAGAATAATGTATCACAGTGGATCACCAAACCCTATGGATCATTAAAAAAGACGACTTTGTCATTTTGGTTCACACTGGCCAAACTTGTATTCAAATGTTGGCACTAAAGGAGATTAAAGATTCCGAAAACGGCCCAAAAAAGGTTGGTTGTGCATAAAAAGTATAAAGACCTGAGTCCACAAGCGAGGCAACTGGTGATTCTGCAGGGGTCATCTGGTGCTCCCGATGTGGTCGTCTTTACGTCGAAGCAGCTGGGCGTGGACTGGCAGGTCGCTTCATTGAGCATCTCGGCTCAATAGTGTGGATCTCCCGGTGCCCCCCACCACCACATTTTTCAATTTTCCATCCCATTCGCTTGCCGACATGTCTGTCCATGGTCTCGTGCTGCCGGACTGGAGGAACAACACCTCATCTTCTGACTGGGCCCCCGCCAACTGGATGGCATTCATATTGACTTCTCTGGCTTTCATTCAACCCACCTTTTGTTTCGTCTCTCCATTCCCTGTCTCCTTTCGCACAGACGGGATAAATTCTAACTAGTCCCTTATCACATCCAATTGACACCTTTTGTTGGTCTGGATTCCTCCCCCATTCTTTGAATTCTGAGACTTCCTGATATATATCCTGCTTCTGCCTTTTTCCTTGAAGAAGGGATCAGGCCCGAAACGTCGCCAATATATCTTTATCTCCTCCAGCATTTCAGTGTTTTTATTACACTGCTGAGTTTCACAGCATTGTGCTTTTACTTCAGAGAATTTTTTTTTGTGTGTTGTCTTTAGAAACTGGCAGGCACATAGTTAAGTGCTAATTTACTAGGGAGAGTTGACCATTAACAGCCACAGGGAATCACACAGTCAGAGTGATCTACTGAGCATCATGTACTGAGCCCAACATTCTGGGAGGGGAAATGCCACATATTGGGACGAAGGTGGCAGAAGAGGAAAAGCTGGAGGGGATGATCAGCATATATAGGGGTAAATGAATTGAATTAGATTCAATTATTTGAGTCTGATGGTGAGCAGTCAGTTTGTTTACATTCATTATCTGTTTACAGTTCTTTCATTTGTTTACATGTTTACACTGTGTGCAGTTTTTTTTTGCATGACCAATAAGTGGTAATTCTCCTGCACCCGCAGGGAAAAGAATCTCAGGGATATACGTGATGACATGTATTTACTCTGACAATAAATCTGAAATCTGTTTATTGTCATGCGTACCGAGCACCCAAATAGTGGGAAAAAAAATGCGTGAAAAGCTTTGTTTCACACGCTATCCAGGTAAGTCGTCCGATGCAGAGTAATTGTATTGAAGACAAAGATGGATAGAATTTTGAAGAACAAGGGAATTAAGGGGTTATGGGGAATTGAATCTATGGCCAAAAGACTCACATTGAATGGTGGAGCAGGTTCGATGAACCACATTGTTTACTCCAGCTGCTACTTCTTGCATTCTTGAACTTAAGTGCAGCAGGATGCACAAATAAAACAAAAGTACTTGTCAAAGGCACTTTGGGATGTTGTGAAAAGTACACAGAACATGAAATGGGAGGTCTGTGATCATCATGGCCCATCCCTTCACGAGCGACGATTAACATGGTGCCTTGTAGCTGTGATGGGCTCGGGACAATAGGACAAACCTGTAGACTGTAACTGGAAACCGTGTTTATGGGTCCACTGTGAACACTTGTTCACTCTGGCAGTACGTTCCCAGTCCCATGTAACCAGTGGCATCACTAGAGGGGGTGCAGGGGGAGTGCATTCTTCAGAAGTGGCGTCTTTTTAAATTGTGTGCTCACTGCTCAGTCTCCTGTGATATGTTACTGGTGGCATCTGGGAGGAATAGCTCCGAAGGTATTTATTTCTTTGCTTTCAAAAATTATAATAAGTTAGTGATAAATACAAAATAAAAATGTGTAATGAATTTAAAATTATTCGGTATACGTCGCCCCCTAACCCCACCCTCCAAAATATCAGTGTGGCCCGCCATTCAACCACTGACTCACCATCTGGTATGTGTGGCGGTGCCTTTTTTTATGTGTTTGCTCCCCCTAATGTTAGAATCTGGCTACACCCCTGCGCGTAACCAAATTCCTTTGGCTCTTGTTCAGTGCGCTTACAAGCTCACAGTGGCCAGCGGTTTTTAGTGGGCTTTCCTGGCCTTGGATTCCACCAACTCAGAAAAATTAAAGAGGGTGTCGTACGTCGGATGGTCGGATTTATTCATATCGATATCAGGCAGAAGATCAGACTTCCCCTTATGGGTGGGACTGCTCCTTCCTGAAATGCGCCAGAATGAGGCAGGGGTAAGTTCGTGCATGAGAAACCCAAAATGCTGGAAGATGGAGTAAAAATCAAACTACTGGAGGGACATGTGGGGGAGTGGGTGGGAATAGTCATGAGTCTGCATCAGTACTGATTTACCTCATGGCTTTTCAAAGTAAAAAAATGCAATTCTTAGTAAAATACTACATCTGGCAGACCTCCTGTCTGAAAACTCGACCTTCTTTCTCCTACCTTGAGTCTAACATCCTTTTCATTATAAATTATTCTTCCCATTGGTATAATAGAACCCACCCCTGTAAATACTGTAATATTAACACTGAGCTTTATTGTGTGATCTTTCCCCATAGATAATTTTGATTATTTTTCAGCTAATATTAGAATGAGAATGTTTTGTCTCAAAAGTAGGCATTCAGATACATTTTAGGAAAACACAAAATCACTGAACAAATAATGCATTATCAATTTCTGTTTTTTTAACGGTGTCCCAACTAAACTTTTCAGGTCAAGTCCTCAGTAAAACTAAAAATATGCAGTTGATTTTATTGGGACTATGCGCTGCATTGTCCAGAAGCAACATTATTCCAGCCATTCTCACTGAATGTTGGTGCAGTAGAGAGGTTCAAAAATCGAATTGTAGAACAGTTTCAATCAGTGGTTCTCAACCTTTTTCTTTCCACCCACATACCACTAAGTAATCCCGATGTCAGCTGTGCTCGGTGATTAGTAAGGGATTGCTTAAGGTGGTAATGTGGGTGGAAAGAAAAAGTTTGTAAACCACTGTTTTAATCGTCACTCATTGACTCGTTATGTGCACGGTTTCAGAACTCCAAAGGAAATGGGCCAATGACAATTTTTCTCAAGCAAAATATTTCAGTAACAATTGGGTCTAGAGCAGTGGTTCTCAACCTTCCCTTCCCACTCACACCCCACTTTAAGTAATCCCTTACTAATCACAGAGCACCGATGGCATAGGGAATACTTAAAGTGGGATGTGAGTGGAAATAAAAAGGTTGAGGACCACTGGGGTAGAGGTGTTTGAGGAAAAATGTGCTCACCCAGAGTGTGGTTGGAATCTGTGCTGTTCGGCCTGTGTGGGTGCTTTAGAGAGTTCTTCTTACAACATTTGAGAAATGAAGGTGATGGAATCAGATCCAAGTACTGTGTTGAAGCGACGTTTAGGGACAAATAAGCAAGGCATTGGGTGGCACGGTTAGCTCAGCATTATTACAACAGGTTCAAATCCAGTGCTGTCTATTTGTTCTCCCCGTGTCTGTGTGGGTTTCCTCCAGGTGCTCCACATTCCTCCCACTCTCCAAAACGTGGGTTTGCAGGTTAATTTGGGTGTAACTGGGTGGCACGGGTTGAAGTGGACGGAATCGGCTTCTTCCGTGATGAAAATTTTAAAATTAAAATAATTTTTAAAAAATTCATACAGTCCTGATGTAAACAAATGGGATTCATATAGATGGAAAAAGGGTTGGTGTGTGTGGCAAAGGACCTATTTCTGTTTTGTATGATTCTATCTATATACCCCATTTTATGAATACTCATTTTACGAAAATTTGCTTTTACAAAGAAACCACACGAGAAGATTTGAATGGGTTTTTGCTTTTACAAAAATAATCTTCAATAATAGTGAATCGCTTTACGCCATTTCAGCTTATGAAAAGTTTCATTGACATGTTCTTGCTTCGTAAAGCGGGGTAATACCTGTGTCTCAGTGAGCCCTTAAATTACCAAGGCATAGAAAGCTATGAATTCATTGGGATAAGTTTAGATGGGTGCTTGATGGCCGGCATGGAGATGGGGGTGCTGAGGGACCTCTTTCGGTGCTGTGTAATTCCAAGTGGGGGTAGGGATGTGTTGGCTGCCTGTCTGCAAACTTAGCATGAGCCATGGTGGTACAGCAATTGGCAGAAAAAAACTCAAACATTTTCACACTTTAGAGCAGTATGCAGAAGTGCTGGCGAATCTCAGCAGGTTACACAGCATCCATGGGAAGTAAAAAGGCATCTTCTTTTGTTGTTTAGCTCATATTTTACCCTGAAAAGCCACGTTATTGCCATATACAAGACCCGTCTCTGGAGGCCAACTTGCTTGTTCATATAGAACCGACGAAAGCCGGCTCCATGAGTCAAATACTAGTTACCTAGGTGGATCGAAGATGGGTAAGTTCAACCCCCACCCCCACCCCTTGTGATTCTTTTACACAGTGCTCAAAAGGTGGATAAAACTCGACTTTCCCAAGCCCTGTGTAAAAAGGGCCTTTGAGAGTATTTGTTGGAAAGGCCTTTTATGGCCGAGGAGGAGGATTTCCTTGCAAGTAAAAAGGGAAATAATGTGTCTCATGCTTCGAAGATGAATGGTCTGGACACTGCAGATCCTAGCCAGCCCGAGCAGTCTGGGTGCAGTTATCATGGGGCAAATGGTGATCAGAGACTTCATTCGTGGTCTCCACTGAAACCACATACCTTAGATAATCTGAAAATGGTTTTCAAGACTGATAAAAGACAAATAGTCAGTGAAGAAAAAAAAATTAAAAATCACTTTTTGATTAACTATCTGTGAACAGTGAGCCATCAGATGAAGGATGGCAGACTAGTTGCCCCAGTGAGGGGGACAGTTGAGATACGAAATATATCCAGCTCAGCGATTCGTGGAATGTTCCAAGTCAATGGTACACAAAAATCAAGGTTCAAGTTCCTTTTATCGAACATAATGATATATTAAGAATGTAACATGCATGACATACTTTAACATTTGCTTGCAGAGTCGCCATTAATATTGCCAAGTGCTCACTACAGTGCGAGAGAAAGAGAAGCAAAAAAGAATCGCTTCAGATTTGCTTCTGGAATTTCCTGCACAGGCTGAAGGAATTCATTGGCCACCCGAGCTCCAGATCCAACATGATCAGGAAGCCTTCAGTATCCAAGGCCATTCAGGAGGCCTTCTTGCCCTCAGCACCTGTTCTAATTCCTGCTCCGATACCTGGTTCCCATGAGCCATTCCCCAGCAACCTGCGTGGGTCCCTTGACTGCAAGCCACCTGCAGCCTGTGTGGGTCCTTCCACCACTGAGCCCCTCGCTGTTCTGCTGCCACGGTCACTGTCCTTTAAGGTAATCTCCTATGTTTCTCAATGATAGGGGGGAATATTCTCCCTGTTTCCAGTGACCTGCACCGGTCCACTGCTCTGCCTGATTCTGTAAACACACGTGGTTGCTGCCAAGCACAGGTGTCGCCATCTTCGGCATAGGCACCACAGTTGCAGGATTTTACTTACAAACACCGTCACCAGTTGGTTAAAGCTGTTCGGAGCCACTTGCATTAAGACTAGGTGGTTGAAACCTTATGTCTCTCTTCTCTCCTCTTTGGGGTCTGCACCGGCGGCAGCACGGCCGTTACAGCAGCTTCCTGATTCTGTTATCCAAGCAGCGCCTCATGTAACTGAGTATCACCTCTGAATGAAAAGGTTGTGACCCTCTCCAGGATTCTGAACACTAAAACAAAGAATTATTTTTATTGGTCTCTCATGATCTCAGGAAGTTACAAAGTGAATAGTACTCTTCTGAAGTTGAGTTATCACTGCAATGGATGAATTGCAAGGTGATTGCAAGTTGGCTCGAAGGTCTGAGTTTTAGCTGAGATGTTCACCGACGTCCTGCCAGGTTGATGAAGAGGCCCTTTGCCTCCCTGCATAACAAAATTAGGTCATTTGGCTCAATTGGTCCATGCTTCACTCAACCCCTCTCCGACCATCAAGTTCCAATAGTATGTCTTCCTACACCCCACCCCCACCCCCTCTCCATCAAATGCTAAATCAGTTTCCCCTGAAAGATAAAAATATGTAAACTCTTCGCCTCAATATTATTGGTGCCAGGAAATTTCACCATTCTTTAAGCTAAAGCTCTTTCCTTGAATGCCCTCCTGGATTTTAATTTGCTTGCAGTAATTACATTCCCCAAATTTGAAATGCCTTGCAAGTGGAAGGGACTCAGAACCTAGGGAATAAAATGAATTACCAATTATTAATTAATTACCCTAATTACGAACTTAATCCAATTGTCTTTACCCTTCATCATTTTAAAGACCTGAATCAGATTACAGTATTCCCTCATCCTCCTTTATTCTGTGGCAAACACTACCAGTCTGTTCCATTTTTCTTAACAGTTACTATCACATTTTTGATATCACTTTGAATTAATATGTTTTGCAAATGTTTCCAGTGTCGTTACATCCTTGTTTGAAATATGGAAAAAAACTATCCACAGTTCTCCAAGATTGCAGAGAAGATTTACTAAACTGTTGCCTGGATTGCAGCATCTAGAATACAAGGAAAGATTGAGTAGACCGGGTCTTTATTTATTGGAGTGTAGAAGGATGAGGGGAGATTTGATAGAGGTATATAAAATTATGCGATAGACAGAGTAATGTGAATAGACTCTTCCCCTTGAGGGTAGGGGAGATTGGACCGTGGGGTCATACGTTAAGGGTAAGGGGGCAAAACTTTAGAGGTAACATGAGAGGAAGCTTCCTCACTCAGAGTGGGGAGGGGGGGTGGCTGAGTGGAATGACCTTCCGGAAGAGGTGGTTGATGCAAAGTCAATTTTGTCATTAAGAGAAGGTTGGATGAGTATATGGATGTGAGGGGATTGGAGGGTTATGGACGAGGAGCAGGTAGGTGGGACTAGAGGAGTTCGCTTGAGTCGGTGCGGACTAGAGGGGCCGAGATGGCCTGTTTCTATACTGTAATTGTTATGTGGTTATATGTTATATCTCTGCTTTTCAATCCTTGCCCATAAGAAGTGAAGCAGAGTTATTTTGTTATTTTTAATGGACATATTAACATAGATCAGTAATTAATTTTTAAAAAATTAATCTGCACTGTAGATAAGGCGAGAATGTACAAGCTCTTTACAGACAGCGCCGAATTCGAACCCCAGTCACTGGTACCATAAGTAGTGTTATGCTAACTGCTTCACCCTTCCCAAACTTTTTTTTTCAGCCACTGGCCTCTTTAAGTATTCCTTTACTTACCACAGACCAGGTAACAAATCCACAGACGACCAATAGGATTTTTCTTTTGTTTACGTACTGTAATGGAGGATTTAGACCAGCTTATGCAAGAAAGTATGTAGTTGCATCAGAAGACATAATCTAAATTCCACCATGAGGCCCAGGATGCATATTTAGTAGACACATCTAAATTCCACCATGGGGCCCAGGATGGAGTTGAATAGGAAGACATTATCTAAATTTACACTATGGGGCCCAGGGATGCATATGAATCAGTAGACATTATCCAACTTCCACCATGAGGCCAAGCCAAGAAATGCAGTTTTATTTTGTTGGTCGCAGACTGTCAGGAGACCTTGAAGGTAATTAAATAATTTGTTCAAAGAGATAAAGTCTGAAGTAAATAACTTTTGGGTAATATAAGCCATGGTCCAACTGCTGAAGTTTGAGACTCTCCAAGAGGTGGCAACATCTCAGCAAGAAGAAGAATTTCAAGAGTCCAGCTAATGTCCCAGTCGAGGGAGGTAGAGAAGCTGCTACCGGCACCCCGACCACCTACTACAAGTGTGCAGTCGTTGCCTTGCTTCAGTAGTTGGGACCAATCCAGGCGTTGATAAGTATAATTGGGAAGGGCTTGCATATTGTAGTGTGAATTCAGTTTTAAATTTAGTAATAAAGATTTGTATAAACTGAACTGCTCTCGGTGTGTGTGTGTGTCTATTTTCTTTCGGTAGTTCAAACACTGTGACCAATCTAAAACGAACAAAATGAGAGGTATAAGTTTACCCAAGACACGTACCAAGATTTTTTTTGGAGAAATTTTGTTTTATTGTCCTTAAACTTATTGAGTACTATTGAGAACATCGACAGGGAAGGCTGCCATCAGAGGACAGCAGCAGTCATCAAAGACCCACACCACCCAGCGCAGGCTCTGTTCTCGCTGCTGCCATCAGGAAAGAGGTGTCGGTGCCACAAGACTCACCCCACCAGGTTCAGGAACAGCTGCTCCCTCTCCTCAACAACAATCTCAGTCAGGGTCTTGTTTACTTGTGCACTTTTGCTCTCTCTCAGTATTGCAGTGTTTACATTCATTATCTGTTTAGAGTTCTTTATTTGTTTACATGTTTACACTGTGAACAGTTTATTTTTTGCACTGCCAATTAGTGGTAATTCTGCCACTCCCACAGGAAAAAGGAATCCCAGGGTTGTATGTGATGTCAAGTATGTACTTGGGCAATAAATCTGAAATCTGATCATGTTTTACATATCATTCAGTGATCTCTGTCTCTGCTGTATTGTCACAGACCAGCTATAACATTCCCATGGATTACCAGTGATAAGCAGACCACAGGTTGAGAAACACTGACCTCATTTGCTATTTTTAATGATGCATTCACTTGATCACTTTGCACCTTTGTCTCACTCAGTCTCCAATTATCCAAGCCATATCCTTACAAAAATGCATTATTTCACCCTTTTCTGTAAAATCGTTCAACAATGTATTAGATTACATTTCTGCGCCCACAGTGGGACCACAAGTAGAGCCAGTTCCTCTTAGCAGCAGAGCTCACGTTGAGTCCTCCCCTCCAGCCTTAACCCTGTGGGGAGTTGGAAGTTCTCCCTGTGATTGTGGGTTTCCTCTGGGTGCTCCAGACTTTCCCCACATCTCTAAGGCACATCCCTTGCTGGGGATGGTGGTGGAGGCTGAAGCATTGGGGGCATTTTAAGACAGCCATGTGGATGAAAGAAAAGTAGAGGATTACGGGGTATGAAGGGATGGTATTTTTTTTAAAGTTAGGAATATATGGGTCAGTGCAACATCAAGGGCCGAAGAGCCTGTATTGTTCTATGTTGTCACTGGCCACAATATCCTAATGCGTAAACGAGTGGTAGAATTTGTGGGAAGTCGATGAGAAGTTTGGGTGACTCCAAAGTTAGGAAATTAGTGCAGATGGGTGGTTGAAGGTTGGCATGCACTCAATGGGCAGAAAGGGCCATTTTATATTTTGTCACATTCTTCCTCTACATTAACTGTATATTCTTGGCAATCAATTTAAAATAATGATAACGTAAAAACAGTCAATGATCCTGACAGATCGTCTTTATCTAAAGTATCTCATGCTGAAGTGTCATTGACTGGATCTAGGAATTTAATGCAAAATATAGGTCACCAACATTTTGAGCCTGAACTATGTCTTTGCCTTTAATGGGTGCTGCATGACTTGTTGAGTTTCTACAGCACCTTAGTGTGTTAACTACAATCACAGCATCTGCAGACTTTATAGTTTCACTTGGATCTAGGAATGCACAAGTTGCAAAATTAAAGCCAACATATTCAATGCCTTTAAGTACTAAGGTAGGAAAGATGTCATAAAGCAAGAAGGGGTGCAGAATAGGTAAATGACTGTTACAAGTCTGGCAGGCTTGAGTTACAAGGAAAGGTTGGATTGGTTGGGACTTTTCTCCCTGGAATGTAAGCGGTTGTGAAGGACCTTATATAAAATCAGGTACCTTTTTCACACAGAGGTTGGTAGGTAGGTGGAAGCAGGGGAATGAAACACAGAAATCTCCAGACACTGTGATTGTAATAAAAACACAGAAATGCTGGAGGACCTCAGTCGGTCTCGCAGCGCCCATGGGAGGTAAAAATATTTTACTGACGTTTCAGCTCCAAGATAAGCAGGAAGGTATCATAATAAAGACTGAAGAATGGCAGGGGGACGTGTCCAGACCAACAAAAGGCGTTCATTGGATATGATAAGAGGAAAGGTCAGAATTGATTTTGTCTCTGTGAAAGGAAGACGGGGGAAGGGGAAGAAGGAGAGAGAACTGAGGGTAATGGAGGAGGAAGGAAATCAGAAAATTCGATGGTTGGAGGGGGCCCAGACCACCAATTTCTGGGTGGTCTCAGTCTGGCAGTGCAGGAGACCATGATCGGACATATCAGGAAGGGAAACCGGGGCACCACGAAGACAGGGGGAGAACATACAAACTCCATACAGATAGTGTTGGAGTTGAACCCCCGTCGGGTCCCGATCGCTGGCACTGTAAAAGCGTTGCACTAACCGCTACACTAACTGGGCCAACCCTGTTGATTTGGTGGTCAGAACGGGTTATCATCTGAATTCATCCTCTGGTGCTCAAACTCAGGGTGTTAGTCTTTTAGGTTTTTTTTCTATATATTTTCAACATATATTTGTCAACTATTATGGTTAACTTATTGTTAGTTATTATGAATCTCAGGGCGCTGCACAGAATGAGTTTTCTTTGATGTCTGATGTACTGCAACCCTTTAATTTTAAAATAAATATCTCCCTTGAGATAGCACCATCTAAAGAAATGAAAACAGCAACAAATCCATGGCTAATTTGACAATATTTGGACTTACTTTCCAGGTGGAGTCCTTTCATCTCAACTGGGAAAGAGTCACGGAAGACGACCACGTATACGTGGCCAGCACAGCTCACAATGATCTCATCCTGCTGCTACTACAAAGACTTGAAGCTCAAATACGGTTGATGGAGAGAATATCCAGGACGCTGGAGGAGTTCACTGCTTCATGTGGTGGTGTGGGTGTCTCTCGCTAACTTGAACCAGTGGGTATCACAATCTAACAGATCACACTGGACCACTAGGATTTTGCTTCCTGAATACCTTTGGGTGCATTTTATGGATTTTGGGCTGCATATCACGAAAATCACCATTAAACATTTCCTGTAACGTACCTTTTTTTTAGTTATAACCTATTTTTGTGATTTCCTGTCCTATTCAAGCAAACAAAACAATGAAGTACAGGTAGTCCTCAACTTACAAACCATGTGAGTTACATGTACCAGGACATACAACCAAAATTTAAATAAAACACTATACATATGCTGAGATTCTTCATTAAAGATTCATTTGCTGAAATTTTTTTTGGAAAAGTTGCTTTAATAGATGCAAATCTGACTTACGACAATCCGAGTTATAACCAATCCTTCGGTCGTAAGTTGAGGACTACCTGTACAACATGTTATTACAATTCATTTTCTGCATTCGCACTTGGACTCCTTCCCTGCTGATCTCGGTGCCATTGGTGATGAACGTAGTGAAAGGTTTCACCAGGACATTATGAACATGGAAAAGGGGTATCAGGACAAGTGGAATCCATCAATGCCGGCCGACTATTGTTGAACACTGACACAAGAGGCATCAGACGCTGAGTACAAGCAAAAATTAGCAGCAAATGATATTTGGGTCAGTTGAACTAACGCAATGTATTAGCGTCATTATGTGATTAAACATGCTAAATTCAATAAAAGTTAATTTAATATTTCTCCAACTTCCTACACGATCAGCAAATCTGAAATTATCTTTGTGTTCAACTTGAAGTTGTCTATTGTAAACCCCTCGCCCCATCTCATGGCTGCCAGTCTGACATCACTGATTCCTCTTTTCGATCCCTTTCTAAGCAAGCAATGCTTTAAGAGTTTTCCCTTTAAAAGGGAGAACTAGTATCGGGGCAGTACAATTAGCACAGCGCTGAAACAGGTTTGAATCCGGCGCTATCTTTAAGGAGTTTGTACATTCTCCCATGTCTGTGTGGGGGTGCTCTGGTTTCCTCCCACCATTCAAACCGTACCAGGGGTTGTAAGTTAATTACAGGTACGCAATCCTTTATCCGGAACCCTTGGGGGACAGCATGCTCTGAATTTTGGATTTCGGAAAGCCAGATTTAAGCTCACCCGAATTGAGCTGGCGGTCTCCCCTTCGCCTGCCCGACTTGCACTGCCGGTCTCTTGCCTGCCCGCCTTGTGCTGCTGGTCTCTTCCCCCTTGCCCGCCCGGCTCGCGTTGCCGGTCTCCTCCCCCCCCCCCCACCCAATCGCCCGACTCGCACTGCCGGTCTTCTCCCAATCGCACGACTTGTGCTGCCAGTCTCTCCCCCCCCCCAGCCAATCGCCCGACTCGCGTTGCCGATCTCTCCCCCTTGCCCACCCGACTCGCGCTGCCTGTCTCTCGCCTGCCCAAATCACGCTGTCGTCTCTCTCCCCACTTGCCGGATTTTGGAGCTTTCCGGATTTTAGATGTCCGGATAAAAGATTGCGTACCTGTAGTGTAATTTGCGGCATGGGCTCGTGGGCCGAAGGGGCCTGTTATGTCTAAATTTTAAATTTATAAGAAGGCTTCTTAACTATAGTCAAGTGTTTTTTCCAGTGTAGAAATTCTTTGATTAGTTGATGTGAGCAATTTTTTTTTGTATGCTGAGTTGTCCTGGACTTTTAACATTGATAGAGAAACAAAATCAGCCTTTAACACCCTTCCTCCCACCCTATTAAAACTTTTGACCTGGTATTTTTCCCATCCAGTCTTTGCCACCCTCCCTGCTGCATAAAACAACCCCCTTTATTTCTCCTTAGCAGCTCTGACAAAGTTCCTCTGACCTTAAATGTTAACTCTCTCTTTTCATGGATTCTGCCTGACTGACTGGAGTGTTTCCGGCACTCTTTGGTTACAAACTAATATTATGATGCAAGAGTAACAACCTGAGTCTCAATGTGAACAAGAGAAAGGAGGTGATTGTGGAGCAGGAACGACCACTCTCCGCTACACATCAATAACTCAGTAGTGGAGAGAGTAGAGAGCACCAAGTTCCTTGGCCACACGCAATATCTCCTTACTTGTCAGGAAGGCGCAACAGTGACTGCATTTTTTGAGAAGACTGAAAACCTATTGGTAGCGTCCAGGCTGTAGTATGGTTTCTACAGTTAAATGGATCAGAGATCAAACCAAAGGGCCCATAAGAGTGGCAGAAAGGATTACTGGAGCCTCCCTCCCACACCCCCTCCCCGTCCATTGACGCGATCTAACGGGATTGCTGACTGAAGAGAGTGAGCGTGCAAAATCATTGAGGATCCCGCCAACCCCACACACACCACATCTTTCTGCTGCTCCCATCAGGAAAGAGATACAGAAGGATCAGAGCCAGCACCTCCAGGCTGAGGAACAGCTTCTTCCCACGGGCAGTGAGAATGCAGAATGACCAAAGGAACGGCTCACACTGACCATCCGAGACTCATATTTACGAAACAATATTTATTTGCATATATGAATACTTGTCCTGCATATGTATTCTTTGTCTGTATGTGTGTTATGTCTGGTTGTGAGTCTGTGTGTTTTGCACCGAGGACTGAAGAATGGTGTTTCATCGGGTTGTACTTGTACAATCAGATGACAATAAACTTGGTTCTTGGAATTTATTTTACAAAGTATCTGTTTGAGTACGTGTGAGTGGGAAGGGAAGACCCAATTGTCACTGAAATATTTTGCTTGAGAAAAATTGTCAATGGCCCATTTCCTTTGGAGTTATGAAACCATACACATAACGGGTCAATTAGGTATGATTAAAACAGTGGTTTTCAAACTTTCTTTCCACCCACATCCCACTTTAAGCAACCCCTTACTAATCACAGAGTACTTATGGCATAAGGAATATTTAAAGTGATATGTAAGTGGAAAGAAACAGGTTGAGAACTACTGGTCTGGTTGTTTTTCATCAAGGACCAGAGAACACTGTTTTATCGGGTGTACTTGTTCAATCAGATGACAATAAACTTGACATGACTCAGGACCAATATGAACGCATAAACTGAAACTGATGAGAGAAGGTACAAGCAGACACATGTAAATAGGTTTACTTGTCTGCAATGTATTTTCCTTTCTGATCAATGCTTTAGTTTCTCCCTTAATTATTTACATATGGCAATGAAATGCTTTGAGAGACTGGTCAAGGCCAGAACTAATATGTACCTAAGCAAATATCTTGACCCTTTGCAGTTTACCTATTGTCACAATCACTCCACAGTAGATGCAATATCACTGGCTCTCCACTCAGCTCTGGACCACTTCGAAAACAATAATTCCTACATACGGTTTCTCTTCGACAACAGCTCGGCCTTCAATACCATGATTATTTCAGTGCTGGTCGAGAAGCTACAAACTCTAGACCTCTGTATCCTCCTCTGCAATTGAATCCTTGACTTTCTCATCGGAAGACCAGTCAGTACGAATTGGAAAGAGTGTTTTCTCCTCACTGATCATCAACACAGGTGCACCCCAAGGATGCGTGCTTAGCCCACTGCTCTACTCATTATGTATCCATGACTGTGTGGCCAGGCACAATTCCAATGCCATCTACAAGTTTGCTATGACACCACAGATGTCGGCAGAATCACAAATGGCAATGAGGAAGTGTACAGGAGGGAGATAGATCAACTCATTGAATGGTGGAAAGATAATAACCTTGCACTCAATGTCAGCAAAACCAAGGAGATGACTGAGGACTTCATGAAGAAGTCAGGGGAACACGACCCAGTCCTCATCGAGGATTCAGTAGTGCACAGGGTCAAGAACTTAAAATTCCTGGTTGTTAACATCTCCGACGATCTGTCCTGGAGCCTCCATGTTGAATCAATCACAAGAAGGCTCGCCAGCAGCTATACTTAGTTAGGCATCTGAGGAGATTCGGTACGCCACCAGAGACTCTTGTAAACTTCTACATGTGGACCGTGGACAGTATTCTGACCGGTTGCATCACTGCCTGGTATGGAGGCGCCAACTCTCAAGACAAGAATAAACTCCAAATGGCTGTTAACTCAGCCTGCAACATTACAGGCATCAGTCTTCACTCCGTCGAGGACATCTACAAGAGGCGGTGTCTTAAAAAAGCAGTCTCCATCCTCAAAGACCCCCACCCCCCCCAAAACCATGCCCTCATCTGCTACCAAGCACTCAGCGGCACAAGGAAAGCTTCTTCTCTGCTGCCATCAGATTCCTGAATAATCAATAGTTTTATGAACCCAGACACTGTTGTCTTACTTCTCGTGCACTATCAATACCTATTTCTTTCTTTTTCCTTACAGTGATGTAGTAAGATGGTGTAAAATGAATATACAATTATGACGATGTTGCATAACATTGTATTTCATGACTTGTCCGTGACAATAAATTCTGATTCTGATTTTATTGTTGACCCCACTCTGAATAGGCAGAAAACTTATGGTGCTTTTGGCTTCTGGTCAGCACTCCGTTGAAGTCCACTGCAGGGAAGGTTTATGTTTCATTGTTTCCAGGAAACCAATTCTATCAGATTTCTGCCATGGTATCTGCCTGTTCATTCATTAACTACCATCCCACAGCGGTCGATCATCCTGAAGTATTGATTGCAGCTAAAAACTGGAGATCGGTATCATTAGTCAATGAGTTAAGTGAATCCACGTTGACACCAGGGCTAAGAAAGTGCACCAACCTGACATGTCCCCAGTGACCCTTACCAATGTCTGTAGATGCACTATCGAGAGTATCTTGTCCAGATGTGACGCAGCTTTGTGCAGTGCGCAAAAGGGGTGGAGAAACTCGGCAGGTCATGCAGAACCAAAGGAAGTAAAAGGCAATGAGCCTTCTATCAGGAAGTTAAAAACACAAAGTTGGAGAAACTCAGCTGGTCAAACAGTGTACTTTAGATACCAAAGGTAAAAATACAGAACCGACATTTCGGGCTTGAGTCTTCATCGAGATATGGGAAAATGTCGGCATGTGTCCAAACAAAAGACTGGGTGGGGGGTGGGGGAAGGTGTGGTCAGAAAGGCAGGAGGTAATAGATGGAGAAGGGAGGAGGGGACAGCAGCGATCAGGGGGAGGTGGGATGCTGGATGAATAGAGAGGGAAGGGGGAGGAGAGATGGGAGGCAGAAAGGGTGGGGGGAAAAGGAAAGAAGATTTGCAAAAGCCAGAAAGTCAATGTTAATGCAATCTGGCTGCAGGGTGCCCAGAGGGAAAATCAGGTGTTGTTCCTCCAATTTGCGGGTGGTCTTGGTGGGTCAGTACATAAGGCCATGGACAGACATGAATCTGGGAGTGTGGCACAGAACTGAGATGGTTGGCTACCGGGAGGCCTCTGTCACCAGTGCGGACAGAGCGAAGGTGCTCACCGATCTCCCAATCTGTGCCCAGTCTCACCAATGCAGAGGAGGTCTTTATCAGGAACATTTTATAAATATAACTTGTTCGGGAATTGTTCTGCCTTAGAACACAAGAGATTTCAGAGAGTTGTTGCTCAAGCCATCACACGAATCAATGCCTCCCACTGCCTCGGGAAAATAGCCAGCATACTTAGGGATGCATCCCACTCAACGACCCCCTTTCTTGCTCCTTATTCCGTTGGGCAGAAGGTACATGGGTTTGAAAATATGACCTTCCAGATTCATGTAAAAAGAAAACATTAGAGAAACTCCTGAGGTCAAATGGTGTGATTTATATAGCAAAGATCTGCCAAGTTTGATCTGCCAAGTTTCTCCAACATTGTGTTTTTACTTCAACCACAGTGGCTGCAGATTTTGTTGTTTTTCTTCCTTACTTCCAGCTACAAGAGCAGTTTCCTTCCTTCGGCCTCCAGCTGATTCAAGATTCCAGTATCTGCAACTTCTATGTTTCTATTCTTTCTTGTTCACCAATGTGCAAATGGCCCCCCCAACCCCTTTGCTGTGCCTGCCTGCTAACTGTTTGCAATTCATGCACAACCCCTCCATTCTTCGTCATCACCAATCTTTCTCCTTTTTAGATTATAACCGACCTGCAGATTCCTCTCACCGAAATGCACCCCCTCCCCTCTCATTACACTTTATTTACCAAGTATTTTCCATTCACTCAGCCTATGTGTATGTCCAGAATGCATTGGCTTAAGGCACAATGAATGGAAAGCTGTGCCCTCATGGTGTTGTCCTTCCTGGTTATATTTTTGTGTCAAACGCAATGCAGTGAAATATGCTCTTGCCCAATCTGGTGCAAGGTCCACGAACTGAAGCTGGGTGCAGTCACTGCAAAGTCCCCTTGGGGAAGGGGAAAATGGTCGAGTCCTCCTGACACTAGCTATCAGTTGTTTGCTTTAGCATTGCATTTAATAAAAGCAGATGTAACTGCAAGAAGATTTTTTTTTCCACTGAAGGTAGGGGAGATATTAACCAGAGGATGTGGGTTAATGGTGAAAGGGGAGAAGTTAAGCGGTACTTTTGGGGGAATTTCTTCACATAGAGAGTGGAGGGAGTGTGGAATGAGCTGTCGGCTGAAGCGGTGAATGCGGGCTCGATTTTAAAATTGAAGAAAAATTTGGACAGGAGTTTGGATGGGAGGGGTATGGACTGAGTGCAGGTCTGTGTGACTTGGCTCAATAATAGTTTGGCACAAATCAGAAGACCCAAATGGTCCGGTTTCTGTGCTGTCATGTTCTACGGATCGATGTCATTACCAATGATAAATAATTGAAGTAACATGATTTGTGATGAATACGTTGAATTGGATGTTCATGGAGGCAAAGTCCATGAAGCAGGCCCTTGGGCCCACAATCTCCATTCCAACCAGAGACAAAAGCATGAAGCAGGACCTTCGGCTCACAATGTTCATGCTAACTATCTAGCACCCATTTACACAACTCCAAAACTAATCCTATTTTATTCTATTTCATGAAACAATCTGTATTTATTTATTTGTATATATTAATACTTGTCCTGCATATGTGTGCGTGTTATGTCTGGTTGTATGTCTGCATGTTTTGCACTGAGGACTGGAGAACACTCTTTCATCAGGTTGTACTTGAGTAATCAGATGACAATAAGCTTGACTTGTTTCTCCCAACATTCCCATACCTTCCCATAGATTTTTCCTGCTACCTATATACAATGGGCAATTTACAGTGGCTAAATACTCTCCCCATCTACACAATGTGAGAGTACCTGGGAGAAAGCCACACATACACAGGGAGGACAAGGCAGCTCCACACACATTGAGCCACTGTGTTCTCCCTAAACCTGTAACATGCGCGTCTGATGTTTTTTTTATTCATCAGGTATATTTTTGAAGTTAAGTAAACTGACCTAAACCTTTGCAACTGACTCTTGGACTCTGAACCACAGTAAAGTCTGCAGTTCCAGAATAAAAAGGGAATTGTAAAGATGGAAACCGATTAACATCCCATTATTTTAACGAACTGTGTTTAAATCTTTTCTCCACTGCCAAAATATTTTTCTCGCACTCTTGTCCCTGTATATTTGCAGTCGACAGAGCAATAAGTGCTAGTGGAGTGTAAAGTACTGACCTTTTACACTCAATTAATCTTTGAAGGTACTGTTTGTATTAGCTTTTCCAACATCCATACAGGTCAGGATCTTCAGGGGTCCACACTGATGGAGGTTGGACTTATGCAAGCACCATTGTTTGCTTCAACCAAGTAATGTTGAACTGTTAATTTAGATCAAACATAAAGGAGTGTATGACAACTAATGTGAGTACAACCCTACATTCTTAGCTTTGCAAAGCAGGTGGTCTGATAAATGGGGAAGACCTGTTGTAACCTCAGCAGGGCCTTTCTCCAAGGAGGCCAATAGCAGATGGGCACAAGCCTTTTTTAGCTTCTCATTCTACAGCTTGTTCGCAACTATTCACATGGCCTGTAATCTGCAGACAACGCGGCCTTGGTTCTCATGTCTTGCAGCTGCGCTACTAAAAGGAAACTATTTCTTTAACAGACTCTATATTTTCTCATAAAGAAATATTCTTTAATTGCCTTTTCTTGCTGCTGAGATTTATAGAAAGCAAAATCTCTACAATCTACGGCAGTTGTTCTCAACCTTTTTCTTTCCACTCACATCCCACTTTAAGTAATCCCTATGCCGTAGGTGCTCTGTGATTAGTAAGGGATTGCTGAAGGTGGGATGTGAGTGGAAAGAAAGAGTTTGAAAATCACTGTTTTAATCGTCCCTCATTGACTCGTTATGTGCACGGTTTCAGAACTCCAAAGGAAATGGGCCAATGACAATTTTTCTCAAGCAAAATATCTCAGTAACTAGAACAGTGATTCTCAACCTCCCCTTCCCTAGTGTTTGGAAGTGATTGTTGGTTGTTACCACATTGTATGTACAATTCTAAACCTTGGGTACCCACTTCACACTGCACTTTAAATAGCTGCTTAAGTTGAAATGTAATTTATGATCTGTACAGCACTTTGGTCAACGTGAGTTGTTTTAAATGTGCTATATAAATAAACTCAACTAAACTTGTTTACTTGCTGGCTTTAATGCTGTTATTTACACTTCAATAATGACATTAGTCTGATCATCCCTCATTATTCTGTTCTGTCCTGGTCCCTGCATACATCTTTTCTATTTTCTGTTTCACCTTTAGTAAGAATAGACTAGCAGAGCTTAAAGAGGTAGCTCAATAAATATTGCAAGTCCTATGTATGTATTCACAAAAAGCCACTGGATCCTTTTCCTATCTGGGGCTGGTGATAACAAACATTTCTTGAGGTTTCAGATTTCAGATTTATTGTCAGAGTACATGCATGACATTCACATAATGACTCTGAGTTTCCTTTTACCTGCAGTGGGCGCAGCAGAATTACCTCTAATTAGTCGAGCAAAAAATAAATTCCAAGGGGTATTCCAAGGTCAGTCTCATTTTGGCTGACAGCTCCAGCATGAGGGTTGGCTACAGTTCGTAAAGGGGAGTTATGTTCAACTGGACCCTGTGGAACCTCTCGGACCTCATCCTCTCGGGTATTCTCAGTCTCTCCCATTGGCTGAGCCTGTCTCCTTACCTGGGGCTGCATTTTCACTTGCCCCTTTCACTCTTGCATCCCACTAAATCGGCCATTCAGTATCCCGGGATAGGAATGGCAATGTTGCTGTTCACACTTGACCACTCTTAACTGCAAGGAGCCATCACCAGGGTTAGGACTGTTCTTCCTTCTACTGGTGACTTGATAATGCATCGAACGATGGTGAACCTGCCCTAAATCCTGATCAATGTATTATCTCATATTTGAACAAAATTAATCATGCCTAATTATAACATAATTAAGCTTTAGATACAGCATAGTATGAGCCCTTCAGCCCCTGTTGTTGTTGCTGTTATGCCAACCTATATAAACCTTTATAAATGACCATGGGAAAATGCTAGCAATAAATTTTGAAAACAGCATATGATTCTCAGTAGTGCTATAGGGCACAATATAAACAGCGTAGGAATGTCGGTAGCTCTATCGTGCGCAATATATAAATGCCGTGGGACAAAGCGATGGTGGACCTGGCCTCCCAGAATTCTGTGTGGCAGAGAAAGGGCTGTATGCACGGCTGCATGCATGGAGCACTCATGGAGGAGTTCCTCTGCCCTATGGCATTCTGGGAAGTCAGGTCCACCATCACTTTTTACATGGTCTTTATAAATTGTGTGCTATAGCGCTACCAATTTTCACACGCTGTTTAAAAATTGTCCGCTATTGCTATATATTGTTATTTATTTCCCCTCCTCTCTCTCTCTCTCTCTCCCCTGCTGCAACTTTCCCTCATCAAAGTTTATACCTTTATTTTAATCTTTTATTCCCCCATGTTCCTGCACTCATGCAAAAACTTGGGTCTACCCTTGCCTGATTGCACTGCCAATGTCTGCAGATGCCAGGGATTGTACTGGGGTCAAGGCAGTCTAACCCAGCCCGTGAGATGATGTCATTTCACGCCGACGTTGAGAAGACTTTCCTTTCACACTAGACCCTTTTTAGGCCGATTGGCCATTAATTCCTGGGACCACTTGCAAGTGTGAAAAGGGTCAAGAATTGGGCTGGACCTGAGGACTTACTCAATGATTCCCACTACCTGGGAAATGGGGTTCACAACAGCTGGAATATCCTGATAGCACGGCAGGTTCAATGGTGCTGTGGGTTGGGGGCACCAATCTCCCTCCTTGTCATTGGGGACAAACAGAGTGGCTATTCCAGTCATATCATAAGGGCCCAAAAATTTTTTTCATGATCCTTCACTTGTTTAACCATGGTTTTCTCCTGCCTCCTATCAATCTCTTCAATTTTTTCCCACAATTGCACTGCCTTTTCACATTGTTCAACATTCCATGTTCCCTCTATTGGCCAATATTCTTCACTCAAACGTTTAGGTAATGCATAACATAATTAACGTAGATTATTCTCATCTCCTATATTATACATTGCTTGAATAGCCAACCCATTTACACTTTTTTCTAGACCTTGTCCCATTTCTCTATTCTTTACTTCTACAAAAGATATTTCCTATTTTTCCACAGTTGCCGAATCTTTCCTTACACTTGTGCCAACCTAAATTTTATCCTCTGCCTTACAAGTAGTTGGCGAATAATTCTAAAACCTACTTTTTAAAAAATGTAAATATATAAAATGGGTGGCTAGAGTCAACGTAGAGTCCCTTGGAAGATGAGAAAGGGAGACTGATGTTGAGTAACATCGAACAGATATTTTGTGTCAGTCTTCATGGTGGAAAACACGTCCAGCGTGCCAAAGAGCAGTGATAGGGGTGCGAAAGGAGATGAGGGCCTCGGTAAAATAATTGTTGCAAAAGAGATAGTGATGAGCAAACGAATGGGTCTGAAAAGTGGACAAATCCCCTGGGTACTGAAGGTTATAGTCGATGCGTTGGTAGTCATTTACCAAAATTCTCTGGATTCTGGACATCTCGGCAGATTGGAAGACAGCAAATGTCGCACCACTTTTTAAAAAGGGATGGAAGCAGAAGACAGGTAACTAGCGGTCAGTTAGTTTAATGTCTGTAGTCAGGAAGTTGTGATTAGGGATTAAATAGCGAAACATTTAGAACAAAGGGGTTCCATCAGGCAGATGCAGCATGGATTCAGAAAGGGCAGGTCTTGTTTGACAAGCTTGCTGGAGTTCTTTGAGGATATAATGGGTGTGGTAGATAGAGGTGAACAGGTTGATGCTGTATATTTGGATTTCCAGAAGACGTTTGATAAGGTGCCACACAAGGGACTTATCGATAAGGTATAATAAGATAAGATACAGATACAGGAGTTGGCGAAGGTATATTGGCATGAACTGAGGATTGGTTAACTGGCAGAGAGTCGGGATAAATGGGTGTTTTTCTGATTGGCAGACAGTGGTAAGTGGGGTGCAGTAGGAGTCGGTGCTGGGCCTGCAGCTGTTCACCATTTTCATTGATGATTTGGAAGAGAGGCAGAGTGTAGTGTAGTTAAGTTTGCGGATGATACTAAATTGAGGGCAAAAGCAAATTGTAAAGAGGCTGCAGAAGGATCTAGTTAAGTTAGGTCAGTGAGCAGAGTCTGGCAGATGGAGTACAATGTTAGTAAATGTGAGGTCATCCACTTTGGTAGGAAAAATAGAAGAGCAGATTATTATTTAAATGATGAAAATCTGCAGCATGGTGTTATGAAGAAGGACTTGGGAGTGCTTGTGTGTGAATTGCAGAGTTGAGTTGCAGGTACAACAGGATATTAAGAGGCCAAATGGAATGTTGGCCTTCATCGCTAGAGAAATTCAATTGAAGTGTAGGGAGGACATGCTGCAACTGTACAAGGTACTGGTGAAGCCGCACCTGGACTTCAGTGTGCAGGTCTGGTCTCCATCCTTGAGGAAGGATAGACTGGCCTTGGAAGCAGTCCAGAGGAGGTTCACCAGGTTGATCTCGGAGATGAAGGGTTTGACCTATGAGGAAAGACTATATTGTCTGGGATTATACTCACTTGAATTCAGAAGAATGAAAGGAGATCTTAGAGAAACATTAAATTATGAAAGGGATAGATAAGATAGGGACAGGAAAATTGTTTTCACTGGGAGGTGAGACCAGAACTAGGGGACACAGCCTCAAGATTCAGGGGAGTAGATTTAAGAAGGAGATTAGGAAAAATGTTTTTTCCCAGAGAGGAGTGAATCTGTGGAATTCTCTGCTCAGGGAAGTGGTTGAAGCGAATCCATTAAACATATTTAAGGTTCCATTAGATGGATTTTTACATAAAAATGGAATTAAGGGATATGGGAAAAGGAGTTGATATGGAGTTGAGTCAATGATCTTATTGAATGGCAGAACCGGCTCGATGGGCCGGATGGCCTACTCCTGCTCCTATTTTTTTTAAAACAATCACTGATAACCAGTTTCCCAAAATACTATCAAATACTATCAACAGCTCTCACTGATCTTGAGCGTCTTCTTATACCTCCTGCGTTGATCTTGTGGAGTCTCGGCAGGGCAACAGATCTTCCTCGGACGAGGGACGGTAACGATCAGGAGAACAGCCAAGAAAGAGAATTCAAGGGATCCTCAGGCGCCTTGATTTTCTCCCCAGTCTACCTTTTCAGGTGATGACCTCTTACTCAGTCCGTAGGTGACTTCCGATCCCAGTGAGACCCAGTGCCAAATGTTAACTTAGATCAAATATAAAGGAGTGTATGGCAACTAATGTGAGTACAACCCTTCTTTCTTAGCTTTGCAAAGCGGGTGCTCTGTTACACGGGGAAGACCTGTTGTAACGTACAATAGGACCTTTCTGCAAGGAAGCCCATATGCAGTCAGGCAGAAGCCTTTTTTAATGGTTTAGCTTCCCATTCTACAGGCTGTTCATGACTATTTCACGTGACCTGTAATCTGCAGACTTCAGCAAAACAACTAAGCATGAGTTTCAAGCACAAGCAACCTTGGTTCTCACATATTTCTGCTGCGCTACTAAAAGAAAACAATTTCTTTACAGACTCTGGAATTTTCCCATAAAAATATTATTTTCTTGCTGCTGAGATATATAGAAAGGAAAAATGTTTTATTTTATACGCCGGTACTTTGTCTTGACATCTGGGAAGTACAAGATGAAAGTTTGCACAGTAAATGGCTTCAGTACTGAAGACTTCAGATTTGTCCATAAAGTAACAGGACCTCTTCGCTGAGAAGGGATAGGGCAGTGGTCTAGTTGGCGGAGCCACTGCTTCACGGTGTCAGAGACCTAGGCTCATTTCTGTCCTTGGGTGTGCTGTGTGTAGAGTTTGCGCATCTTTGGAGTGTGCCTAACCCCGCACACAGCATCTTTCAGCTGCTACCAACAGGAAAGAGTTCCAGGAGGATCAGAACCAGCACCACCTGGCTGAGAAACAGCTTCTTCTCACGGGCAGTGAGAATGTAGAACGATCAATGGAACTGCTCACACCGACCATCCGAGACTCTCATAGTCACAAAACAATATTTATTTATATATATCTGAAAACTTGTCCTGCATGTGTATTGTTTGTCTCTATGTGTGTTGTGTCTGGCTGTGTGCCTGTGTGTTTTGCACCGAGGACCGGAGAACGTCGGGTTGTACTTGTGCAATCAGATGGCAAGAAACTTGACTTGATATCCTCTCTGTGACTGCAGGGGTTTCCGTTGCGTGCTCTAGTTCTTGTTCTACTGTGCAGGAACATCAGTGGTTTTAGCGTACAGTATGACCTCTGATAGATCCATTAGGAACCACCCAGTCCACACTATATAATGCACTGCACTATGAATATTGTGCAGCAGGTTGCTCTCTGTCCCAGATCCACCATCAACTAATCAGCCTCAAAGGAATATTTCAACAACACAGAGGGGAGTGGACTTAAATTAGCAACAACAAAGTGGGACATTAAAAAAATAAAAGCACAAAGTTGGAGAAATTCAGTAAAGATAAAGCTACGTAACTGTGGTGATGCAACCACTGGACTGTTGGTGACTGCCTGCGCCTGCCAACACTGCTGCACTACCTACTGCAGGGGGAAACCTATTGTACCTGCAGGCAGGAAACCTGGGGAGACTGGCTCCACCTACTCCCTGCCAGTCACCGGCCCCACATAAAGGCTTACACAGGCTCTTGGGCAGTAGCAGAGCTCACAGAGCTAGAAAGGACACGGAACCTGGTGTGCAAGTTTTCAGCTAATTAAAGCTTGTAATGCCGCCTTTCATTGTTTGTGCCTGTTTGTTCACACTGTAGTACCCCACAATAACCAATGTTTCGGGCTCTGGGTTTGCCATATTTGAAATAGGAAGATGGGGACACAGGAAATGAAGAGGCCAGGAACAGGGGAATTTAAAAACATATGAACATAGGAGATGAAGAACGCTAGGACAAAGGAAACAAGATACATAAGACCATTAATTTAAAAGCATAGGAACATGGGCAATTTGTAACATAGGGTAGTACGAGAAGTTAGGAACGTAAGAACATTGGAAATTAAAGACATAGGAAATTAGGAAAATGAATGTATTAGAAATTAGGAATAGAGGAACATAGGGAAATAAGAACTGATGTACAAATCAATGCCACCCATCCCCTCTGATGCACAATCAACTACACAAAGACTGAATGTTGCCGAGACTGAAGGCTTTTGTTTGAAGGAGATGGACAGCATCCCTGTGTTATCCAGTTGCACTGACCCGGACTCGAACTTGGGGCCAGGTTTGTGGCAAGACGGCCTTTATGGGGAAGAAAGGGGGAGGAGCCATGAGCCGGCCAGTGAGAGCAGGGTCAACCAGGAAAGGTCACATTAGTTACATAGGACAAGTATGTACAATTAATGGCTTCACCATCCCCTCAAACTCGCTTCCTCTGCAATGCCCTGCATCTAAATTCTATATGCCAGCAGTTCCACAATACTAAACCCTTCTCTATCTGGAAGTATTTCTTTCCAATTAAGCATATCTTCATAGGATTTACAGTGGCTCTGTTTATTACTAGAAGAGCTAAATTATAGATAAACCTCTGAATTTAAAGAGCGGCTTGTGCATTGCTTTACACCCTAATCTATGTTTCTCAGGTAAGTTTCTAACACTGCAGATAACTTAGCCGCTTGTTTTTTTTTGGTGTACAGAGGAGCAGCAGCAATTAAAGTACTTAACTCACAATCCCTAAATGCACATGAATCATGGATGCAAAGTGAAGTGCTAATTAATCCTTCGAGCCTTCACTTGCGCGGAGAACTCTTCTCTGATTGGACTTCCTTGTTCTGTGGCTGACTGCTTTCCCGGCCTCTCACCATCATTAGCTCACTGTGCTCATCTTTGCCTGTGGATCAGAGCGTGGTGAGTTAAATTGCCTGATGTGTTTCTTGCATTGAAACTGTGATTGGACTTCAAAAGATCCTTTATAGTCCATGGGATGTGGCCAAAAGAAATCTTTTATGGTCTGTGGGATGGGGCCAAAAGTATCCTGCATGATGGTAATCAGTTAAGAGAAGGAGAGTGAACAAAGTTAGCGCTTTTCTACGCCATGGACTGTTCTTCACCATTTATCGTATCATCATCTGGTGTTAACTATCACTGAAAATACCATCTGTTCTGGATAAATTTAACCGATGGGACTATCTCTCCAGTTTGTTTCCATTCACCTGATGCAATGCATTGCTGGTGCCACATTTTCTTCAGTGTCTCCAAAGATGTGATAGTTGTCCGGTACAGTGATTTTTAAATATTAATTTAATTTGGACCTACTTTGCGGTAACAGGACCATGCCTCACAACTATCCCGATTTACTAACAACCCCCGTGCATTTTGAAGGGTGGGAGGAAACCGGAGCACCTGGAGGACACACATGCAGACATGTGGAGAAGGTACGAGCTCCTTACAGACATCCCCGAATTCGAACCCAATCACTAGCCTCTTTTAAATTGCAGCACCTGGGTGGCCCTCCTGGGACCCACGTGCGATTACTGAGGCAAAGGTGCTGGGGGAATAACAGGGGGAAATCGCAAATCCGGCGATTTAAGGGGGATCCCACCTCCACAATGACGCATCACGTTCTCACTAGAAGTATCGCCAGATCTTCAGATGGTGGCTGCCCGGTGACGCAGCATGCAAGCGCTGATGCTACCGAAATAAGCGATTCGGCCATTTTTGTTTTCAAATCGCTTGTGGGCGTGACCTAGGTAAGTTTAACTGGGTTCCCTGACTACCTCTGGGGTGGGTCAGGGACTGACTACCTCTGGGGTGGGTCAGGGACCCGGTTGGATTCCGACGGGGTTGACCGGGCCAGACTTTTTCTAACTGCCGCGTAACTGGGGCGCTAACTGGGCAAATTGCCCAGTTAACCCCATTTTACACGGCAGTTTGAAAGGGCCGACTGGCTCTCTGTAATAGGGTTTCACTAACCACTACCGCTATCTGCGTTGCCCTTTGGAGATTTAGAGCTCTCTAAATGGCTCCCAATCAATACCTCTGCTTCAGAAATAGAACAATTATCATTCCTTCAGGAAACAAGTGAGAAAAAGAACACTCAAACTATTGATCATGCATCAAATGGAACCCAGACTCAAATTTCTGAGAGGCTGAAATTCCAGCAGGGTGCTCAAAGCTGGATTGTACTGTGAAAATGAACGTCAGTCAAAAATGTAGTTGCAACCTGTTAAAAACGATTACATTGCAGACTTTAATTTGGCTGCATGTGATCTGAAAGACTGGAATATATCAAATGGGAACAGATTTGCTGCTTCTGATAAAAGGAAGCAGAAGAGGAATTTACCCCGAGGTGACGTACATCAACCAATAAAATAATGATCAACGATGTAAGTTGCTTCTTTCTTCAATATCATAATGTCGACTCAAACTGAGCAAGTCATGCGTCTATTAATTTAGAGGTGTACAGCAAAGAAAGGCCTTTCAGCCCATAACATCTATGCTGACAATCGTCAAGTTTATTTAGCATTTGATGGTGCAAGCAATGTAAAACACAGCAAATACACATGAAGGCATAACACAAATACCGACAAACGATACAGATGCACAGTACGTATGTTACAAATATTAAATAAATATTATTGTTAAATAAATAACAATCACAGAGGCTTATCAACATGTATCCCACTTGCCTGCATGAGCTCCCTATCCCTCGATGCCCCACTCGTTCCAGTATCTATAAAGATATCACTGAAGTGTTGGTACCGTTTTTGCCATCACCTCCCCAGTAGCTCATTTTAGAAGCATGAGATATCCTGCCAACTAACCTGATGGAACATAAAGACTTCAATGAATTTCGCCTGGTCTTCATTGTAGAATGAGGTTCCAGCCTCCCCTCTGGCACATGCACATGTTGCCTGCTGAATATCCCACCTTAGACTTCCAGCTGTGGAAATAATCTCCGTAATTTTAGCCTGATCTGCATGGTCCGACTCTTTGACTCAATGAGAGCTCAGAAATTCCTAGTCTTACTTCTAATGCAACTCCATTCGGGTCAAACTAAGTATTTTTTCAGAAATCCACTGACGTCACTCGGTTCATCTGAATGTTTTTGCCAAAACAACTTGTATCCCAAAGCTATTTATTGTGGGACCAGAGGATCAGAGCAGTCCACGTATTAAATGATTACACGATGTTTATTCAACATCTGATTTCTAAGCTACAGGACGATTATATCAATAATTTATATTTATCGATTAAGTGTAAGGAGGCAGTAAAACACGGAAGTCTGCAGACACTGTGGTTGAAGTAAAGCACGACGCTGGAGAAACTCAGCAGGTCAAGCAGTGTCTTTTATGGAGCAAAGGTAAAAATACACAACTGACATTTCAGGCTCAAGCCCTTCATCAAGGGATGGGAAAATGTCGGCAGGCGTCCGAAGAAAAGCGTGAGGGGGGGGGAGGTGTGGTCGCAAAGGCAGGAAGTGATAGGTGGAGAAGGGAGGGAGGGGACAGCAGTGATCAAGGGGAGGAGGGATGGCTGGGTGAATAGAAAGGGGAGGGGGGGAAGTACTGGAAAGGGGAAGGGAAGGGGGAGGGGGCTAGAGGAGAGCAGGTTAGCAGAAATCAGAAAAGTCGATGTTCATGCCATCTGGCCGGAAAGGGTCCAGATGGAAAATCAGGTGTTGTTCCTCCAATTTGCAGGTGGTCTTGGTACACGTCCATAGACAGACATGTGATTATGGAAGTATGACACAGAACTGAAATGGTTGGCTACTGGGAGGTCGCTGTCACTGGTGTGGATGGGGCAAAGGTGCTCAGCAAAGCAATCTCCCACTCTGCGCCCAGTCTCTCTGATATAGAGAAGGCCACAAAGGGAGCAGCAGATGTAGTAAGTCAGTCCTGCGGATACACGTGAAGTGTTGCTTCACTGGAAAGGCCTGTTTGGGGCCAAATTAAGTGTAATTTGGATGAGGTAAATTTCCAGCAAACTAATGATTAATGTTGAACAGATTGAGGTGAGTAAAACTAGTAAATATTGTTACAAGCCCAGAGGAGCCCAAAACCCAGCAGCATTAGATAGTCACCAAGTCAAATGGTTACTTAAACAAAAGTTGTTTTTAATTATCTTTAAACATGACAATAGAATCAAACTTTAACTTATCACTAACTTACTAAACCTAACTTAACCCCTTTCTAATTCTAAGTGCACGTATATGTAATGCGCGTGTAATTTCAGAAAAGTTCTTTGGTTCACAGTCCAATCTTACTTCTCATTCCTCCAAGTTCACTGGTTGCAGGCAATTCTTACACTGTGCACACAATTGAACACGTATAAAGTTCACCAAGCTTTGGTGGTCGAAGGATAAATGGTTACCCCGCTTAGAAAGGTTCTTGTTGGTTTTCAGAGAGCGATTTGTTATTCCAGGATGTCCACAACTGATGTACTTCCATCAGTCACCCGGTGTCTTGCTGACGAAACTTGCTCCGTTAAGGTTCTCCAAATGATAACCTCTTTCTTTCAGGTCACCACAGAGTTCCTTTTTGTTTCATTTATTCCAAGTGAAACATTAGACAGCCAGTCCTCTTCTCTTCCATGAACCACAAGGGCTTTGACCAGGCCATTTTCCAAACTGGAGCTTCTTGCCAGCTTGTCCTGTTCCAGTCCCAGGTGCTGACTAAAAATGTAGAACTGATCTCTCTCTCACACACACACACGCACGCACGCACACGCACACACACGCACACACATGCACACACACGCACACACACGCACACACACACACACACACACACACACACACACACACACACACACACATACACACACACCCTCTGAGAGAAAGCCTGTTTGACTCTCTCTGCTTGCAAAGCCACATGACCCTCTTACAATAGCAAGCTCTCCTTCCAGACAGCAGCAGCTCCAGCATTCTCTTTCATCTGTTGCCTTTGGTAAAACAACAATCCATTAGTGAAGTCTCTTGAGCCCTCTTCAAAGCTCTTGCAAAAAGGTGTAAGAAGCCATATTGTCTAGCATTAGCAGAGCTCCAGTATTTCAAATAAGATCCTTTTTAAAATGTTTGTATGTAACCTACTCTAACAAACCTTTCCCAGTTTATTTCCCCAAAACATTTCTATATACTCTATATACTCTGTCACAGTACAACAGGGGAGTTTTTCAGATCAGTAAGTTAGTTTCCTTGTTCAGTTAACCCCTTGAAAGGAATATTTATCAGAGATAATTTACCACACAGAAGGAGGTACATGGCCCACGTGGCCATCTTGTTTATAACGGAACTAGCTGAGCTATTTGCACCTCCATGCTCAGAATCTGGTCATACCAGCTCCTTAAATGCACATCCAAGCTGATGAGTGTTTCTGCATCTTCCACCTTTTCAGACTTACTCCAATCTTCCATGGCCTCTTTGTCTTGATTCCTCTACTAAGTGAAAAAAGATGCTTTCTAATTTGCTCAATTTAACCTCTTCTGTGTGCAGTTTTGTGTGGAGTTTCCCAGAATGGACAGCAGTGGAATAACCCGATAACTCCCTGCTGGCAATCGAACCTCTTCCTGCTTTCCCCCTCCAAATAACTGCATACACAACTAATGTTACCCATTGAACATGACACAAACAGGTCCTTCGGCCCATCTCGCCTGTGCTGAACTATCATTCTGCCTTGTCCCATTGACCGCAGCCCTCTGTACCACTTCCACCCATGTAGGTGTCCACATTTTTCTTAAATTTCCAAAAGTGTGCCCACATTCACCAATTCAGCTGGCAGCTCATTCCGCACTCCCACCACTCTCTGTGTGAAGACATTTTCCCAAATGTTCTCTTTAAAGCATTCCTCCTTTCACCCTTAACCCATACCCCCTAGTTCTTGTCTCACCTAACTTCAGTACAAAAAGTCTGCTTGCGATAACCCTGTCTATACCCATCAGAATTTTGTACATGGCTATCAAATTAAAGGGCAGTAAGGTTAGCGAAGGGGGAAGCAGGGTTAGCGTGGCGATTAGCGCAATTAGGTCCGGGGTTCAACTCCCGCGCTGTCTGTAAGGAATTTGTACGTTCTCCACGCGTCTGCGTGAGTTTTCCCAGAGGGCTCCGGTTTCCTCCCACCGTTCAAAACGTACCAGAGGTCATAGGTCATTTGGGTGTAATTGGGTAGCATGGATTCATGGGCCGAAAGGGGCCTTTCACCGTGCTATATGTCTACATTTTTTAAAAAATTAAATCTCCCCTCATTCTTCTGCACTCCAGGGAATAAAGTCCTAACCTATTCAATCTACCCCCATCACTAGCCCAAAGCGTTGGTTAGGTATCTCTGATTTGTTTGACCGGCAGAGTTTCTCCAGCATTTTATGTTTTTACTTCAACCACGTTGTCCACAGAATTTTGTAATTTACTACCCCCCCTCCACCTACCCTCACTAGTTCATTCAACCTTACCCTGAACGCTTCTGATACCCACTGGGAGACTGTTTCACTGCCCTCTTTCTGAACCCAAATTTCTTAGTTCATCCCTTGGTGATTACCATATTTTATGATTTTTAAAATATTTTGTCATTTCTCTGCATGTACAAACATTCTGATGTATAAAAAAAGCCCGAAAATAAGAAAAATTCGAAAGTCTGCTGACTCCGTGGTTAAGGTAAAAGCTCAATGCTGGGGAAAGTTGACCTGCTGAGTTTCTCCTGCAGTGTGTTTTTACCATCTGGGAAAATAGGCCCTTTCAAACTGCCGTGCAAAATGGGGTTAGCTGGGCAATATGCCGGGTGAGCGCCCCAATTACTGATCCGGTCAACCCCGTCGGAATCCAACCAGGTCCCTGACCTACCTCAGAGGTAGTCAGGGAACCCAGTTAAAGTTACCTAGGTTGCGTCCATAGGCGATTTGAAAATGAAAATGGCCGACCCGCTTATTCCGCTTGCGTGCATGCGTCACCGGGCAGCCAGCATCCGAGTATCCGGCTGTATTTCCGGGTTGGCGATTTAATGGGTAGATCCCCCTGCCATTTGAAAGGTGCTTCCAGCACCTTTTCCCCAGTAAATGGCTCCTGGGTCCAGGGAGGGCCACCCGAGTGCTGCAGTTTAAAAGAGGCCAATAAGTCAGAATGAACATTTCAGATCTTTCAACCAGGCCTCAAGCATTGAACGTTACTGAGGTTTGCAGCTTTAGGCTCAGAACAAGGCAGCCATTTTCCCAGAAGTAAAACACGAAAGTTTGGGGCGTACTAGAAGGGCCAACATGGCCTGTTTCTGTGCTGTAATTGTTACATGGTTATAATATTGGAAAATCTGCAGACACCATGGTAGAAGTAAAAACACACAATATGGAGAAATTCAGCAGGTCAAACAGCGTCCTCTATATACCAAAGGCAAAAATACATAATCGTTAGCCCGAAACATCCATTATGTATTTTTACCTCTGCTATTTTAAGGACACAGTTTGACCTGCTGAGTTTCTCCAGTGTTGTGTTTTTACAGTCAATTTTCCCAGGTTTAATTCTCAGCCTCATGTGAACTTTCCATTGGATCTGTTGCATTGATATTCATCAATCGTACCATTTTCATACGATTCCTTCCCCTGATTCCACGCCTTCTCCTGCACATACTTTGCTTACCATCTCTGTCTTATTCCACATTACCAGATCCTTTCTTGTCTCTCTCCTCGCTCATTAATCTTTCCATTTGTATGTATTAGGGTCCACACCTGCAGTTTGCTGTTGATTCTAATGTTATCAATTATCTCGACATTTTATTTCTATCATTTGTCAGGACATAAAGTCATGGGATTGCTTAGCACAGAGAGAGGCCTTTCAGCCCATCATGTTGATGTTCACCATTGCATTCATCCCATTCACCCACAATTCTACTGGCAATAATTTCCAACATATATTTCAGCCACTCCACCTCCACTTTTCTCATCTTTTCTAAATATGTTACACTTTGATATGTTTAGTCCCCTGTTGTGCTAAAAACTTTATTCAGATCTCATTAATCAAACAACAGTATACACCATCTTGATCTTGATACATATGATCTTGGAAGATCTTTCCTGGACCCAACATACCAATGGCATTGTGAAGAAAGCACATCAGCGCCACTAATTCCTCAGGGATATCTTAAAGTGGAATGTGAGTGGAAAGAAAGGAGCTGAGAACCACTGCCCGAAGCCATTGGTGCTCTGTGATTAGTAAGGGATTGCTTAAGGTGGGATGTGAGTGGGGAAGGGAAGGTTGAGAATCACTGCTCGAGGCCCAACTGCGACTGAAATATTTTGCTTGAGAAAAATTGTCATTGGCCCATTTCCTTTGGAGTTATGAAACTGTGAACATAACAAGTCAATTAGGTATGACTAAAACAGTGGTTTTCAAACTTTTAATTTCCACCCACATCCCACCTAAAGCAATACCTTACTAATCACAGAACACCGATGGCATCGGGAATACTTAAAGTGGTACGTGAGTGGAAAGAAAAAAGGTTGAGCACCGCTGTTGTAAGCCTTTGGAACGTGGAAGAAAACCGAAGCACCCATAGGAAATCCACATGAAGACACGGGGACAGCAAAGGCAAAAATACATAATCGTTAGCCCGAAACATCCATTATGTATTTTTACCTCTGCTATATAAAGGACACAGTTTGACATGCTGAGTTTCTCCAGCGTTGTGTTTTTACAGTCAATTTTCCCAGGTTTAATTCTCAGCGGACAGCGGCGGATTCGAACCAGGGTCACATGGTCAATCCTTTCTCAAGGTAATAAATCCAGAAAATACTGGAGAAACTCAGCAGGTCAGGCAGCCTCTATGGAGATGGAATGTTTTAGATAAATAAACCATCAGAACTAAAAAATAAAAGTGTGCTTGAAATGGAAGAGATATGTTGGGTGCGATAGGTGGAGGTCAGAGTTGTCCAGGTGACACTAATGCATTGGTGCCTTCTCAGGGAAGGTATCATTGATGAAAGATGCCCGTTCCATTTTCCCAGCTTCTTTGTGTCTATTGTAACTTTTCTGACAACTTTTTTCCACACCAGTGCTTCTTTTTTCCTTAACCATGCTTCCCCTTCCGCTATTATAAGTAAGCTCTTCAACCATGTCTTCTCCATTTCCCACACTCTGCTCTCCCCCTCTTCTCCTCCCAGCCAGAACAAAGATAAGGTTCCCCTTATCCTCAATTTCCACTCCATTAGCTTCCAGGTTGAATTAATTATACGTTAGACGGACCAGATATAATTAACCAGCACTCACCATCCCATCTCTCTCAATGTCTCCTGTGTCATCGCAAAAATGTTATCAGGCAGGTGTAACCAGCAGATAAGAAACCAAAGGCATACTGGCCTTTATTGCATGGGGCTGGAGTTTAGAAATGGAGATGTATTATTACCATTATACAGGATCCTGGTCAGGCCACACCTGGAAATCTATGCACAGTTCTGGTCCCTTTATTTGAGAAAAGATAGAATGACATGAGAAACAGTCCAAAAGACTGGCGCAGAGCCAACAACCTGTATCTGAACATTAAAAAAAAACCCCAAAAGAGATGGTTGTTGACTTCAGGAGAGCCCGGGGAGATCATGCTCCCCTGACCACTGATGGCTCGACCGTTGAGGTTGTCAAGAGTATCAAGTTCCTCGGTGTGCACCTGGCGGAGAATCTCACCTGGTCCCTTAACACCAGCTCCATAGCCAAGGAAGCCCAGCAGCGCCTCGACTTCCTGCGAAGGCTGAGGAAAGTCCATCAAAAGCCTTGCTGCATTCTACAGAGGATGAATTGAGAGCATCCTCTGCAACTCTATCACCGCCTGGTTTGGAAGCTCTACCACCTCGGACCACAAGACTCTGAAGAGGATAATGAGTGGAAAAGACCATTGAGGAACCTCTTCCTAGAATGAAGGACATCGACTACACTTGATGTAGGCAGAAAGCAATAAACATTGTGTAAGATGTCACACATGTAAACTGTTCTCCCTTCTGGCAGGAGGTAACATAGCACTCAGGGCCTTGCGTCCAGTGGGAAACAGCATTTTCCCCAAAGCCATCAGGCTCCTGAACTACTGGTACAGATGTAAATAGTGCATCGTGGATTTCCAGTATCTACGTCTCAATACCTTAATATTTTAATGTGTTAACTGCTTTCCTAACTTAAATCTATGTAAATATGCTCCATGGCCCTGGAGAAACATTATCTTGTCCTATGGTGTGAGCATGGTATGAACGATAAATAAAGTTGGCTTGACTTGACTTGACTTGAAAAGAGGTTCATTCAGCTCATTCCAAGGATGAAAGGGTTAACCTAGCATGAGAGGATTAAAAAAAATTAGATCTATAAGCAGTGGTTCTCATCTTTTTTCTTTCCACTCACATCCCACTTTAAGTAATCCCTATGCCATCAATGCTCTGTGATTAGTCAGGGATTGCTTAAGGTGGAATGTGGGTGGGAAGGGAAGGTTGAGAGCCACTGTTCTAGACCCAATTGTTACTGAAATATTTTGCTTGAGAAAAATTGTCAATGGCCCATTTCCTTTGGAGTTATGAAACCGTGCACATAACGAGTCAATTAGGTATGATTCAAACTTTTTCTTTCCACCCACATACCACCTTAAGCAATCCCTGACTAATCACAGAGCACTTTGTGGCATAGGGAATATTTAAAGTGGTATGCGAGTGGAAAGATAAAGGTTGAAAAAACCACTGATCTATAGTGTTTGGGGTTGAGAAAGATGAGGTGTCATCTGCCGGAAACACACTAGAGCGAAACAGGGAAGTCTGTAATCACTGAGATTGTAGTGAAAACAAACAGTAAATCCTGGAGGAACTCAGCAGGCCTCACAGCACCCATAGGAGGTAAAGATATATTACTGATGTTTTGTGCCAGACCCCTTCCTCAAGGTATACCCAAAGAGCAGACGGGCACCTGAATAAAGACTGGGAGAGGAAGATGGAAGACGAGGAGGGGAAGGAGTCCAGATCAACCAACAAAATATGTTAATTGGGTATGATGAGGGGAAAGGTGAGAATTAATTTTGGCTCTGTGAGAGGAGATAGAGGGAAGCGGGAGGGGGGGGAGAGAGAGAGAATTAGAGGAAGGAGACAGGAGGAAGAAGGTGGGAGGGGGGTTTTAATGGAAGCCAGAGAAGTCGATGTCAGTGCCATTCGATTAGAAGGTGCACGGATGAACAATGAGGTGTTGTTCCTCCAAGTTGTGGGTGGTGATAGTCTGGCAGTGCATGAGACCATGGACAGACATGTCAGTAAGGGATTGGGACTGGGTTGGTCCCGTGGTCATGACAAGGCTGATATTGAGACAGTTCCAATGATGGAGAATCTCAAAGGAGGGGAAATAGTTATATGGTGAGGGGAGATTATTAAAAGTGAAGTGTGTGAAAATGTCTTCTTTGGTAGCACAGAGGGCTGGGGGGTAATTATAGAGCAGACGGGTTCCTTTTTGAGAGGTGAGGGAATGGAGTTAGTACAGACGAAGAGGAGGAATAACTGCTTTCCACAGGGATTGCACCCTCCAGGACTCCCTCGCCCACTTGTCATTTCCCTCTAATTGTCCCCTTGTTACCTACCCTGTGACCACAGAAAATGCTGTGCTTCCACCCGCCCCCTGCACCACCATTTGGGGTGCCACACACTGTCCTTCGAAGTGAAGCAATGGCTCACTTGTGAATCTGTGGGGACTCGTCCACTGCATGCGATGCTCCTGATGGGGGCCTCCTCTATGTGGGAGAGTCTGGACACAGAGCGGGAGACCATTTCCTTGAGCACCTTCTCGCTGTCCACTGCAACAACAGGTGCCACTCAGTGGCCAACCATTTTAATACTATGCGCCATTCCCACACCAACATTCCCATAGCCTCATTCATTGCAAAACTGTAGCTGCCCGCAAATAGGAGGGACAGCCCCTAATATTCTGTCTTGTCCCCTTCCAATTAACGCCATTAACATCCACTCGTCTAAACTGCCTCTCCTGAGTATCTCTCCCTCCCTAGCCTTCTTCCATCTCCAGCGAGCTACACCTTCCCCTATCATTTCACAGCATTTTTTCTCTTCTACCCTTCCACCTACGTATATGCACATGACCTCTTACCTGTAATCCTCGCCCTCTTTCTTCCCTATCTCCCTTCCTTCATCCTTCCCTTCCCCCCCCCCACCCTTATTCAGGCTCCTGCCTACTCACACCTTGACGTAGGGTTTAGGACCAAAACGCTGGTTACCGATGACTTTCTACAAATGCTGTGTGTCCTCCTGATTTCTCAACCATTTTTGCGTATTTCATGAATAATTTTATTGTACGGCAGGACTAGTCTGGCCTACTGCTACTCCTATCTTTTTATATTCATGTGTGGTTACATTTATGCAGTTTTTAATTGAAAGTGGCCACGCAGGTATGTATGGCGGTAAAGAAGGAACATAACCAGCTTGGCATTATGGGGCGGGTTAGTGAGTATGAAAGCAGGGAAGTCATGCCGCTGTGATATAAGTCCTTGGCCAGGCCACAGGTGGAATACTGGGTTATTTTGGTTGCCTCATTACACGAAGGGTGTGGAGGCTTTAGAAAGTGTACAGAAGTATGAGCTTTGGAGAGAGATTGGACAAACCTGGGTTGTTTTCCCCGAAGCACAGAAGGCTGAGGGGAGACCTGATGGAGATGTATAAAATCAAGAGAGGTATCGATGAGGTGGACCATCAGAATCTTTTCCCCGGGGTAAAAATGCTGCACAATAGCTGTGCGTCTATTTATTTATTAATTTGTATATATGAATGCTTGCCCTGCATGTGTGTTGTTTGTCCGTATGTGTGTTATGTCTGGTTGTGTGTGTAGAGCTCGTCGAAAGAACCAAAGACTTGTTGATCCAAACCAAGGCTTTTATTAGCAAAAGACAGGAGCTCTTCACAGGTGGCCGACCAGTCCGGAATGATCCGACCTGGCTAGGGACACAACCCTTTAAGGCCCAGACAGTAGGCGTGGCTAAGCTCTCAGGCAATCGCTGTAAGCACAGTCTAGATACTGTAACTATATACACTATATACATTGGTGATAGACCTGTTCTATCACATTCACCCCTTCTTGGAGAACTGACCCTGGGACAAAAAAAACAAAAACGAGGGAGAGAATGAAAGGAAGGGGTAGGTCAAGGACTGTAGCGGTCAGGGGGTCTGACAGGATCAACAAGTCTTTGGTTCTTTCGACGAGCTCTACAATTTTATTAGCAAAAGACAGGAGCTCTTCACAGGTGGCCGACCAGTCCGGAATGATCCGACCTGGCTAGGGACACAACCCTTTAAGGCCCAGACAGTAGGCGTGGCTAAGCTCTCAGCCAATCGCTGTAAGCACAGTCTAGATCTGTTCTATCACAGTGTGTCTGCATGTTTTGCATTGAGGGCCGAAGAACACTGTTTCCTCGGATTGTACTTGCACTTGGCTTGACTTGCAGGACTCACTGCATCTATAGGAAGGAAAGGGTAACCAGCGTTTTGGGTCACGGTGTGAGCAAAGAACAGGCAGGGGCCTGAGTAAAAGGATGGGGTGGGGGATGGGGGGAGGAGAGGAGAAGGGAGAAAGGGAGAGGACAAGGAGTACAGGTTGACAGGACATCATTGGATACGGGGGGGGGGGGGGGGGGTGGGGGAGGAAGTTTAAGGGAGATGCGTGGGCCTGATTTTTTTTTAACACACTCCCATGGCTTTCAACATTTGCACAAGGGTTTGGCTGAAGAAAAGATCTGAAATGTTGGTAAATAGAAATTTCTCTCAATTCTTACACCTATGTCTTAATTTCAGGGGACACTGGACAGGATGGTACACCAGATGTCGAATAAAACTTGGTCTCAAAACATTGATGTGCTGGAAAGTTCTCAGATTACTCTGAACCTGAAAGTGAAACCCATATTATAAAAAGAAGCAAAGACTTTAGTTGAAAAGCAGCCAGACGAGCAAACAGATGTGGGGTCAAGGAAATTCTAAAGAAATATCCTGTTCCCCGGGGAAAATGTTGATGGGGAGAGAAAAATGCTGATACAGTGGTGGCTGATTCCATACAACATTCACTTTGGCTGTCGGAGTCCTCACTGGATGGCCACTCTGACGGAGGTAGAAATGCTGCAGTTGAATAACTGCCCTTGATTTCCAGTGGAGCTGCTGCCCATCTGTGCAAATTACCAGCCTTCTGTTATTGCCTCCAAGTCAGGAATTAATCCCCAGAACTTTGATTCAGGAAAGCCTTAGATAAAGTGAGGGAAACACAAAAATTTGCAAATGCTGCGATTGTAGTAAAAACACACCGAAACGCTGGAAGAACTCGGGTGGTGTCCACAGGGGACAAAGATACATTGCCAATGTTTCAGGCCTGAGCCCTTCAGATTTCAGATTTATTGTCAGAGGACATACATGACATCACATACAACCCTGAGACTCTTTTTCCTGTGGGTGCAGCAGAATTACCACTAATTAGTTTAAAAAAAACTGTACACAGCATATACATGTAAACAAATGAAGAACTGTAAATAGATAATAAATGTAAACAAACTGACTGTGGAATTCAGAGAGAATAAAAAAGAAAATCAATAAAATGCACAAGAGTCTCTGATTGAGTTTGTTGTTGAGGAGTCTAATGGTGGAGGGGGAGCAGCTGTTCCTGAACCTGGTGGTGCGAGTCTTGTGGCACCGGTACCTCTTTCCTGATGGGAGCAGTGAGAACAGAGCATGTGCTGGGTGGTGTGGATCCTTGATGATTGCTGCTGCTCTCCGATGGAAGCGTTCACTCTCGATGTAGTCAATGGTGGGAAGCGATTTGCCTATGATGTCCTGGGCTGTGTCTTCTACCTTTTACAGGGCTTTCCCCTCAGGGATATTGATGTCTCCATAATCTTCAAAGACAAGCAAAGAATAAAAAGAATAAGCAAAAGCAGGAAATCTCAGAATAGAAGCCCCTTTCACACTTGCATCCTACTAAATCAGGCGTTCAGCGCCCCAGGATAGGAATGGGGGTTTGGTCTTTCACACTAGACCACTCCTAACTGGGACACTGAATGCTTTGATACTTGCAAGGGTATATCCCCAACGTTTGGCCTGTTCTATCTTTAATCAGAAGTGCCTGCATGACACGCAAAAGAGAGAAGTGATTGCCCATTTCACACTTGCCTGATCTCAAAGTCTGGGGATTGAACTAGGGGTCGAGGCCGTCAATCCCTGGCGTGAGATGACATCATCTGACACCAGCATTGAGCAGATTTTGCTTTCACACTTGCCACATCAAAGGCTGATTGGCGTTGAGCAGATTTTGCTTTCCCACTTGCCACTTTAAAGGCCGATTGGCGTTGGATTCTTGGGATCACTGGCAAATGTGAAAGGGGCAGTGCTGGCTGGGGGGAGGAGTCCAGACTGACGACAGGTCTGATATGATAAGGGGAGAGGTGAGGATTGATTTTGTCTGTGTGAAAGGAGACTGAGGGGAAAGGGAGAGAGACAGAGCTGGGAAAGGCGACAGGGGAAGAAATGTGGCAAAGCTTTTTAACGAAAGCCAGAGAAGTTGATATTAATGCCATCTGGTGGGAGAAACATTATTCAGACCTTGAGCAAAACTGAGAAGTTATCTAATTGAACCATATACCATCCTGAAGGGAGCTTGGCGGATGTCAAAATATTTTCATCAGTGGGAGCTTTTCGAATGAGGGGACATCATTTCAGGATAAGGGGTCAGTCACTTAAAAACTGAAGTGATTAGAAGAAATTTCTTCTCATAGAGGATAATGGCTTCTGCTCAGTTTCAGGTGACATCAAAGTCAGAGCCCAAGCACAGTACAGACCTTTCAGTCTTCAATGTTGTGCTGACCCATCTATTCCTACCCCATAACCCTCTATTTATTTTTCATCCATGTGTCCGTCTAAGAGTCTCTTAAATACCCCTAATGTTTCAACCTCAACCACCATCCATGGCAAGGCATTCCAGGGCCCCACCACTCTCTGTGTAAAAACCCTACCCCTGACATCTCCCCTTCCTTCACTTTATATGTATGTCCTCTGGTGTTTGCTGATCCTGTCCGAGGAAACAGGTGAAATCCTGGCCTTACTGTGGAATCTAAATTAAATACTTGCGGTCCCTTTCTCAATGATTTATGGGTTTTTATTTTGTTAGCAAAAATAGACTTTATTTGCAATAAATTATTTTCTAAAGGAAAACCATTCAAAGTCTGTCCCCACCCTTAGTTTCATATCCATACATTCCTGTCACTCTCCATTGTTACATTCGATCCTATTTACACCATTACCACCCCTGTGGCACCTTGTCACTTCTTCCCCCCCCCCCAACCCCACAGCTTGAGGGACCTCCTCAGTCTCAGCGCCCGGTAACGGGAGGACTCTAGTCCATGGTCGTTCCCCCCCCAGTGCCCTTGCGTTGGCTGCACCGTTGGTTGCATCCCTCACCACGTACTCCTGCAGCCTGGAATGCGCCAGTCAGCAGTGTTCCCTCATTTTCTGTGATTTATCCGCCAGAAGATAAACCAACGTTAGTTACATTTTTCCTGCTCAACATAAATGGATCATGTGCTCCTCGGGGAATGGATGAGAAGCATGAATAAAGTTACATTACTGTCTATTTATTTCTGTTTCGTTATCACCCCATGGAGGAGGATTTATTGTCAAGGATTTTCATGAGTTATGAGTCATGTAAATATCCAGATAATTCCATAACCTATGTAAATTGTAAAGAAGTAATTTTGCCAAGCTGCCTGTCTACACTCAACATGTTAAATGCTCAGTAAGTGATTATAGCAATTGGAACTGTAGTTAATCATTTATTGCAATACACAAACGTTCTGGAGAAACTCAGCATGTCTTGCAGCATCTATAGGAAATAACGGATAACCTCCTTCCATGTGTTGAGCCTTTCGCCAAAAAAAAACAGGCAAGCTCCTGAATAAAACGATGGTGGGTGTTGGGGGGAGGGGGAGGAGATGAAGAGGAAATGGCCGGAGGAGCTGAGGACATAGGTGAAACAGGTGAGAAAAATCCTGCCAAATGATTGCCGGAGAGAATGGCTCTTTTATAGGTGAGGGAAGGGGGTGGGAAAAGAGTCAGAGAGATAAGAATAGGGAAGGGGTTTAGCCTCTTTTAAACTGCAGCACCTGGGTAGCCCTCCTGTGGCAAACTTAAATTGCGGGGGGGGGGGGGGATCGACTCATTAAATCGCCAACCCTTTGACTGAAGGGGGATCCCGCCCCTTCAATGACACGTCATGAACTCACCGGAAGTACTGCCAGATGTTCGGATGCTGGCTGCCCTGACGTCACGGACTAAACGGGTCAGCCATTTTGTGTTTTCAAATCGCCTGTAGATGCAACCTAGGTAAGTTTAACTGGGTTCCCTGACTACCTCCGACGGGGTTGACCAGGTCAGACCTTTTCTAACTAATGTGTAACTGGGGCGCTAACCGGGTAAATTGCCCGGTTAACCCCGTTTTACACGGCAGTTTGAAAGGGCCGACTGACACTGGAGAAGACACAGTTAATGCTGCCTGGTTGGAGAGTTTCCAGACAGAATATAAGGTGTAGTTCCTCCAATTTGGTTACTTCCCCTAGATGCCGTGAAACCTGCTAATATGTGGAAATTTGTGTATTGGTTCATCCCCAGCACCTGCAGATTTTCCTGTTTAATTTTATTATTTATTGTTGTCTTTGTGTTTATTAAGCCTAAAAGCATGATCTACATTGAGTACATTGAGAGGGTCTCCATGAGAATGGCAGCTCATTGTGATGAAGACCTCAGAATCACAATTTATTGTCATGAACAAGTCATGAAATTCGGTGTTTTATAGCAGCGTTACAGAGCAAACATTCATATTATAACCATCTTACAACATTACTATAAATTAAAAAAAATAACAGTGCACAAAAAGTAAAGGCAGTGTCCTTGGTTCATTGATCATTCAGGAATCTGATGGCAGTGGGGAAGAAGCTGTCCTTGTGCCGCTGAGTGCTCGTCTTTAGGCTCCTCTACCTTTTCCTCAATGGTAGCAGAGTGAAGAGGGCATGGCCTGGGTGGTGGGGGACATTGAGGATAGAGGCTGCTTTTTTAAAACTCCCCTCTTGCCGATGTCCTCGATGGAGTGAAATCTGGTGCCTATGTTGTTGCAGGTCAAGTTAACGACCCTCTGGAGTTTATTCTTGTCCTGAGAGTTGGCGCCTCCAGTTGATGCAACCAGCCAGAATCCTCTTCACAGTCTACCTGTAGAAATTAATGAGAGTCTTTGGAGACATCCCGAATCTCCTCAGACACCTTCTTTATGGTTGCATCAACTTAGAGGATCCAGGACAGATACTTGGAGATGTTGACACCCAAGAACTTGAAGTTCTTGACCCTCTCCACTACTGAGCCCTCGATGAGGACTGGATCACGTTCCCTTGACTTCCTTCTGAAGTCCACAATAATCTCCTTGGTTTTGCTAACATTAAGTTCAAGGTTGTTGTCATTAAACCATTCAATGAGTTGATCTATCTCCCTCCTATATGCTTCTTCTTTGCCGATTGTGATTCTGCCGACATTTGACCAAATTTGCTAACTTGAGCGACCATTCACAATTGCCACACCTGTAACCCAGGAGCTCTTGTTACGAGGGCAAGGGAATGGGAGGGAAGGGCAGTGAGGGGCAGGATTGATGAAAGTTCCCTGTATCTCTCCAAGGATTTCCAGTAGGAGACGGTTTACCTGAAACTCGTCGGGCTCCCAGGGCGCCACATTGTCCAGTAAAGAAATGCTGCTGACTGGCAGATTCAGTCTGGAGTTCTGCAAGGCTTTCCGATGCTGGAGGACTTTCGAGTAGACACACTGATGCTCAACACTGCCACCCAAAATGTCCTGAGGTAGAGGACCACAGTCTCGGAGCATACTACCATGAGACACTGAGGGACTCAGCCTTGTGTAACAGTTCCACAGATGCTATGTATTGTTTGAAGAGGAGATGTGAGTAGGGGTGGAGCTTTGCCAGAGAATGTATTGGCTCGATGACATATGAATATATTGATTTATTGACACAATGAATGTAATGAAAGCTGCGGACTTGTTATGAACTATTTCCTGTGTATACTTTAATGAATAAAGTTTATTTTTGAAATAAATAACACCTCCCAGTATGGGATGGAAACACTAAATATCATGTGTAAAAAATGTGTCAGAGAGCTTTCTTTTGCTGTACAATTTTCAATCCAAGCACGATTTTTCTGAAAATGCAAATAACAATCTCAATCAACGGTAACTATTGCAGGGAGAGTTTTACTGTTTTAGGCACCCAGCACAGAGTTTCTCTTGTAGGAACCCCAGTCACTCCAAAGGGCAGCTTTGTCAGTGCAGCAGTGAGCGCCAAGTTAGCCAGAGCCCCGAGTTCGAATCTGCCGCTGTCCATACGTACATTCTCCCCGTGCCTCCATGTGGGTTTCCTCCCCCATGCTCCAAAGACATACAAGGTGAGAAGGCCAATTGGTCGCATGGGTATATTTAGTCGGCGCGGGCTCAGGGGCCACAAGGCCTTGTTACTCTGGGAATGATGGGAAAATTTTTGGGAAGTAGATAGCTAAATGTCAAGGATCCACTCCAGCCTCCATGTTGGAGTCTAAATTCATGGGTCACTTTGGTTTATGTCATTTCCACATCTGCCTCCACCACCCCCTCTGCTCTCTATTCCATCTCCCCCCACCCCCAGCACTACCCTGTGTGTAATTATAACAGTTTTTGCTGTATCCACAAACTAAGATGATTTTGAAATATTGAGTCCAAAGTACAAACTATGCATTTCAGGGTAATGATTTTGCTGTGACAAAATTGTTGGACAGGCCTGCTTGCAAGAGACAGATGTCCACTGGTAATTTGCGACCGTCACCCCAGAAAAAAAAGGTGCTGGCTGTCCACCCTATCCAAGACCTTCATAATCTCCTCTCATCCTTTTGTTGCTCCAAAAATTAAAGTCCTAGCTCTGCCAACCTTGCTTCATACCACGCATTCGTCAATCCAGGCAACATCTCGGTTAATCTCCAGAGCATCCTCATCAAAGCAATGACATCCTTCCTGTGATGAGGCAACCAGATCTGAATGCATACTCCCCAGTATGGACTAACCAGAGTTTTATAGAGATGCAGCATTACCTCTTGACTCTTGAATCTCAATTCTATCAGTGCATCTTTCTCTACATTCTTTAAGTCAAAAAAAATTCTTACAAAGCACCAACATCACACAGGTTTCCTCATCAAATGATACTTCCATGAAGTGTTTGAGAAGTTGTGGCACAAGGCCCAGTCCAGTGGTAGGATCCGAATCTGTGGTCCTTCCTCATAAATCCTTTGCAATGACTTCACCATCCCTCAGCTGTCCGAAACATGCCCGTCAACACTATTCTCATGCTGAAAGGCTAATGGGTTTGGGGCAGACCAAAGTGCATCCTTCACTGAGATATGATCTTCCAGCTGCAATATTTACATCCTTGTGAACAGCCCATCCATCAGTGAGAACTCACAACTGCTCAGGACTAACAACGACAAGGTCTAATGCATCCTCTCGCAGACGTCCTTGGCAAACACACCAATCCACAAAGATGTAAATTATAATCTCGTTCACTCTGGAGGCCTCCAAAGGGGCAGCATGCATTGGGAATGAGACATCAACTGTACAGGAATGGGGAGGGCCCCCTCTCATTGTCAGCCTCCCAGTCTGAGAAAGCCCAAAAAAGTCAATAAAATACAGTACAGTACCTGCACAGGGTTCGGTCCTGTTTTCATGAACGTCCATAAGATCTGTGTTGACCACAAGTCAAGAATACACAGCATTCCCTCAATATGTGAGGGAAAGGAAATTAGTTCTGCTGTCATGGGAATCAACGACATATTTGTCAGACTTTCAGATTTAATAACATTGAGGCACCCTATTTGCATAAACACATGTCCTTCATAACCCAGGGCGAGGCCTGTACTCCTCTGACATTCCTTCTGACAGTAGATTGGTCTGCGTGCTGACTGATTGGCCAATTATCCTCTGAATAAAAGCAAGAAGTGGTCGGAATGGAAATATTGTTCAGTTGTTTTGATTTTACAGCTGAACCACAAATTTCATGATATCTTTGCCTTGACTTTATTTCTCTGGCTTTGAAGAAACACCATTTATTTTTCTGTCCATTTTTTTCTCTCCAAAATGAGGTGGGAAACTTTGGATGGCGTTCCTTGTCTGGATTCCCTCAGGGTGGATGGTGCTTTGCTTTCACTCCAGGTTATGGTTTCTGGGATGACTGAATCTGCCACCCTCCACAACACATCAACAACTCTGGAGTGGAGCGAGGGGAGAGCACCAGGTTCCTTGGAGTTTGCTTAACATCGTGGACACACATCTCCTCACGCAACAGCAACTGCACTTCCTGAGAAGACTGAGGCGGCCAAGACTACCGGACACCATCATGCCAACCTTCCGCAAGAGTCCTATCAAGAATGCCCTGACCGGCTGCATCACAGTGTGGGTACGGTCGCTGCAGAGAAATGGATTGGCGGTCAATCCACAGGACCATAAGGGTGGCAAAGAGGATCACTGGAGTCTCCCTTCCCCCTGCCCCCCCCCCCCCCCCACCAGGTGAAGAAGGTGAGGATCCCTTCCACTCTGCACACAGTATCTTTTGCTTCCATTGGGGAAGAGATACAGGAGTATCAGAGCCAGCACCACCAGGCTGAGGAACAGTTTCTTCCCATGGGCAGTGAGAATGCTGAACGACCAAAGGAACTGCTCACACTGACCCTCTAAGACTTTCACATTCATGAAACAATATTTATTTATTATGCCTATGAATGCTTGTCTTGCATCTGTATTGTTTGTCTGTATGTATGCGTGCTATGTCTGGCTATGTGTCTGCGAGTTTTGCACCAAGGACCAGATAACACTGTTTTGTCAGATTTTACTTGTGCAGTCAGATTACAAAACTTGAGTTGACTACCATAGGTGGAACAGGAAGGGCTGGATGGGACAGATGCGAGGAATAGCTCCTTCTGCCACCACCAGTGGCCCTTGGCATGTTCCCACTGCAGAGGTTCCGCAACTTCTTCCATACTCCTGCTACATTTTAGGTGGTTATGGCCCCTGGAATTGGAATGATTTATTGCTTTCAGGACCATTGTCCTTGAACCATTTTCCCTGTCTTCCCCAAAATGGCCTTCTGTGATGGAGTTGGTTGTTCAGCGCTGGAGCCACGAATCTGGAATCAGGAATGCGGGCAACAGAACCCGCTCAATGGGACTCCCCTGAGGATTCAATGCATGAGCTCTTGGTTTCTTTCATTGGTTTGCTTATCCCACCAATAGATGTAGAGGACTCTGTAGAGGCGGTTGTGGTGGTGGTTTTCCAATGCTGCAAGACCTCTGCTGTACGTTGTCCAAGTCTCCAAACCAGGCAGGTGGTGGTGACTCATAGTGGTCTGGTTAGTGGTGAGAGTAGCACCTTGTTTTGTAGTTTGAGTGCTCCTCTCCTGGGTCACTCAATGCCGGCACTTGTCCATTTGGAGGCAGTGTTTATTATTCATGATTACCTCTACTCAGAGGTAAGACCACAGACAGAGTAAGGAATCCGCAGTGACCTCCAATCTTTTTTTCCCCTCTGTCTCACGCCTCACCTCCAATCTCGCCACATCCTCCTGATCCTCCCCATCTGCTCCCCACACATTTCACCCACCAGATCCCTTCCCCTATCTGGTTCTATCTGCCCTACATCTCCCCATAAATGGTTCACCATCCTTAATTATTAGATTCCTTTGTGTCCCCACTCATCATTCTCCAGTCATCCCCCTTCACCCTCCTAACTCATTTGATTCCACCTGGATTTTCACCAACTCTGCTTCCATTTGCCCCTATCTCCCCATTCCACTCTTCCTTCTCCCAACCGTTTTTTTAATACTGTAGCAGCGACTTCGGTAGCGCTACTAAAGCAATACACACACACCAGGGTAGTCAACACAAGACTGTTTTATTTAGACTTTACAGGCTTATTTTACATACCTCATGTGCCGGGCTCCATGGGACGGGGTGGGACATCATTATGAACTCCACGGGACCAGCAGGTTTAAATTAAGCACAGTGAGCATCCTGTGCCTTCCAGCAGGACACTCTGTAAACCAATATGTCGTTACTCGGCATATATTGTGTGCAGTCCATCAAATGGGTGAGAGCCCAGCTGTCTGCCTTATGGGTCCACACACCCACTGAAGAACCACACCGGCTCGGCCCGCTACACAGCCGCTACAACGCTTTATCTATAGATTTTTAATCACAATATAATTGCATTTCATTCAATTGTAGATTATTCTATTAAAAATTATTACATGTGGTAATATCCTTGCATCCCCTCAACCCACCCTCCCTCCCTAAAAAGGAAAATAATGAAAAAAATTGGAGAAAGCCAAGAAAATAAAATATTTATACAGTAAAATCTATTGGAGGTTACCAAAAGGTGAGGTCTTCAGAGAGCAATCATATGAGCAAACCAAAATTTTGTAAATATGGGCTCCATATTTTCCAAAAAAACATGATATTTGTCTCGTAGATTATAAGTAATTTTCTCTAATGGTATACAACTACGAAGTTCTGTGTGACATCTTTCCATACCTAAATCTAGTTCTGACTTACATGATATTGCTATACATTTCCTAGCAACTGCTAAAGCAATTAACCCAAATTCAATGTGATAAATATTTAAATTTAATTTTGGCCTTCTAACTTTAATATTACTCAGTAAAAATAACATCGGGTCCTGTGGGAATTTGACCCCAGTAATTCATCCCAAAAAATTACCTACCCCTAACCAAAATTGTCTAACTTTAGGACATGGCCAAGTTGAATGAAAAAAGTTTAATCCTAAGAGTTACATCTAAAAACTAAATCTGATACAGCAGGATTTAATCCATTTAATTTTTGTGGTGTCATATAAAACTGATGTAAAAAATTATATTAAACTAACCTATATCTTACATTTATAAATTTAGTCATATTAGTCTTACACAAACCCATCCAATCCTTTTCATTTATTTGAGTATCGAAATCTAATTCCTGTCTTAATCTTGATTTATGCGCCTCAACTTTGGGGTCCTTAGTTTGAAGTTATATATTACTGAAATAAATTTATTTACACTAGTATTACAAATCAGTAATTCTAATTCACATTAGGTTACATCAAAGCAGAACCTATTTTGCCAGATTAAAAAGCGTTAACTTGATACAGGTGCACAATCCTTTATCCAGACATCTAAAATCCGGAAAGCTCCAAACACTGGCAAGTGGGGAGAGAGATGGCAGTGCGTGTAAGGTGGGCAAGGGTTGGGGAGAGACAGCAGCGTGACTGGAAGGGGGTATGGATGGATAAGGCAACACAATTTGAGTGGGCTTAAATCTGGCTTTCCAAAATCCGGAAAAATCCGAAATTCGGAACCCCAAGGGTTCCGGATAAAGGATGTGTACCTGTAGTAACAAAATAAAGTATTACTAGGTACATTAAATTTTTCCCTCATTCTTTCAAATATTATAAATCTCCCATCCTCTAAAACAATCTTCAATCCTCTTAATACCCTTCCGTCTCCAAATCCTCAAGAATTGGTTATCCATTGAGAAAGGAATAAGCCTATTTTGACATAGAGGCATTTTTCTAGATATTAAACCAGTGGTTCTCAACTTTGTTCTTTCTGCTCACATACCACTTTAAATATTCCCTATGCCATAGCTGCCCTGTAATTGGTAAGGGATTGGTTAAGGTGGTATGTGAGTGGAAAGAAAAAGTTTGAAAACCAGTGTTTTAATCGTACCTAATTGACTCATTATGTGCACGGTTTCAGAATTTCAAAGGAAATGGGCCAATGACAATTTTTCTCAAGCAAAATATTTCAGTAACAATTGGGTCCAGATAACATCTACCACCACCTTATCTGATCCCTTACTAATCACAGAGCACCGATCGCACAGGGTGGAATGTGAGTGGAAAGAAGGTTGAGAACCACTGTATTAAAACTTGCATACCAATTTCATTAACAATATTATTCTACAACTCAATCAAATGTTTCAAAATAGATGATTCCCTACTTCCAAATAACAGCTTAGAATTCCATTTGTCAATAAAATCTTGGGGTTCCTTCTCCCAACCTGATTCCATCTGCCTATTATCCTTTAGTCTTTCTTGGACCTCCCATCACCTGCCTGCCCCCGCCTCACTCCTCCTCCTCCTTGCCTCTTTATTCTACCAAACTTTCCTCTTCACTCTCAGTCACGACGCAATCTCAACCCAACAAGTCCACTATCTCTTTTCCCCCGTCATCAGGTGCTGTTCAATCCATTGAGTTCCTCCGGCAATCAGTTGTTAATCCCAAGAGGCAATTCTTGTCTGAGTGGCTATTGACATTCACATCATCTCACAAATAACTTGGAGCTTGGTATTTGATTAAAGCACCTGTACATGCACCAGAAATTGATGAGTGAGATTGGGGTGATTTTGGTTCAGAGGGGAGATGTGACTGATTGAACAGTGTCCTATTGTTGGAGAGGAAGTGCGATTCCTACTGAATCTGGTTCTCCTGTTGTGGTCTCCTCGACATCGGAGAGACTGGACCCAGACTGGGCGATGGCTTCCTTAAGCACCTTGACTCCATCCGCCACAATAGCATGGCCACCCATTTCAATGCCACATCCCATTCTCTTGCTGACATGTCTGTCCATGGTCTCATGGAGGAATGGGGGAACAGTACCTCATCTTCTGTTTGGGCACATTTCAACCAGATGGCATTAACATTGACTTCCAGTTTGCATTAGAATCCTCTCCCCATCCCTGTTTCATTTCCCCCCCACCCCCTCTCTCTCTCTCTTCCCTTTCCTCTCTGTCTCCTTTCATAGTCAAAATCAATTCTCCTATCTTATCAATTCTCATATCTTATCCAATTAACACCTTTTATCTGTTGGTCTTGTCTCCTCCCCTCCCATTCTGCCCCCTTTCTTTCCCCAGACTTTCATTTAGACACCTGTGTGCTTTTTTTCACTTGAAAAAGGATGGGTTCAGGCCTGAGAAGTCAGTAATACATCTATGGAAGCTACACGACTGGCTGAGATCCTCCAGCATTTTTGCATTTTGAGGAAGTGTGATTGTCAAGTTGCTTTAAATATTTTACTGCCTTACAGCTATTGTTATCATTTTGATTATGTTTCCTCACCATCTGGTGTCTTGCTGCTCTCTGCCCCTGATGCACCTCCCACCATAAACCCCCCCCCCCACCCACCCCCCTGAGATTAGTGTTTTCCTCTTAATTCTAAACTCCTATGCATCCGTCACCGCTGTCATTCCATCACTGGAGACCACATCTGCAGCTGTCTTAAATATCACTCTCCTCTGATCAAATTTTGTCACTTGTGTCTTCAAAGACAGACAGTGCCTGTATCCAAGTTAGGGTTGCTGACAGCAGCAAAGAGTTGTACCTCATGGAGCCATGGCTTCCCAGCAGCAGATTCAGTCCTGACCTTGGGCGCTGACTGCCTGGATCCTCCCTGATCCCTATGCCATCGGTGCTCTGTGATTAGTAAGGGATTGCTTAAGGTGGGATGTGAGTGGGAAGGGAAGGTTGAGAATCATTGCTCTTGACCCAATTGTTACTGAAATATTTTGCTTGTGAAAAATTGCCACTTGAAACCGTGCACATAACGAGTCAATTAGGTTCGATTAAAATAGTGGTTTTCAAACTTTTTCTTTCTACCCACATACCCTTATTAATTACAAAGCACCTATGGCATAGGGAATACTTAAAGTGGTATGTGAGTGCAAAGAAAAAGGTTGAGAACCACTGGTCTAGATAGAGTTTACAAAGAATGGGTAAGTACCAAAGACAGAGAAAAAAAAACTGATTGACTTAAATACGTATGTAATACTGTTGTTATTCTGTGCAGTTTTATGTCAAATATTTTGTAAACTGACGTAAACTGTGCTATGTGTGAAAATTTTCACATTAAACATCTGGATAGTTTGTCAACTAGCTTTGTAATTGAATGAGGTTTGATTTAACCATTTCCAGCAATTTTAATAATCATCTGTGAATTGACAGGTATTATTGCTATTAATTTATTTCAACATTGAATCACATAAAAATAAGGATGTTTTATTTATTGGACAACAAATTAAACAAAAGTAGTTCAAAGTATAGAATAAATTAATGACTAAATGCATTTTTTCATAGAATGCAAACCATCCTTGTGTTATATTAAAACATGACAATACAATTTGATTAGCCGTGTGAGATAGAGTGTGCCAAAATTATCTTGAAACATTTTCAAGTTTACATTTGCACAAGCATTCAGTGCGCACATACTTTTGTCACAGGAAAGAAAAATTGCACAGGATTTTTGCGCACAATGACCACTAAAAATTTCAGGGAACGTTGCCTAGCAGGTCTTGCAGTGTCCACAGCAGGTAAAGATATATTACTGATGTTTTGGGCCTGAGTCCTTCCTCAAGGTATCACTGTAATTCTTTTTTATAGACATTCAGCACGTTAACAGGCCATTTCGGCCCACAAGTCCGCGCCATCCAATTTTTACCCCTGGTAGGTTTCAAACAGCGGGAGGAAACAGGAGCCCCCCTGGGGAAAATCCACACAGACACGGGGAGACGTGCAAACTCCTTATAGACAGCACAAGATTCGCACCCTGGTTTCGATTGCTTGCGCTGTAAAGGCATTGCGCTAACTGCTACGCCAACCGTGCCGCCCTAATTCACTCTAATTGTGCACAGTAAACTGACCGTAGCAGGTAAGTGATAGGATTGGGTGGGGTGGGGGGAGAGGGAGGAGTGTCGATGAGATGATAAAATGAATGGAGGATTAACATTACAAAGCAGTTGATAGTGAACAAGGACTTAACAAGCTACAAGGCCTAGTTTAGTGTAGTTTTTAAAAAAAAGTAAAATACATCTAAGCCTCAGTTTTATGGTTAAGATGACTGAAGCCATGATTGGAAACAGTCAAGGCTTCAAACTCAAGGTGTGAGGCAGCAGAATATAAAACTCTAGAGAGGGCACAGCTGGAGAACTGTGTACACTTCTGGTCTCCTCACCACAGGAAGGATATTCAGCCAACACCGAGGAATGTGGGGAGGTCACATGACATGAGGAAATATAAGACAGACCTGAACAATTGGGGGCTGCTTCCTTTCGATTACAGGATTTAATAAAAGTTGTTTAAAATTCCAAAGTGGTGAGAGACAGAAATAATGTTTTGTGGCACCTGCTTTTGTGCATAAGTCACATTTAAGTGTTGTTAGATTACCCATGAGGTGGTTCCTGGAGAAAGAGTGCCTGGTAACAAATGGAACCAGGATTCTCCAATGCACTATTGCTGTCAGTACATCGGACATTTGTCAAATGTGTCAAAGAAAGCTTGTTTGGTCCATCTTCTCGCGTGACATACACGAGGAATTTCAACATTAGTGAACTATAACATCTTTCATATTTCTCCCACAATCCCTGAGACTTTAGTGCCGTCCTAAACCTCTGTGCTCAGAATCAGAATCAGAAGTCATTGTCATGCTTTGCGGCACCATGGCCGTGCAAATATTCTGCAAAATCACATTTTAAAATGAATTAGTGCAAAAGAAGAGAGAATGAGGCAGTGTCCATGGTTCATTGTCCATTTAGAAATCTTAATGGGAAGACGCTGCCCTTGTGCTGGTGAGTGCTCATCTTCAAGCTCCTGTACCTCCTTCCCGATGGTAGTGTGAGAGGGCCTGGCCTGGGTCCTTGAGGATAGAGGCCACTTTCTTAAGACACCACCTCTTGTAGACATCTTTGATGGAGTGAAGACTGATGCCCACTGGGCATTCATTACTCTCTATAGCTTTTCCCTGTCCTGTGTATTGGCACTTCCATACCAGACAGTGACTCAATCAGTCGGAAAGCTCTCCACGGTGCACCTGTAGATATTTGCTAGAGTATTTGGTGTCGTACCAAATCTCCTGAAACCTCATGTAGGGCCGCTGGCGAGCCTTCTTCATGATTGCATCAACATGGAGCCCCAAGGACAGATCTTCAGAGATGTTGACGCCCAGGATTTTGAAGTTCTTGACCCTCTCCACGTCTGACCCCCTGGTGAGGACTAGTTTGAGTTCTCCTGATTTCCTCCTTCTGAAGCCCACAACCAATACCTTATTGCTAACGTTGAGTGCACGGCTGCGTATCCTTCTGCCTGCCTGTCTCCGCACATTCACATCCTCACTGGGATTTACTCGACCACTCGTCACATGTTAACAACACGTTAACTACTCGCATTAGAGCATGAAGCTTTACGAAAGGACCTCCAGTCTTTCTTTCTGACTCCGCCGCGGACATCTTCTGCCTTTCTATCCTGAGTTCCGAGAGTGCCTTAGATCCCATTTTACAGACAAGAATGGAAACACGTCAGTGCCATCTTTCAGGTGAGATATTTTAACCAAAGCCATGCTTGTCTTTTAAGATGGAAAACAGGGATCCATCATGACTGGTCAAAGAGCAGATGCATCTCTCCAGGGTCCTGGGAAACTCTCATTCATTAGTTGATACATAAAATCGATGAACCGCTCATGATCATGTTATTGTATGTTTCTGCTTGCTCTCCATTGATTGGCCGTTGGAACTTCATTGTTCTAGCTAGGACTGCATGATGTATTATTTGTTATTAAAATTTAGACAAACCGCACTGTGACAGGCCCTTTCGGCCCCATGTGCCCGTGCTGCACAATTACACCCAATTGACCTATCCCCCCACCCTGGTACATTTTGAAGGGTGGGAGGAAACCGGAGCCCCCAGAGGAAACCCACGTGGACACGGGGAGAGCGTACAGACTCCTTAGAGACAGTGTTGGATTCGAATCTGGGTCACTGGTGCTGGAACAGTGTTGCGCTAACCGTTGTGAAAGGTGCTGGTGAAATCCAAGTTATTCTCCCTTTGTTTTTCCAAATCTTATCGCTTTCATCCTGTTCAGAAGATTAGAGAACCACAATGCATCACCAGGAGTACCTGTCGTGGCAGCGCTGCCACAGGTGCGGACCTGGGAGAGCGGAGAGCAGAAACCCAGCCCTGCTCCAAAGGGCTCAACTGCCCTGTCCGAATGCCAGTGGCTCCACAGAGCTGTTAAACAGCTTGTTAGAGGAGCCAACGATGTTTTAAACTAAAATCCTGCAACCATGGGGTCTATGCCCAAGACGGCGGGGTGGGGGTGGGGGGGGGGAACATTGGACCAAGGCAGGGCACCAGAAGTGGGGAGTAAACCCCATTGAAAAGGAGAAGCAGTATGGTGACCCTGGCAGCGGACTAGTGAGAGGTTCAGCAGCTGAGCGATCAACACAGGCCATGGGTGACTTACAGTCACGGGCTGTAGGTTGCTGGAGATTGGCTCATGGGAACCAGGTATCAGACCCGGGATTTGAGAGGGAGCTTCCTGATCGTGTCGGAGGTTTGAATCTGGAGCTCAGGTGGCCGATGGAGCAAACAGGAGTCTGTGTGGCAGCAGAAGCTGCAGGAATGCTGGAGGCCAATCCACGGATACTCATTGGCTCTGAAGGAACTCGCTTTTGCTTCTCTTTCTCTCTTAATGTAAGGGGTGCAATACAGCAACCTCGTATCTCAGCGTTCCCTCAGTAATATCCCACCTCAGTGCTCCCTCAGTAACCCAGCCTTTCCTCCTTCACCATCTCATGGCCCAGCGTTCCCTCAAGTACCTCCTCACTCAGCGCTTTCTCAGTATCTCCTGGCCATGTACTACCAAGGAGTTCCCCATCTCCTAACCTGGCATGTACAATCCACACCACGATGACGGAAGCCGGCTCGGGAATCTCCTCTGCGTAAAAGGATCCGCCTTTTCTGACTTCTGCCTATAAAATGTACATTTTTTTTCATGATGTGAGCAAGGAATAACACGGTTTTTGTGCATAAAAAACCCCTATAAACTTCCATCAGCTTGCCTCTCAGCGTCCAATTTTCTAGAGAAAACTTCCCAAGCTTGCTCAACCTTTCCCGATATCTCATAGCTCAATCCCATTATGGCACCCCTGTCCATGGGGGATCGAATCCCACACTGCCTGGAAGGAGTTTGTACGTTCTTCCCGCATCTGCGTGGGTTGGTCAGTTAATTGGGTGCAATTAGGCGGCATGAGTTTCATGAGCCAGAAGGGCCTTGTACCGTACTGTATCGTGCTTTGAAGTTCAGGAAGAGAAGATTGTGATTAATATCAATGCAGGTTGCCTTCTTTGCCACTTGCTTTCAGCCAGAGTCACACCAGCATAACTGGTGGCACGGATGGCGTTTGGGGTGGCACCATTGATATAGCAGTTAGTGCAACCCTTTTACAGAGATCGGGACCAGGGTTCAAATCCCGCGCCGTCAGCAAGGAGTTTGTACCTTTTCCCTGTGTCTGCGTGGGTTTTCCTTGGGGGCTCTGGTTTCCTCCCACCTTTCAAAACGTACCAGGAGTGTTGTAAATTGGGCGCCACGGACTCGTGGGTTGAACTGGCCTGTTTCCGTGCTGCATGTCTAAATTGGAAAATTTTAAGATAACTGCAAAGCACATGATAGCAGAAGTGTTTTAATGTGGTAGTCAACCCCACAAAAATAGTGTCTTTTTGGCAAACACTCTTCCAAGCAAGCCATGAAAGAAGGCATGGGTCTTTGCCAATGGATGTGTTTATTACCCCCAGGACAGAGAATGTCTTCTGAAGGAAGGAAACTTCAAAGACCCTGACACACAGAAGCTTAAAGCTTTTTTGTTCTGCTGATTTACACAGGACAGAGTAAAATGGTGACATGCCTGATGGAATTATCAGGGGGGGAATTAAATCTAAAGGCCCTTGCCTAGCAACAGAATACCCAACATTCGCATAAATAGCTGGTTCAAAGGTTTAAATTGAGGCAAGACAATTATCGGTCTTGCTGCTATTGAATGCAAACTGCAGGTGTAAATCTCAAACAAATTGGCGAAGATACTGAATAACATTTGGAGGATTCAGCCTGTCCAACCTGATTGGATTAATTCTCGTGTTAATTGGCTAAGCTTTGGGAAGAGAAAGTCGGTCCTGGATGCATCAAATAATGAACAAGGTTGTAGTTGTCTGTGTGAACAATGTTTTAATAACACCTATCCGCTGCACTCAAAAAATGTTCCATTGCCGGCCTCTGTCCAAAAGGATTATTTTGATAGGCCCTGCTGCTTGCATTAGAGTCAAAGACTATCGGAGTTAAGGGGACAAGAATTCAACTTTAAGGGGTCAAAAACTGGTGAGATAGAATGAAGGGGATGGGCAAAAGAGCCGAAAATGACACGAGGGATTTTTTTTTGATTATGCAATGAGTGATTGGGTTCTGGAATGCAATAATAGTAGTGGAAGTGGACTCAACTTGAAGGGGGGGCGTGGATAAATATAGCAAAGGATAGAATGCGCAAGTTCTAGGACATCAGATTAACTGGTTGCAATTACACAAAGCTAGGCTCACTAGCCTCATTCCGTGCCGTCTTGCTCCAAGAACAAAGGATGGCAGTTGGGCGGATTTCACGGCCAATCGGACTAGTTTTGGAGAAGGGCTGCGGGGAAATTCGGGCGTTGGCGGGGTGTGGGTGTTTGGCTACTTTTAAGGATGTGCGCGTTTTTTTGGGAGGCGGTACTCCATGAGGAACCCATAATGCCACTGGCGCTGACATATCATTTGAGTCAATAAAAGTGAACAGTGCAATTGCAAATTTTATAAAATGTTAATTGTTAAACAATCAAACAAATTCTGAGGAACTTGAATACCAATTTCTTTTATAGCGCTAAGCTTGAAAACATTGTAGGGTCATCCATAAAATAATTTATCACCCATTAGCCATTTATCACATAACATATTCAAGAGATATAGAAACATCTATTCATGCACAAATGTTGGCGAAGAGGCACTGAAGATTTTGAAGTTGCCTGAACAGCACCTAATAGCCTAAATATGCCTGGGATTGTCTGATCTTGGAAGCTAAGCAGGCACTGGACAGGTCAGTACTTGGAGGGGAGACCACCCAAGAACACCAGGTGCTCTAGGTTTCTGAGAGGGGGGCACTGGACAAAGTGGCATCTCTCTATCTGCCTTACGGTAGACAAAAGTTAAAGACCACATCCACGGTCATTAAAGCCCTCCACACCATCTTCACCCTGTTTGGATACCCCAGTTACGTTCACAATGATCGGGGGTCCTCATTCATGAGTGAGGAGTTGCGGCCCTTTCTAATGGCTTAACCACGAATAAAACCGCCAGCTACCCCACAGGAACGGGCAGGTGGGAAAGGCGAATGGCATGATCAGGAGGGCAGTCCTATTGGCCCTCAAGTCAAAATGGATGCCCATCTCCCAGTGGCAAGAGTGGCAGAAGTGCTGCACAACACCAGGTCCCTACTCTACACTGCAACCAACACCATCCCACATGAAAAATTGTTCTCCTTCCCTAGGAGGTCAGCATCGGGAACCATGCTTCTCTATAAGCATGTTAGGACCCACAAGGCGGACCCACTGATCGAGGATGTGCACCTCCTGCATGCTAACCTGGTACGGTACCCAGACAGACAGGACCACCCAGTGTCTGTCTGGGACCTGGCTCAAGCAGGGGCTCCGGCGGTCCCAGGAATATTCCTCATATTCCATTTACTGTGACTCTCAGAACCTAGGGGGCATAAAAGGGCTTAAATGCCAATATTTTGAAGACTTGCTAATTTAATTTCAACAGCATGGTACCAGGCCATTTCAGCCCATCTGTGCCAGACAAATACACTTTTTTCTTTTCTTTGGCTTGGCTTCGCGGACGAAGATTTATGGAGGGGTAATGTCCACGTCAGCTGCAGGCTCGTTTGTGGCTGACAAGTCCGATGAGGGACAGGCAGACACGGTTGCAAGGGAAAATTGGTTGGTTGGGGTTGGGTGTTGGGTTTTTCCTCCTTTGACTTTTGTCATTGAGGTGAGCTCTGCGGTCTTCTTCAAATGAGGTTACTGCCCACCGAACTGTGAGGCGCCAAGATGCGTGGTTGGAGGCGATATCAGCCCACTGGAGGAGGTCAATGTGGCAGGCACCAAGAGATTTCTTTAGGCAGTCCTTGTACCTCTTCTTTGGTGGCCAGTGGAGAGCTCGCCATATAACACGATCTTGGGAAGGCGATGGTCCTCCATTCTGGAGATGTGACCTACCCAGCGCAGTTTGATCTTCAGCAGCGTGGATTCGATGCTGTCAGCCTCTGCCATCTCGAGTACTTCGATGTTGGAGATGAAGTTGCTCCAATGAATGTTGAGGATGGAGCGGAGACAAAGCTGGTGGAAGTGTTCTAGGAGCCGTAGGTGATGCCGGTAAAGGACCCATGATTCGGAGCCGAACAGGTGTGTGGGTATGACAACGGCTCTGTATACGCTAATCTTTGTGAGGTTTTTCAGTTGGTTGTTTTTCCAGACTCTTTTGTGTAGTCTTACAAAGGTGCTATTTGCCTTGGCATCCGATGAAATGGTACAGCCTAGATAGGTAAACTGGTTGACCGTTTTGAGTTTTGTGTGCGCGATGGAGATGTGGGAAGGCTGATAGTCATGGTGGGGAGCTGGCTGATGGAGGACCTCAGTTTTCTTCAGGCTGACTTCCAGGCCAAACATTTTGACACTTTCCGCAAAACATGACGTCAAGAGCTGAAGAGCTGGCTCTGAATGGGCAACTAAAGCGGCATCGTCTGCAAAGAGTAGTTCACGGACAAGTTGCTCTTGTGTCTTGGTGTGAGCTTGCAGGCGCCTCAGATTGAAGAGACTGCCATCCGTGCGGTACCGGATGTAAACAGCGTCTTCATTGTTGAGGTCTTTCATGGCTTGGTTCAGCATCATGCTGAAGAAGATTGAAAAGAGGGTTGGTGCGAGAACGCAGCCTTGCTTCATGCCATTGTTAATGGAGAAGGGTTCAGAGAGCTCATTGCCGTATCTGACCCGACCTTGTTGGTTTTCAAGCAGTTGGATAACCATGTTGAAGAACTTTGGGGGGCATCCAAGGCGTTCTAGTATTTGCCAAAGCCCTTTCCTACTCACGGTGTCGAAGGCAAATACACTATGTTACAAATTAACCTACTAACCCTGCATCATTTCAAGATTCAAGATTCTTTTTATTGTCATGTAATAAAACAAAAATGTGATTTTATGTGAAATTTCCTTTAGTTTACTATAAAACAGTCAAAGCTGTTTCCCATGATCGGGGGAGTCCAGGATAAGAGGCCAAAGTTTCAGGATAAAATGGCTTCAATTTAAAACAAATACAGAGAAATTTCTTTCGCCAAAGGGTTGTGAGTCTATGGCACTTGTTGCCACATGCGGTTGTGGAAGTGAGGTCGTTAGGGGGGGAATTTAGATTGAAATTAGCAGGCATCAAGGGTTACGGGGAGAACGCCAGGGAGTGATGCTGAATGATAAGGCTCAGCTCATGATGAAGTGGCAAGAGAAGACCCGACGGGCCGATTGGCCTAATTCTGCTCTTACATCTAGTGATTTTGTGATCTTGTGAAGATTCGCAACTCCAGAAATTGCCCAGTGAAGGCGAAAGAGCCACTTAAGCAGCATTCAGATGGCCAGAATACCCCAACGTAAAGCCTTCTAAAATACCCGAGTGCAGCAGTTGGGAGGCCACCTGAAAGTGAAGAATCCCGACCCGAGGAGTACTTACCCAACCCTCCTCGGGTAGGTGTATTCTCCGCTTCTGACGCTCCTCTTAGGCACCTGAAAGCGAGCGGGACTACGGACTAGGAGCTGGTATTTGCTCCGCGGCTCCTCTCCCGCTGCCACCTGAATGTCACTTCACGCACACCACAGCCGGCTCCGGAGCCACATTCTCCCAGCTATTCCACCTGATAGCGGCTTTATTAGCGTCCATGAACCTACCTCAGCAGCTCCCGCTGCCTGAGCAGGTGCAGTCCAAACCTTCGGCAAAACCGAGTTGCAGACGTAAACCTCCGAGACGATCAGGGAGCCTCCAGCACTTTGGGCATCCTCTCACATCCCAGTTCTAAGACCTGGTATTCACTCCATTTTTCTGCGGGGCCTGTTTCTTCTGGGTGTCGTATAAAGATCGTTGATGCACTCATGCCGCACTGTGTGGCAGGAATGCTCACAGTGTTTGTTAGCTGTTTGACTGATGGCAGCTGAGAGGAGTTGTGGATGTAAACATCCCCATTTCCCAAGAACATGGTCTGACCTGAGTTATCAGTGTGGTCTAATTCATGGAAAACTGACTTTATGTGAATTTCAAGGCAGATGAGCTGTTGCAATCTGAATTGCTCTCTCTCTCTCTCTCTCTCTCTCTCTCTCTCTCCTCTCTCTCCCTCCCTCTCTCTCTCTCTCTCTCTCTCTCTCTCTCTCTCTCTCTCTCTCCCTCTCTCTCCCTCCCTCTCTCTCTCTCTCTCTCCCCCTCTCTCTCTCTCTCTCTCTCCCTCTCCTCTCTCTCTCTCTCTCTCTCTCTCTCCCCTCTATCTCTCTCTCTCTCTCTCCCTCTCTCTCTCTCTCTCCCTCTCACCTCTCTCTCTCTCTCTCTCTCTCTCTCTCTCTCCCTCTCTCTCTCCTCTCTCTCTCTCTCTCTCTCTCTCTCTCTCTACTCTCTCTCCTCTCTCTCTCTATCTCATCTCTCTCTCTCTCTCTCTCTCTCCCTCTCTCTCTCCTCTCTCTCTCTCTCTCCCTCTCTCTCTCTCTGAAGGGAACCAGTTCCAGCGGTGACTTTCAAAGGAATGTCAGTCGTAAATGAAAAATATTCCTCGGTCCAGGGTTAAGAAGAAAGCAGAGGCATCAAAACCGCTGTGATGTGCAGATTGAGCTTAAATGACATCTTTGTAAGATTTTATGACTTTGGGTTAGAAAAGCAAGACAATAACATTAAAAGACAGATGAGAAACAATTTCTTCTATGGGCAGTGAGACTGATGAAGAACTGAATGAGCTGCTCATACAAAACCTCCGGCACCCTGCTATTATCGAACAATATTTTAAAAATTTTATATGTGTGTGTGTGAGTGTATATATGCATTCTGACTGGTTATTGTTTGCCTGCACGTGTGCAATGTCTGGTTGTGTGTCCGCATGTTTTTGCACCGAGGACCGGAGAACGCTGTTTTGCCATACAATCGGATGATAAATAAACTTGAACTTGAGACCTCATATTAATTTCTTCACTGATGAACCATTTTCAAGTAGGCGTATATCGGGAACTGAAAAGGCCCTTCACCCTGCGAAATGATATCAACTTTCCACAGGTCATATTTCTGTCTTAACAAACCATGATTGATCGCGAAAAGAGGGGTGCATTAGGTCAAAGGTTTCATCTGGCCTGGCAAGAAGGCACTAAGATGAGAGAACACTCAACAAAAAGGATGCCTCCATTATCTCTGATGTCTGACTACAAACCCACCATTCAAGACAACCTTAAGTGACCATTGTAAATCACGGTGTCACGTTCGATCAATTGAAACCACCTGCTCCTTACTGAGAAAGGTTCTTAATGAGCACGCCACAACGGATTCTGCTGTAAATAATGCTTATTGTCAAGCGACATGAAACTTAAATCTATCCTCCACTAACGTTTCTGCTTCGGACGGCGTTCAGTAGATTCAAACTCTCTTACAAAGCAGTTTATACCTTTATCTATTTTATTCCTGCTGCAATTTTAACGTGGGCACATTGGCTTATCCCTCCCCAACGCAACACCAGAAAGTCATGATAAAATGCTGCATCGATTTATGCTTCAGTTCTCAAAATCTATCAGAGCAAGGCAGTCTTCAAAAGCAATTATTTTATGATAACAATTGGCAGAGTGTAGCATGTTAGTTAAAGCTACTTTATTTAAAATCTCCTAATTTACCAATAATGCATAACATTCACAGTGGTAGGGACAGTTAGTGTAGGGATTAGGGCCACGCTGCTACAGTGCCAGCGAACAGGACTGGGGTTCGAATCCCATGCTATCTCTCAGGTACATTCTCCCCGAGGGGTTTCCAGTTTCCCCCCACTGTTCAAAATGTTAATGGGTGCAATTGGGCGGAACAGGCTCATGGGCCGAAATGGCCTGTTACTGTGCTGCATGTCTACATTCTAAATTTACAAATTTTAAAATTTAAATTTAGAACCTATGGGTGACGTGTTAATGATTAGAAAGGTGTATCGTACATGTGATGTAGAAACCATTTCTAAACATGATCTTCAAACTCTGCGTCCAAAATATTATCCTCCGCCATTTCAGTCACTGACAACATGATCCCACCAACAGACACATCTTTCCCTCTCCTCCACCCTCCTTAGGGGCCGCTCCCTCCGTGACTCTCTCGCCCCCTCATCCCTTCCCACTAATCGTCCCCGTGGCACTTTCCCCCTGTAACCATAGGAAATTCCACCCTTGCCCTCACACCTCCTCCCTCACCAGCATTCAGGGCCCTGAAGGTTCCTTCGAATTGAAGCAACCCTTCACTTGCGAATCTGCGGGAGTCATCTACTGCATCTAGCGCTCCTGTTGTGGCGCCTCTACATTGGAAAGATGGGACACAGACCTTCACTGAGCACTTTTGTTCTTTTCGCACCAATGACAGGGGTCTCTCAGTCACCAAACATTTCAATTCTGTGCCCCACTCCTGCGTCGACATGTCTGCCCGTGGCCTTATGCACTGCCAAACCAAGGCAGTAAATTGGAGGAGCTAACATTCCATCTAAGTATGCTCCAACTGGATGGCTTTAACATAGACTTCTCCGATTTCTGCTAGACCATTCCCCGTTCTCCCCCATCTCCTTTCCTTTGGCTCTCCACCCCATTCCCTCTCCATTCATGGAGCGGTCCCCCTCCCCGTTTGCTGGTGTGCCCTCCCTCCCTTATCCCCCCTATTACTTCTGTGGGACTGAACTCCTCCCCCTGTCCCTTTCCATACATTTGCTTATACCTTGATGAAGGGCTCAAGCTTGAAATGTATCATTATCTTTGCTGTATAAAGTGCGCTGTTTGACCTCCTGAGCTTCTTGTGTTTTTACTTTTGTCTTCAAACTCTTGTCTAAATTAATAACAATATGTCATGGCTCAATACCAACATGATTGTGTTTTGAATTTCCGTCATGGCCTTTGGGGCATTGTTGCTGATCTTGTGTGATTGAAACTTCACTACTGTAGCTATACGTTGTGAGGAGATTTGGTACGTCACCAAAGATCCTTGCAAATTTCTCCATGGGGAGCATTCTGACTGGTTACATCACTGTCTGGTGCAGAGGTGCCAATGCACAGGAGAGGAAAAAAACTCCAGAGAGTTGTGAATTCAGCCAGCGACACCATGGGAATCAGTCTCCACTCCATCCAGGACATCTCAAGAGGCAGTGTCTTAAGAAAGCAGCCTCTATTCTCAAGTACCCTCTCCCCCCCACCCCCCCCAACCACTCAGGCCATGCTCTCTTCACACTGATAGCATTGGGAAGGAGGTATAGGGGCCTGAAGACAAGCGAAACAAGGGTAGCTTCTTCCCCTCTGCCATCAGATTTCTGAATGCACAATGAACCTCATTTTCTCTTATTTTTGCACTATTTACTATTGTAATTTTATAGCAATATTTGCACTGTAATTCAGAACAATGAACTTCATGAGATGTTTACGACAATAAATTCTGATTTTGATTGGCCGTTGTAAATGTTCTCTATTGCGTTGGTGATTGGAAGAATCAGGGAGTGTTAATGAGAATGTGGGGACAATAATAAATGGGATCAATGTAGGATAGGTATGAATAAGTGGCTGATGGTCTGTACAGACTCAATGGGCCGAAGGCCTGCTTCTATACTCTGTGTCTCTATTACCGTACGACTGATATCAAATGACCACTGAGGAGGTTGAGCAAGTAGCTCTTGTGTCATCATTTCATTAAAAAAAGGGTAGATTAATATCATCATGTTGGGATAACAAGGGGTAACATATGTCAGCCCCATCACAGAATGAAATTAAAGTGAAATTTAACTGCACTGATCCTTCTTGGGAAGTTCTCACATACCACCTTAAGTAATCCCTTACTATCCACACAGCATCTATGGTATCCTTTTGCGGTCACACTCAATAAAACCCATTGATGTTGGTCTGGGAGAGGACACTTGCATTGATCCATCCTGCCAATATATCTTGGGGAATTTATGGAGACAGCTTTGGGAGTACTGAGTCAATGCCTTGAGGTGTGCAGTAGGCTATCTTGGTCTCCACATATTGTAGGAACGTATTGCCATGGCTCAATAGACTATGAACTTGGTGCTGGATTTAAGGTATTTATCTTTAATATTTAGCAGAAGGGCAGTACAATTAAGCATCAAGGTTAGTAAAACAATGTTACAGTACCAGTGATCAGGTTCAAATCCCGCACTGTCTGTAAGGAGTTTGTACGTTCTCGCTGTGTCTGCATGGGAAGGCTATGGTTTCCTCCCACCATTCGAAAACTACTGATTTTAATTAGATGTAATTGGGCAGTACAGGTTAGGTTCGTGGGCGAAAATGGCCCGTTACTATGCTGTGTGTCAAAAAAAAAACGTTTCTTCCTCAGCTGGCCAAAGGACGGACTGTTGAATGGAGGCTGTGCTGAATTTCCTCATCAGTGTCTCAGCCTTGATGCCATCAACCCATTTCTGAAATGGGACCCTCTTTTTTTTTTTAATTTTTTTAAAAATTTTTTATTTTTCACACCATAAACCACATTGACCGTGATACATACATTTTCCTTTTCAAATATATAGTGTCATTTTCTCCCCCCCTCCTCCCATCCCACCCTCCCTACCTCCCCCCCCATCCATTTAAAGTACAAAATCTAAGATACATTAAACCAGTCAAACAATGTTGTCATTCAATAAAAATAAACAAGAAATTCCACTGAGTCAATTCTTTTCATTTCCTTCTCCTTTCGTTAATTTAGGTAGTGAATGTCCCCGGTAGGTTTTCTCTATTGTGTTTCATGTAAGGCTCCCATATTTGTTCTTAAACTATATGAAATGGAACCCTCGAGGCACACCATCCACGTCTTTCAGAATGTCATTGTGAATGTTGTGTGACTGGGGGATCTTTGTTTTCCAGATATCAGTGCAAGGACTTTCTTTTCTTTCAGTGAAGGAGTTCGTGATACCTTGGAACTTGATCTCACTACGTACACCAGGCAACATCATTGACCAGAGCTGGGATCATCTCAAATGGAGATGGTGGGGACTGAACAGCTTTGTTCTTCTAGTTAATTCACTCTTCATCAGGAACCTTGTGGGAAGCGACATGCAGTATTGGAGCACTGAGGATTGAGTAAAGAGTTCATTCCATAACACAGCTCTGTTTGACAAAGGAAGATGATCATGAACCAGGGACGACCACTCTCCACTACACAATAGCTCAGTGGTGGAAAGAAGCACCAAATTCCTCGGGGGTGACATCTCCTCACTTGAAAGGAAGGCGCAGCAGCAATGGCATTTCCTTTGAAGGCAAGGCTACCGGCCACCATTTTATCGAGGGTGACCTGTCCAGCTGCATCAAGGTGTAGAGGCATCAGATCGACGTCAATCCACAGGACTATAAAAGTGGCAGATGATCACTGGGGACTCATCGATGTGATCTACTGAGGTCATTGTCTGAAGCGGGCGCTCAAAATCATTGAGGACCCATTACACCCTGCAACACAGCATCTTTCAGCTCCCATCAGGGAAGAGATACAGGAGTATCAGAGCCAGCACCACCAGGCTGAGGATCAGCTTCTTCCCTCGGGCAGAGAGAATGCTGAACGATTCAGGAGCTGCTAAAACAACTCTCTGTGATTCTGCTATTTATTAATCATTATTTTAATATAGGATATATGTACATGTGTACTGTGCATATGTATTGTCTGTAAATGTGTCATGTCTGTACGGGTGTTTTGCACTGTTCTGCACCGTGGACTAGAGAACGCTGTTTCAGTGGGGAATCGTATGCCAAATGAACTTGAACTGTGGAGCATCTCTTGGGCTGGATAATTATCATTGTGTGGCAACCATTGAATTCCAATGGTGGACAAACCTGAGTATGGTCATTCATGCCAGATGATGGAGTTAAAGGTTTTTGTGAGGCTGTTAACATTAGTTCGGCACTATTCTCGGTGAAGATCATGCCCATTCCATCATAATGGATGGAATTCACATTCCGACTATGGCTGGAAGCATGCAGTTGAGAAGCATCTCTCGTTGCATAGAGTGTAATCGGTGGTCACTGCTCTCTGTCGGATTTGTCCGAAGTAACTCCTGTAAATTGTGATGGAAATGCAGGTTTATTCAGGTTATTGTTGTTGATGACACTGGGGTTATTCATTCAAGTGAACCTGATCGGAACACGTACCTCCTTCAACTGTTGGGAGACGCCCTTCAATGGGGTGACCAGTGACTGGACATGTACCGCCAAGTCCGCGGCTCCCTGATGGGGTACAAAAGTACATTATTTGTAATAAAATTATAGCAGAGAGTGCAAACAGCATGTCTTGTTCCCTACATTACAGCAATGGCTACCTGTAAATAAGCCAGCAATTTGGTTCGAAGCTGAGAATGTTAATGTAAAAGTACAGGCATTATTTTCATCTTCGGGTGTTAAATTGAGCTGAAATCAAAATTCTGGTGACTGAGATAGAGTTCACAATTCACAAAGCCTTGTCTTTCCTAGGTTCAATTACCATGTGTGAGGTTGTAGCTGTTTAGGAAATAATGGCCATGTTTTGCCTTTCTATTCAATGTATTTCAATGCTGTGGGTTGGGGGTGGGGGGGGGGGGGAGAGCCTCAATTAACTGTAAGTCATCTGCTAATTTATCAACAATTGAAACATTTACAAGCTATCCATCAGAAAAGAAAGAGCTAATATTAAAAAAAGGGGAGGTGAAAAAGACCCTGTTCCTATAAAAGGTTTTTACTGGGAAACTCAGGCATTCAAATCAAGTTCATAAAATGCCCTTGACAGATAACAAGCGAGTTTAATTTAGTGAAGGGCATTAGGTATGAAGTATGCAACGCTGACACTTTATTTAAAAACAGCTGGTCTCCATCAGACACCCCCAATCACCCTGCCTGGAACCCTCTGGTTGAATCCTTGGGGTGAGGTGCCAGATCAACCCATGGGATGGAATTTCGAACTGAAGACCCCTCGTGCTGAAGTTCTGCGGAATGTCTTGTTTATTCTGTGTGATTGTTTCATTGAATTGTATTTTTATTTGTACAAGTTCTTTATTAAAATCAATAAAAAGTATTTTAAAAAAGGAAAAAGAAGCCTTGAGACATGGAAAAAGTAATGAAAGAAAGATGAAATGGCGGCCACTGGGAGCTCCACGCTATTGCATCGGACAGACCCAATCTCCGTCCAGCAGTCCCTCTATATGTTTGAGACCGCTGATCAGAATACAGTGAGGAAATTTCAGGAAGTACCCACATTTTGTCTGGTCTTCCTAGGGTTGGAGATTAGATGTGTTCCAGAGGCCGAAAGAAGGATGAGAAAATTCATCCGCCAGGGAAAGCACAGAGCTGAGTTGAGAGCTCTTTTCGAGAAGGTTCCACTGCAGGAATGTGGAGTGAGATCCAGCATGAAAGACAAGCAAGGCTTTGGCAGGAGTTCAAAGAAGCACATCATGAAGGGAAGACATCGGCAAATCCACGAAGAAAAGCAATCTGTTGTCAACGGAAGACAATTAAAGATAAGTAGTGGGCTGAGGTGGGGGTGGGGAAGCATCCCAATGCAAGTATTAAAATCAGTGGTGGGTGGATTCAACCATTTGGCTGAATCCTATGAAGAGAATGAAGGTTTTTTTTTAATATTGAAAGCTCAAAAATAAATGAGGTGCTGGTTTCATATTCAATGTAGTTAATGTTTTTATATTCTTCCTTCTTGGGCAGTCCTGTGGGATGACGGATGACTTGCTTGCACTCCTGTGGATTCTAAGGTCAATGTTGGACTGTAGATTCTTCCTGGCTGATGGATCAGGAAGCTGGTGTCATCACTTCGACAGATAGCTGGCTTAGGAGAAAGGTGAAAGATCGGGGTGGGGGTCGGTTGGAGAGAATTCGGGATGTGGGGAGTCATGTTTTCAGTAGTCCCTTTTAAACTGCACCCCCTGGGTGGCCCTCTTGGGACATGGGTGCGATGCCTGGGGCAAAGCTGCTGGAAGCATTGTTTAAATTGCAGGAGGATCTACCTATTAAATCGCCAACCCAGCGATTGAAGGGGGATCCCGCCCCCCACAATGATGCATCACCAGAGGTTCTGCCAGATGTTTGGATGTTGGCTGCCTGCTGACGTACACATGCAAGCACTGATGTCACCAGTATAAGCGGGTCGGTCGTTTTCATTTTCAAAACGCCTTCGGATGTGACCTAGGTAAGTTTCACTGGGTTCCCGACTACCTCTGAGGCAGGTCAGGGATTGGATTCCGACAGGGTTGACCGTGCCAGACCCTTTCTAACTGCCGTGTAACTGGGGCGCTCACCGGACAATTTGCCCGGTTAACCCCACTTTACACGGCAGTTTGAAAGGACCTGCTGTCTGCAGATAGTGATCGAGAGAGGGTGGAATTTGAGAGGGGGGGGGAAGGTCGAGTGTGATGATACTGCCATCTCCAGTCTCTGCAGCCCTTTGTCATAAAGAAGCCCTATCACTCAGGTTACACTCTCTTCACGCTGCTGCCTTCAGGTTCGGATAAAGTCCGGCTCCTCTAGGGTTCAAATTTTCCACCAGTGATCAGGCACCTGAACCTTCCTGGGCTACCCTAACCTGATGTGTCTCCAGGACCACATCACTTTCTAAACACTAACTACCACTGTGAATATTTATCTCGAATTCCATATTTGTTAGGGTGTAACACAAAAGTCTGCAGACTGTGAATGTGGCAAAAACACAAAAATACTGGAGGATGAACCATCAGGATTTATCGTCATGAACAAGTCATGAAATTCGTTGTTTTGAGGCAGCGTCACAATGCAAACGTTGATATAAACCTCTTTACAAAAAAAAATAAAAATAGAGCATGAAAAGTCAAAGTGAGGCAGTGTCTATGGTTCATTGATCATTCAGGAATCTGATGGCAACGGGGAAGAAGCTGTCCTTGTGCCGCTGAGGGCTCGTCTTTAGGTTCCTGGACCTTTTCCCCGATGGTAGCAGAGTGAAGAGGGTGTGGCCTGGGTGGTGGGGGTCTTTGAGGATAGAGGCTACTTTAAGACACGTAGATGTCCTCGATGGAGTGAAGTCTGGTGCCTGTGATGTCACAGGCCAAGTTAACAACCCTCTGGAGCTTATTCTTGTCCTGTGATGCCCGCAGATTATGTAATGTCTATAGGGGATATGTTGGTAATATTTCAGGCCTGAGCCTTTTGTCAAGGTGGAAACATCAGTTACATGGTATATCTTTATCTCCTATGGATGTTGCATAACCTGCTGAGTTCGTCCAGCATTTTTGTGCTTTTCCTTATTCATTCTCTCATACCTTGATGAAGGGCTCAAACCTGAAACGTCGGTTATGTATTTTTGTCTTTGCTACATAAAGGACACTGTTTGACCTGCTGAGTTTCCCCAGCATTTTGTGTTTTTACTTCAACCACAGAAGTCTGTGTCTACAGAAGTCTGTGTCTACAGATTTTCGTGATTTATTACTTACGTACCAGTGTAGATGTTGCAAACAAGAGGAATTTCAGTGCATTTATTCATTGTGCTTATGTGTATGACAATGGATTCCCATCATCTAGTGACTGTTCTTTTGAGCATCTTTGCAGGCTATTTCCTGTTCTCTGCCACAATGGGGTAACTCTTCCAGGTTGTGCAGGGTGGATCTAAAAAACTGCTGATGTTTAGGTCTTCATTAAAAGTCTTAATAGAGTTGTGGGCTCACGCACCATGGAAACAGGACCCTTGGCATATTGAATCTGCACCACTCGTCACCCATCCATTAATCCTACATTAATCCCATTTTATACTGTCCCAACATTCTCAAGAACTCACCCCAGTTCTGCCGCTCTGGGTACAGCCGCTGATTTATCTACTGACCTGCACATCTGTGAGATGCGGGATGCAACTGGGAACTCTTGGACAAATGCTCATGGTCACAGGAAGTACTTGGAAACTCCACACAGACAGCACCTGCGGTCACAATCAAACCTGGAAAACCAAGGCTGTGTGAGGCACCCACTCTACTACCTCCATCTCTGGACTGTCAATGACGCAGCGTTAGCCTGAGACTATGCAAAAGGCAAGTAGCATTGCATCTGACACGATGCTCTGTCACTGAGCAAGGCAACACGGCTGATACGGCAGTTAGCGCCATGCTATTACAGCACCTGCGCCTCAGTTTTGAATCTGCCGCTGTCTCTCCGTTCTCCCCATGACCGCCTGGGTTTCCTCCAGGTGCTCCAGTTTTCTCCCACATTGCAAAGATGTATCTTTGGCTTGGCTTCGCGGACGAAGATTTATGGAGGGGTATGTCAAAGATGTATGGGGTTAGGTTAAATGGGCACATGGGTATATTTGGGGCAGCACAGGGTCATGGGCCAGAAGGGCCAGTTTTCGTGCTGTATCTCTAAATTAAAATGAATTAAATAAAAAGAGTCCAGAAGAACGGTTCAGATTTCCCCGGACAATTGACCTCAGATTCTACGATTGGTTAGAAGACCACATTCCTTTCAGAGGAGATTTTCAAACTTTAGATTAGTCACTAAAGAAAGAGTGAAGTATTTAATTAACTTTATTGGCTTTCATTACTTCTAATGTTGTACTTAAGTATTTAGAATAAATATTTGCATTATATTTCATTAAAGTTTTAAATGCTGGGCTGTCAGACATTGACAGTGTACAAAACCATCCCTGCTCTTTGCACTGCACTTCTCTTCCTTTTGCCCACTCACTGATTAGATCTCGCCTCATGAGTGTGGAGCTCCAGCAAGATCGGCTTTCGACACCTGAAACCAGAGTGGGGAGGGGAAGCTCTGGGAGGGAAGTGCTTTTGAGAGAGGTTCTGTCAACGTGTATGCATGCTGTGCCTTCCACTTTGGTAATGCAGTAGTGATAAATGTCTGATGGAGCATTGTTCCACAACCATGACTGATAGAGATTATTAGTAAGTTACCATTAGATATGAAATATTTAATTTTCTAAACATTTTAACGACGTAGCATGGTAGAAGGCCTTTCTGGCCCATGAAAACCGTGCTACCCCATTACACCCATTTGGCCGACCAACCTCATCTGTGTTTGGGAGGGTAGAAGGAAATTGGAGCATGCAGGGAAAACTCATGCAGGCAACGGGGAGAAAGTACGAACTCCCATTTGTGCCTTGTGGTGCAGTTCACCGGGGCTGGGGTTCATAATCATGCATTCAGGGCATGAGCAACTAGGGCAGGGTTTCCCAAACTTTTTCTTCCCACTCACATCCCACTTTAAGTAATCCCTGTGCTGCCCGTGCTCTGTGATTAGTAAGGGATTGCTTAAGGTGGGATGTGAGTGGGGAAGGGAAGGTTGAGAATCACTGCTCTCGACCCAATTGTTACTGAAATATTTGGCCCATTTCCTTTGGAGATATGAAACCATGCATATAACTAGTCAATGAGGTACGATTAAAAGAGTGGTTTTCAAACTTTTTCTTTCCACTCACCTACCATCTTAATTGATTTCTGTCTAATCACAGCACCTATGGCATAGGGATTACTTAAGGTTGAATGTGAGTAGAAAGAAAAAGTTTGGGAAGCCCTGATCTCGAGCTATGTGACTGGTATTGACCACCTTCTCATTGCATCTGCAACAAATATGATGCGTGTAGACAGATGGCATGGACATGTTAGGATGAAGTTCTTGTCACTGCAGTGGGTGACTCCGACTCAATGGTTCCCATTCATTGTAGCCCCAAAACCTCCCTTCATACTTTCGCCTCCTCACTAAGATGTCTAATGTAGCATCTGAAACCAATTCCACCCACACTGTGCTGCCTTTCAATCACTTCCAGGTAAAATGAATACCAGAACGCCTACCAGCTCCTTTTAAAAGTGGAAGTTAGTTTAAAGTAGTCTTGGCTTGAGTTGACAGGGACCAGTGAACCATGAAACCAACCCCATGCCATAACTAATATACAGCACACTCTCTGCAAACTTCTGCAGGAGTACCTTGGAGGTCCTTCTGGCAGGTTGCATCACTGTCTGGTATGCAGATGCCAACACTCAGGGCAAGGGTTGTTAACTTGGCCTGCGACATCACGGGCACCAGACTTCACTCCATCGAGGACATCTACAAGAGGTGGTGTCTTAAGAAAGCAGCCTCCATCCTCAAGGACCCTCACCACCCAGGCCATACTCTCTTCACTCTGCTGTCATCAGGACAGAGGTACAGGAGCCTAAAGACGAGCACTCAGTGGCACAAAGACAGCTTCTTTCCCACTGCAATCGGATTTCTCTAAGATTAATGAACCAAAGACACTGCCTTACTTTCACTTTTCATGTAAGGTGGTTTATATCAGTGTTTGATCTGTGATGCTGCCACAAACAATGAATATTGTGATTTGTTCGTGACAATAAATTCTGAATCTAATTCTGGAACCTTGTGAATGATCAGGTACATTGCACTAATCAATGGGTGCAGTCAATCGTACATTATGATCACCACCTCAGGTTACGCTGATTACCCAAATCAACCTCTGTTTTAATCGTACCTAATTGACTCATTATGTGCATGGTTTCAGAACTTTAAAGGAAATGGGCCAATAACAAATTTTCTCAAGCAAAATATTTCAGTAACAATTGTGTCCAAAGCAGTAATTCTCAACCTTCCCTTTCCACTCAAATCCCACCTTAAGCAATCCCTTACTAATCACAGAGCACCTATGACATAGGGATTACTTAAAGTGGTATGTGAGTGGAATGAGAAGGGTTGAGAACCCACTGTGATAGATGTTCTCAGTGCTGGGCAATTGGGTGTAGATAATCCGCTGGGCTGTTTTCACTACCCGCTGGAGTGCCTTACGGTCAAATACAGGACAGTCGCCATACCACACTGAGAAGCCTTTGTATGCTCTCCATGGTACAGCAGTAACAATCCATCAGTATCCTGGGACAGAGATGAGCTTTCTTGATGCTCCACAGGAAATAAAGATGCTGCTGCGCCTTATTGATCAGGATGGAGGATTTCAGGAGGAAGGTGAGATGTTAAAGACAAGAAACTAAAACAGAGGAACCACAGTGTGCCGGGAATTGCGATAGAGTCAAGCAATTTGACAGGAGTAAGTGACAGTACTGACTGTGAAGAACTGTGGAGATGGTGCCCAAGGAGGAGCAGCAAGACTTTAATTTTTTTTAATGATTTAGTGGAAGCCCATTCCAGCTATGCTGATCTAATTTCACGCCATTGACCTACCAACCCCTTATATTTTTAGAGGGTGGGAGGAAACGGGAGCACCAGGAGGAAACCGGCGCAAATCTCGGGGAGAACAGACTCCAAAATGTAAACAAATTTACTGTGCAATACAGAGAGAAAAAAAAATTGAAATGCAAAAGCAAGGGTACTTACACGAGACCCTGATTGTCATTGATGATGGAAGGGTAGCAGCTGTTCCTGAACCTGGTGGTGTGAGCCTTGTGGGATTTGAACCCTGGTTTCTGCACTTGTTCAAAATTAGTCTGTGCTACTGGAGGCAATTTTCACACAGGATGGATGTGTCAGAAAGGCAGGAACGCGACCTGATCATCTCCACCTCCCCCTGTCATCGACCCTGATGGCAAACCACGGGATGTGGTGCAAAACCTGGAGAGGGGCGAAGTGATTCGTGAGAAGGTGGAAATCTCAGGGTTCAATGTGACAGGGAACCGTGAAATTCTGGGTGAGATCCCAGCCATCAATGTGACACCTAGGCAAAGGATATGGGACCCCAGTGTGTGCTGAGGGTGGCAATTGAGGAATCATGCATATTTGTTTATGTAATTAGGCCTAATGAGTTTTTCTGGACTGGGTAGGAGAACCAATTTATCAATGTTTCTGGGCAATCGAGTGCTCTCTGTCTGCCTCTCCAAGGTCCCAAAGAAACAACCCTGGCCCACTGTAACCCCGACATGCCCTTCTTGCACAGAAATGTCGGAATGAACCAGAAACCTAATTAAGCCATCAGAGATAGCCCACACGCATTTACCATGAAGGTATAGAATTCCCGAATGGTGTAGTTGGGTGCATTTCAAGGCAATTAGTGTGATGGAATGCAGCTTCAAGATTCTCGTACAATAGATGCCACATCCTAAAGGCATGGAGGGTCTCTTACTCACTCGAGCCACCGCAACATATGCACAGTCTTCTGTCACCACACGCCCCCCCCCCCCCCCCTCAACACAATATGGAGCAATGGAGAGCAAAATAATTGCATTTAATTCCTTCCTTTATAATATGGAACAAAATCATAACCTGCCATGTACAGTACATTCATTTCAGATATTTCATCAGATTTAGTTCCCTACAATCTTCAAGTGCAAATTGTTCTCTTTGAAGCCTCACATTAAGTGTCTTTTGCTGTCAGCTACCTTATCAAGCTGCATTCCCTGTCTACTGTGCTGGAAGAATTTATCACTATCGCCCAGAAGCTTCTGCAGCAACTGATAGGAAAATGGAAGCATTGGATATAAAAAGGTGCAAGTTTGAGTGTTGAAATGTAACTCAGAATCAGAATCGGAATTTATTGTCATGAACAAGTCATGAAATTCAGAGCAGCAGCGTTGTAATGTAAACATTGATATTATAACTATCTTACAACATTACTTTAAAAGAATTAAAATAATAGAGCATGAAAAGTAAGGCAGTGTCTTTGGTTCATTGATCATTCAGGAATCTGATGGCAGTGGCGAAGAAGCTGTCCTCGTGCAGTCTTTAGACTCCTGTATCTTTTCCCCCAATGGTAGCAGAGTGAAAAGGGCGTGGTCTGGGTGGTGGGGGTCTTTGAGGATAGAGGCTGCTTTTTTAAGACCCTGCCTCGTGGGACATCCTCAGTGGAGTGAAGGCTGGTGCCTGCGACGTCGCAGTCCAAATTAATAACCCTCTGAAGTTTATTCTTGCCCTGAGAGTTGGTGCCTCCATGCCAGACAGTGATGTAACCAGCTAGAATGCTCTCCATGGTTCACCCGTAGAAATCTATAAGAGTCTTTGGTGACCTACTGAATCTCCTCAGGCACCTCACAAAGTATATCTGCTGGCGAGCCTTCTTTGTGATTGCATCAACATGAAGGCTCCAGGACAGATCCTCGGAGATGTTGACACACATGAATTTGAAGTTCTTGACCCTCTCCGCTACTGAGCCCTCGATGAGGACTGGGTCATGTTCTCCTGACTTCCTCCTTAAGTTCACAATCATCTCCTTTGTTTTCCTAACATTGACCGCAAGGTTGTTGTCATTACACCATCCAATGAACTGATCGACCTTAAATGCATGAAGACAATTATGCCATTTAGAAAAAGAGATAGAATTTATTTCCTCAGGCTTTAATAATTTACATGCCAGTTTCTGTAAGCTAGTTATGAAGAAAATTGTTTTTATAAGCTGTTTTGACTCCTGTGGATAGATATAAAATGAAGCTCATTGACTCATTCACAATACCTCAGTGGAGCAATTGTTAAGGAGGCCTTATCTTGCACTCTGTAAACATGACTTGGAATGTTACGATAGAACAGGAAGAAAATAATAGATGTATTTAAACTTGACTTTCCATATCTTCATGGCGCTCCAAAGCTTGCTTTATCACCAAATGAGTGAAGAGAAATCTTTGTTGTCAGAAAAATCGCAACCAATCTGTTTGTTGCGAGACTCCACAAACAGCAATAAGTTTAACTACCTCTGTGATTTGGCCCAGCATTTCTTTAACCATTTGATTATCTGGGCATAATCCACAGTCCCGTTACAATAAAAATCCACAAATGCAGATTCCAGAAATCCAGACCACCTGAGAAACTGGACTTATTGAAAACTCTCAGCTGAATTCTGTACCATCCGAGAATCCGGACTTCTCAAAAACTTTCATCTGAATTCTGGACCACCTGAGAATCCGGACTTCTCAAAAACTCTCATCCGAATTCTGGACCACCTGAGAATCCGGACTTCTCAAAAACTTTCATCTGAATTCTGGACCACCCGAGAATCCAGACTTCTCAAAAACTCTCATCCAAATTCTGGACCACCTGAGAATCCCCACTTTTCAAAAACTCTCATCTGAATTCTGGACCACCCGAGAATCCAGACTTCTCAATAACTTTCATCTGAATTCTGGACCACCTGAGAATTTGGACTTCTCGAAAACTCTCAGTTTTTGCATGAGAGCATGTATGTGTAAGCACCACAGATGCACAGAGGCAACATGCGAACACGCGGAAGTCACGGAAATGGAAGAAATATTTTTTTGTACTTTGTATTTCATATAAAAATGTTTTATTAATAAACTATCTGAATTTGCCTGTTTATTCTCCTTAAATTAGAAATTTAAATGTGCTACCCGTGAATCCGGAAAATCCAAAAATCTGGACCAACCCAATCCCCGAACAGTCCAGATTTTAGGACTATTGCTGTATTTGAAATACCTAACATAGACAAAGAGGCATAATCACCCTGTTGCAATGCCATTAACGCCATAAGACAATAAGACGTAGGAGCAGAAATAGACTATTTAGCCCATTGAGTCTGCCCTGCCATTCAATCATGAGTTGATCCATTTTCCCACTCAGCCCCTTCTCTTCATAACCTTTGATGCCCTGGCTAATCAAGAACCTATCAATCTCTGTCTTAAATACGCCCAATGACCTGGCCTCCACCACCTCCCATAGCGACAAATTCCACAGATTTACCACCCACTGGCTGAAGAAATTCCTTCGCATCTCCATTCTAAGTGGACATCCTTCAATCCTGAAGTTGTACCTTTCTTGTCTGAGACTCTACTACCATGTGAGACAACATTTCAATATCTACTCTGTCCATACCTTCCAACTTTCAAAATGTTTCAGTGAGATCACTTGTCATTCTCCTAAATTCCAATGGTCTCTACTTATCATAGATATTTTCTTTACGCTATTCACTCCTCCAATCACCATCATTATAATTTAAAACTAGCTTTTTCCTTTCTCTCTCTTTCAAGTTCAGATCAAGGTCTGACCCTGTTTTTTTTTCCCTAGATGCTGCCTGATCTGGCTGAGTGTTTCCAGAATTTTCTCTTTTTATTTTGGATAAATGACAGAAGTGAGTGAGGACTGAAAATTGACCAGGACTCAGGAACAAATGCTCCTATTCTTTAAAAATCCCATGTACCTTCATCCAATGCCTCATCTGGGATAGAAATGAACACAAGTCAAGAGCATCTAATTAGTGGCTTCATGTGAGCAAAAGAGGAGCTTTATATGATGTACTTGGAAGGTGGTGCGGATAGCAATGGTTCACAACCTTTTTCTTTCCATTCATACCATTTTAAGTAATCCCTATGCATCGGTGCTCTGTGATTAGTAAGGGATGGCTTAAGGTGGGGTGTGGGTGAGAAGGGAAGGTTGAGAACCACTGCTCTAGACCCAGTTACTTGAGAAAAATTGTCATTGACCCATTTCCTTTGGAGCTATGAAACCATGCACATAACGAGTCAATTGGGTATAATTCAAAAAGTGGTTTTCAAACTTTTTCTTCACACCCACATCCCACCTTAAGCAACCCCTTACTAATCACATAGCACCGATGGCATAGGGAATACTTAAAGTGGGATGTGAGTGGAAAGAAAGATGTTGAGAACCACTGGGCGCTACCAGTAACCACAGAGACAAGGTGAGGAAACAATACACAGAAGAACCTTGCTGGCCCGAATCCCAGGATAAGAATGGCGGCAAGGGAAAGGTGGCTCGGCCTTTATGGCCCAGGGCCACGGGGGAGGAGACATAGGGTATGAGTCATCCATGGGCGGGCCAGCTCCATATATACAACCGACAATGATAACTATATACAATGGAGGGCTGGAAGGGCCTGTGCCAGTGCTGTATCTCTAAATTAAAAATCAAATTAAAATTAAATCATTTATAGTTCCACATGTCTGATCACATTACATATACTTTAAAAATGCAAAAATAAATGTGTGCACAAATTAATTCACAAATATTATCAGAGCATTAAATCTAATTAACAAAAATGCCAGGCTGTTCCTGTAGCAGTTACCATTGACCTGCAGGGACGCGAGCGCAGAGAGAGAGAGAGAGCACTTCCAATGCTAGCTTTGCTGTGTTCTGCTGTTGAACTCTCGGCTTGCTGGAGGTGGGGGGGGGGATGTGTTTCCATGCCTGCTTTGTTCTATGACACAGCTCTCGTTTCGCCATGGTGAACTGCCAGAAGTGTTAGACGACACCCTGCCACCTGGACTGTGAGTCAATCTGAAAGGCATGGACTGACTCGTAAAATAATAAATCACCTCTATGTCAAAAGGTCCTGGCTTCGAGCAGTTCACTAGAGATGTGTACACATAATAGAGGCAAGACTGGGGTTGGGGGAGTGGGGGGCAGGGTGCCTGCACTGTGGAAAGAACCAAGGTCTATCAGTTCTCTTGGGTAGATCTCTGGACAATAATAATCCTTTGCCTCCGACGTGCAATTTAAAGCTCAAAGTTCAGACTTATTGTCAAAGTAGAAACGTGACATCACGAGACTCATTTTCCCTCAGGCCAGACAGAATTACCACTTATTGGTAGTGCAAAAAAACTCTTGTCAAGAAGATTCTTATACACATAAACAAATAACAAAATGTAAACAGTGCAAACAGAGAGAGAAAAAAATAATTGAAATGCAAAAATAAGAGTACTTACATGAGTTACTGACTGAGTTTGTCGTCGAGGAGCCTGATGGTGGAGGGACAGCAGCTGTTCCTGAACCCGGTGGTGCTTGTGACACCTAGACCTCTTTCCTGATGGCAGCATCAAGAGCAGTGCGTGTGCAGGGTCGTGTGGATCCTTGACGATTGTTGCTGCTCTCTGACGGCAGCACTCCTAGTAGATGTTCTTGATGGTGGGGACGGTTTTGCCTGTGATGTCCTGGACTTGTCCACTACCTTTTGCAGGGCTTTATCCTTAGGGGTATTGGTGTTTCAACACCCTCCATGATGTAGATGGTCAGCACACTTTCCACCACACATCGATAGAAATTTTCCTGGGTTTCCGATGTCATATCAAACCTTTGCAGACTCCTGAGAAGGTAGAGGTGCTGATGTGCTTACTTCAAGATGTCATTAGTGTGTTGAGTCAGGAAACATCCTCCAGGATTCTATATTTGTTCACCCTCTCCATTCTGATCCCCCAATGATCCCTGGATCGTACACCTCTGGTTTTACCTTGCTGGTTAACAATCAGCTCCTTGGCTTTGGTGACATGAGTGCAAGGTTTTTGTTGGTGCATCATTCAGCCAAGTTTTCAACCTTCCTCCTGTATGCTGTCCCAACATCCCATTTTACACAACCCACTACCACCTTCATTTCCTATATAACAACAATTCATATGCCTTTAATTGAGTGGGTAGCCATTTGGGAACAGTGCAAAAGGTGCTGTGTAAATGCAATTTTGGACCTTCCCTGCAACTGACAGATTTCTTTTCTCTCTTTCATTCAGTTTCAACAACAAGTGAATAAAACCAACTGGACAGTTTCTTTGCAAAGTTCTCACCACATGGATTGAGAGTTCAAAAGAAAGAGCCAACTCAACCACTCCAGTCGAACTCAGGAAGGACCGTATATGATTCTGCCATCAAATTCCTGGAAATGAGGGCGTGGCAAGATGGCGTAGAGTCTAGACGTGTAATCTCGACCTCTCTGGCAAGACTTTTAAGTACCCATTTTTTAACTTTTTGTTTTCAAGTTTAAACTTTTAAAATTTTAGTTTAAAGTATCAAGGAACTATTATGGCCACTAATGGTAAAAAAGATTAAGCCTCAAGAGCAGAAGAAGTTACATTTTCAAAGTGCTGAAGATTTGGGGCCTTGACGACTTGATACAGCCCCAGGCTTAATCTCTTCAGCGTCTAAACCTCAAAGACTGCCTGTGGGAGCTGGAAAAAAAAATGTTTACTACTCACCAAGTGAAGGATGGCACTGGAATTACCCGTTCTCTGGAAGAATGTGTGTGTTCCCAAGAAGTGGATCCCGATTTGAAAAGCCTTTCGATTTTAATGGAGGGAGCACGCAGGAAGACAACTCCATTGTTGGAAATGCATCAGGAAGCACTTCAATCTGAAGAAATTGCTTACCTTCGTGATTTCATGAAAAAACAACAAAATGCGGGGGGAGACCAGCGGCGACCCCCTGAGGAAGTCGGGGTGCCGTCGCTGAGAGTCCAGACCCACAGTAAAACTTTTAAAATGCCTTCTGCTGAGTTGCAGCAGGAGCTGCAGTTACCTTGTTCTGCCACTACGTCAGAGAGAGCAGGGCTGAGCTTTACTGACTTGCAGTGTATGCAACTAAATGATATTGTTCAAGCTGTTATAAAACCTTTGTTGACATTTCAAATGAATGAAATGGTTCAAATGAATGCTGGTATAAGTTCAGAATTAAATATGGTTAAGACACGTGTGGATGCATCTTATGAAGAATTTAAAAAATTTCAGACTGCTTTTTTGGACTGTAAACAACAAGTGTCTTCTAACACAGAAAAAGTGTTGAAGGTTGAAAAATCAGTCATAGAATTGGGAGAACGCGAGAAGGAGCTAGAGAGGAAAATAGACTACTTGGAGAATCAAAGCAGAAGGAATAATGTGAAAATTGTTGGTTTGCCAGAAGGTATAGAAGGACAAGATCCTCTTCGTTTCTTTAAAGACTGGATCCCACAAGTATTAGGGCAAGAATTTTTTTCTGGGGGATTGGTACTGGAAAGAGCTCATAGAGCTCTAAGAAGGACACCCTCAGCTGGTCAACCACCGAGACCGGTAATAATTCGATGTTTGAATTATTTGGATAGAGAAGCAATACTTCGACTAGCAGTGCAGAATGCGAGACAATGACAAACTCTGTTATTGATTCAGAATAGCAGAGTTTTTTTTTACCCTGATTTGAGTCAAGAGATCATTCAATGTCGACGTCAATTTAATCCAGTTAAAGAAGTTTTGTGGCATAAAGGTTATAAGTCTACTTTTCGCTACCCTGCAGTGTTGAAGGTGTTTTATGGAGACTATCAATTTCGGTTTTTTGAAACTGATCGTGAGCAATGATTTTTGCTGATTCATTGCCAGATATAAGAGGACAAAGACGTAGTCCACCATTATCTCCTAAAGAAAAATCTGGTTGTTCTGGAAACGGAAGACATGGCAGAAATGGGAAAACCGGGAATGGAAAGAGTCCAACTTCTTCTGAAATGGGATCTTTGAGATTGGAATCTCTTGGATGAAAAGAAGAATTTTCTTTTTCTTACTCTATTTTTTTTGTTATTATGATATTTTGATGTTATTGATTGTTTGGCTGGGGAGGGAGAGATTTGCTCTAAGTTCTTTACTAGTCATCAGCCACTGGTGGGTGATCCACATCCAATTTTTGCTTAGGGGATTACTACCTTTTGGTAACTTTTTTAGGGGGGGGGGATTTTCTTTTTTTTTCTTTATTATTTTTTTATTTTCATTTTAGTTAATTTTTAATTTGTGATTTTTTTTCCTATTGGAGGGCCTATATACGTTCTAGTGCTTTAATTACAGTAATTCCAAAAAATGATAGAGACCCTTTGAAAGTATCTTCATATAGACCAATTTCATTGTTAAATGTAGATTATAAAATAATAGCTAAAATATTAGCAAATAGATTGGCTACATTTTTACCTAAGTTGATTCATATGGATCAAACAGGTTTTATAAAGAATAGATATGCTTCAGATAACATTTTGCGGATGATTAGTTTGATTAATAGATTTCAACAATCTTCAGATCACCTGATGGTGATAGCTCTAGATGCAGAAAAAGCATTTGATAGAGTTGAATGGAATTTTTTGTTTAAAGTTTTGGAGAAATTAAAGTTTGGTCCTTTTTTATTGGTTGGATTAGGACTCTATATAGTAAACCGGTAGCTAGAGTATTGACGAATGGTTTGATTTTAGAACCCTTTAAGTTAACTCGATCAACTCGTCAAGGTTGTCCTTTATCACCAGCTTTATTTGTGTTAGTGATTGAACCTTTAGCGCAGCTGATAAGACAAAATACAGATACAAGGTATGAAAGTTTTAGATGAGGAGTATAAAATTAATTTATTTGTGGATGATGTATTGGTGTATTTAATAAACCCAGCTCAGTCACTTTTGCATTTGAAGGAGTGTTTAATATAATATGGATGTCTTTCTGGATATAAAGTTAATTGGGAAAAAAGTGAAATATTACCGGTAAGTGAAGGAGATTATTCAGTTTATAAGAATATTATTAATTTGAAATGGACTGATCGAATTAAATATTTGGGTATAATTTTGAATGTTAATTATCAATCTTTATATAAATTAAATTATGTTCCGTTCATGAAAAAAATTAAAACTGATTTGATCAAATGGAAAGATTTACCTATTAATTTAATGGGTAGGATAAATATAATTAAGATGAATATCATTCCACGTATACAATATTTGTTTCAATCTATTCTGTATTTACTTGATAATATTTTTTTTCGAGACTTGAATAAAATGGTTAGGGAGTTTTTATGGAGAGGTAAATTTTCGAGAGTAGCTTTGAATAAATTAACTTGGAAATATGAGTTAAGGGGATTACGTTTACCACATTTTCAAAATTATTATGAAGCAGCCCAACTTAAATTTATTAGTTCATTGATGGATTTGGTACGGCCCCCTAGTGGGGCCAAAATTGAGATGGCAAATATTTCTGAATTTGAAATAGATACATTTTTGTTTATATGGAATATAAATTTGTTACAACAATATAATGTGCCTATACTAAAACATTTAATGAAGTTATGGATAAAGAAAAATAAAATGACAGGCTCTAGGGGTAAATTATTGGCTTTGACTCCATTGTATAATAATCAACTTATTCCTTTTTCAATGCATAATCGAAGTTTATTGCATTGGAGATTTAAAGGTGTGAAAAATTTGGGAGATTGTTTTAAAAAGGGTAATTTTTTATCTTTTAATCAGATGAGGGAAGGTTTTGGTATTGATAAGAACTCTTTGATTTTTTATTATCAAATTCGATCTTTGGTAAAATGTATGTTTGGTAGAGATATGATTTTACCTGAAATGACTAAATTTGAGACTTTTCTTATGAAGGTACCAGAGAAGGGTTATATTTCATCTATGTATCAAATATTACAGGATGGCATGGATAAAAAGGGTTGGGATAGATCTAAAAGTAATTGGGAAGCGGATACTGGTTTTATTTTTTCCGAAGATGATTGGTTAGATATCTGTTATGATAGTGTAACTAGATTGATAAATGCTATAATTTTTTACAACAATAAAATTTAAAAAGTATGGTTTTCTTGAATCAGATTTATGTTTTAGATGTGGTGATACAGTTGGAACTTTTTTCAAGCCGTTTGGTCATATATACATATACAATCTTTTTGGAAGAAAATTCAATCGTTTTTAGAATATCTGTATAAGATTAAAATAGTTTTAGATCCAACAGTATTTTTATTGGGTAGTTTGCAACCTTTGAAAGGCTTGGGATTAGATAAGTTTCAGCTTGCTTTTGTATAGTTAGCTTTATCCGTAGCAAAAAAATGTATTGCTAGTACGTGGAAAGATACAAATATGATTGATATTAATAGATGGCATAATGAGATGGAATATTGTTTAATAATTGAAAAGATTATGTACATTTCGTGTGATAATTATAATTTTTTATTAATAAGTGGTTGTTATATTCAGAATATTTACATTTCAATTTACATTGATTAGATCTTAATTATGTATATTTAATTTTTCTTTAATATTTTTTCTTTTTTCTTTCTTTATGGCTCTCCTTAGGAGAGTTGGCTGAAGGGGAGGGTTCTTTTCTTTTCTCTTTTTTTTTCCTTTTTTATATATAAAAAATAACATTCGTGTTTATGGTTAATTGTTGTATATGTCATATATTATTTATTGTTTGAATGAATAAATAAAGTTTAAAAAAAAAATTCCTGGAAATTTGTTCAATTTGTTTTCTGGGAAGGATGTAATAGAGAAATGGAGGGTCTTCTAAAGAAGAGATTTTAAGAGTACAACATCTTTATAAACCTGTTAGGTTGAAAGGTAAGGTCAAAAGTTTGAGAGAGCCGTGGTTCTCAAGGGAGATTGGAAATTTGGTTCGAAAAACGAGGGAGTACTACAATAAATATAAGAAATAGGGAAAAAAGGAGATGTTTGGGTACTATATTGAATGTAAAAAGAATCTTAAGAAAGAAATTAGAAAAGCTAAAAGAAGGTATGAGGTGGCTATAGCAAGCAGGGTGAAAATAAATCCAAAGGGTGTCTACAAATATGTAAATAGCAAAAGGAAAGTGAGAGATAAAATTGGTCTAATAGAGAATCAGAAAGGACAAATGTGTGTGGAGCCAAAAGAGATGGGGAAGGTCTTGAACAATTTCTTTTCCTCAGTATTTACTGAGGAGAAGGATATTGAACTGTGCAGGGTAAAGGAAGCAAAAGGGGTATATATGGAAATTATAGTGTTTAAGAAAGAGGTAGTACTGGAGCTTTTGAAACAAATAAAGGTGGATAAGTCTCCAGGTCCTGACAGGATTTTCCCCAGGACCTTGAGAGAAGTTAGTGAGGAAATAGCAGAGGCTCTGGCAGTGATCGTTCAAATGTCATTAGAGACGGGTATAGTGTCGGAGGATTGGCGTGTTGCACATGTGGTTCCTTTGTTTAAAAAGGTTCGAGGAGCAAGCCTAGTAATTATTGGCCTGTAAATTTGACATCTGTGGTAGGTAAATTGATGGAAAGCGTTCTTAGAGATAGTATATATAAGTATATGGAGGGACAGGATCTGATCAGGGACACTCAACATGGATTTGTGCGAGGAAGTTCGTGTTTGACAAACTTGTTGAATTTTTTGAAGAGGTGATTAGGAATGTTGATGAGGGTAGAGCAGTGGATGTTGTCTATATGGACTTCAGTAAGGCCTTCGATAAGGTTCTGCATGGGAGGTAAGTTAGGAAGGCTAAGTCCCTGGGTATTAATTTGAAGATAGTCAAATGGATTCATCAGTGGCTGGAAGGAAGGTGCCAGAGAGTAATAGTAGATAATTGTTTGTCGGGATGGAGGCCAGTGACAAGAGGTGTACCTCAGGGTTCGGTTTTGGGACTCTTGCTGTTTGTAATATATATTAATGATCTGGAAGTTGGGGCGGTAAATTGGATTAGTAAATATGCAGATGATACTAAAATAGGGGGAATTGTGGATGATGAAGAGGGTTTTCAAAGATTGCAGAGGGATTTAAACTGCTTAGCGAAATGGGCAGAAAGATGGTGGATGGAGTTTAATGCTGATAAGTGTGAGGTGTTTCATTTTGGAAAGAATAATCAAAGCAAGACATATGTGGTAAATGGGAGGGCATTGAAGAATGCAGTGGAGCAGAAAGATCTAGGAATAACAGTGCATTGTTTCCTGAAGGTAGGAGCGCATATGGATAGGATGGTGAGGAAGGCCTTTAGCATGCTTGCCTATATATATCAGTGCATAGAATATAGGAGTTGGGAAGTAATGATGAAACTGTACAAGGCATTGATGAGGCCAAATTTAGAGTACTGTGTGCAGTTCTGGTCACCGATTTATAGGAAGGATATTAACAAGATAGAGAGAGTGCAGAGAAGATTTACAAAAATGTTGCCTGGGTTTCAGCATCTGGAATACATGGGAAGATTGAGCAAATTAGGTCTTTATTCCTTGGAACGTAGGAGGCTGAGAGGGGATTTGATAGAGGTGTTTAAGATAATGAGAGGGATAGATAGAGTTGATGTGGAAAGGCTTTTCCCATTGAGAGTAGGAGAGATGGATACAAGAAGTCATGGGTTGTGAGTTGACGGGCAAAGATTTAGGAGTAACATGAGGGTGAACTTCTTTACTCAGAGAGTGGTTACTGTGTGGAATGGGCTTCCGGGAAAGGGGGTGGAGACAGGGTCAATTTTGTCATTTAAGAAAGAGTTGGATGAGTATATGGATGGGAGGGGGATGGAGGGATATGGGCAGAGTGCTGGTAAGTGGGATTAGAGGAGTGTACTTGGATCAGTGCGGACTAGAAGGGCCAAATTGGCCTGTTTCTGTGCTGTAATTGTTATATGGTTATATAATAGCAAGTGGAAGAGGCCATTTAGCCTCTCAAGTAGTTCCACCCATAATATGGAGCATCTGACTTGTATTTGAACATCATTGACTGGCCTTTCATCTGATACTCCATGCAAGTAAAAAGCTTAGCCTCAGAATCACATGTATACATACAGCAAGGGAACAGGACATTTGGCCCATCTACCATTAGACACCAGTTGACATTGATTCCATTTTATTTGTGATATGATAGGAAAAGGGGAGCTGCAGAGAGACTTGGGTGTTGCTGTACATCAGTTGTTGAAAGTGGGCATGTAGGTGCAGCAGGTGGTGAGGAAGCCGAATGGTATGTTGGCATTCATACTGAGAGGATTTGAGTCCAGGAGTAGGGAGATCCTGCTCCAGTTGTACAGGGCCTTGGTGAGCCCACATCTGGAGTACTACATGCAGTTTTGGTCGCCTTATCTGAGGAAGGACATCCTCACCATGGAGGGGGTGCAGAGAAGATTCACCAGACTGATACCAGGGATGGAAGGACTTGCATATGAAGAAAGGTTGGAAGATTAGGCTTGTATTCTCTGGAATTTAGAAGATTGAAGGGGGATCTTATAGAAACATATAAAATTCTTAAGGGTTTAGATAGACTAGATGCAGGTAGGTTGTTTCCAGTGCTGGGAAAAACCAGAACCAGGGGTCACAGTGTAAGAATAAGGGGGATATTTTTAGAACTGAGATGAGGAAAAATTTCTTCTCTCAGAGGATGGTGGATCTGTGGAATTCTTTGCCACAGGAAGTAGTTGTCAATATTTAAGAATAGGTTAGATTTTGCCTTGTGGCTAAGGTAATCAAGGGGTATGGGGAGAAGGCAGGAACCGGATACTGATTAGCCATGATCATATTGAATGGCGACGTAGGCTCAAAGGGCCAAATGACCTACTCCTGCACCTATGTTTCTATGTGATCCACTTTATTGTGGTTATGCTGGTATACAGGCCAATGAAACATGATTAGCATCGACTGGAATATAAACTAGAATGCAATTCAATAAACAGATACTATAAAAACACACACAATAAACCATGTACAATAAAACTACAATATTCTAAAATAAAGTGTTAAAAATAATTACAGATTCTGAAATATAAGGGCAGCCCCGCTCATCGCTGTGAATTGGTGTTTAACATTATCACGGCTTCATGAAAAAAGCTCTTTTTAAGTCTGGCAGTTCTCGAGCGAAGGATCCTGTAACATCTGCCCAAGTGTAGGAAAGTAAATAGTTCACGGTTAGGGTGTTTGCGCCTTAGTGATATTCCTCGCCCTGTCCAAACATCGCCCCCTATAGATGGATTCGATGGGAGGCAACTGCATTCCAACAATTCGCTCCCTGCTGGAGTGCCTTTCTATCTGGTGCCGAACAATTCCAGTACAACACGCTCTCAATAGTACATCTATAGAAATCCAATTCTAGGGCGGAGGTGTAACTTACTCAAACATCTGAAAAAAAGGTGTTGAACCTCATTGTCTCCCAGGAGACACGAGGGACAATTGACTGACCAACAATGGAAAGAAATTGGAGCCACCAAGTTCAGCGTGGAGATCACAAGATAACAATCATAATATCACAAAATATAAGAGTAGAAATAGGCCCCTTGCCTCCGCCATTCTAATCATGAGCTGATCCATCCTCCCACTCCCCAGCTTTCTCCCCGTAACCCTTGATGCCCTGACGAATGAAACACCTGTCAATCTCTGCCTTAAATACACTCGCAGCTGCCCATGGCAACAAGTTCCACAGAATCACAGCCCTCTGACTAAAGAAATTTTTCCACATCTTGGTTTTAAATTGATGCCCTTTTACCCAGAGGGGTGTGAATCCACAGGGAGAGCGTGAAAACTTCACACGGACAGCATCAGAGGTTAGGATTGAATCTGAGTCACTGAAGTTGTAAGAAGCCTGCTATATTAGATGCACCATGTAAATTTGACAAGCCTTGATTCGGATGCACATCACAAGAATGCAATCTCCTCCTCTCGCTGATTACTGTGGTGGGGAGAGGGGGGAAGAGTAGGTGGGTGGAGATGGGGAAAGGTGGGTGAGTGGGAGGGGGTAAGGATGGGTGGGAGTTTGGGGTGGGTCATTGGGTGGGTGGGAGTTGGGGAAGGGTGGATAGATAGAATGAGGGTAGGTGAGAGGTGGGTAGGAGGTGGGGAAGGGTGGGTGGGTGGGAGATGGAGAAGGGTGGGTGAATGGGAGGTGGAGAAGGGTGGTTGGGTGGTAGGTGGGGAAGGGTGGGTGGGTGGGAGATGGAGAAGGGTGGGTGAATGGGAGGTGGAGAAGGGTGGTTGGGTGGTAGGTGGGGAAGGGTGGGTGGGTGGTGTAAGGTAAAACATCATGAGATGGGAATGTGTAGGGAGTTACCCTGTACAGGGCAGTAACAAGAAGGGGATGTGTCCTTGTACTCCTGTTAGGTAAAACATCATGAGATGGGAATGTACAGGGCTGTAACAAGATGTAAATGCATCCTTGTACTTACAAGATAAGAGAGACATTGATGGATTGAGAGGCAGGAAGCTAGCAGGGAAAGGATAGCAACAGTTTTAGTCATTGGACAAGTAATGATATGATGATGTTCTAAGCATGTATCCAAGGGTATAAAAAATCACCATTTTGCTGATAACGGCAGAATGCATTCTCCGACTAACTTTGTTAGTCGCAAGTGTTACAATCCGGTAATAAAGAACAAAGAACCCTGATTTCGACTCAGCCTGGTGTTTGTCTCACTCATTCATGAACAAAGCAGACCTAACAGTGGGAGATGGAGAAGGGTGGGTGAATGGGAGGTGGAGAAGGGTGGTTGGGTGGTAGGTGGGGAAGGGTGGGTGGGTGGGAGATGGAGAAGGGTGGGTGAATGGGAGGTGGAGAAGGGTGGTTGGGTGGTAGGTGGGGAAGGGTGGGTGGGTGGGAGATGGAGAAGGGTGGGTGAATGGGAGGTGGAGAAGGGTGGTTGGGTGGTAGGTGGGGAAGGGTGGTTGGGTGGTAGGTGGGGAAGGGTGGGTGGGTGGGAGGTGGAGAAGGGTGGTTGGGTGGTAGGTGGGGAAGGGTGGGTGGGTGGGAGGTGGAGAAGGGTGGTTGGGTGGTAGGTGGGGAAGGGTGGGTGGGTGGGAGGTGGAGAAGGGTGGTTGGGTGGTAGATGGGGAAGGGTGGGTGGGTGGGAGGTGGAGAAGGGTGGTTGGGTGGTAGGTGGGGAAGGGTGGGTGGGTGGGAGGTGTGGAAGGGTGGGTGGGTGGGAGATGGAGAAGGGTGGGTGAATGGGAGGTGGAGAAGGGTGGTTGGGTGGGAGGTGTGGAAGGGTGGTTGGGTGGTAGGTGGGGAAGGGTGGGTGGGTGGGAGATGGAGAAGGGTGGGTGGGTGGGAGATGGAGAAGGGTGGGTGGGTGGGAGGTGGGGAAGGGTGGGTGGGTGGGAGGTGGGGAAGGGTGGGTGGGTGGTAGGTGGGGAAGGGTGGGTGGGTGGGAGGTGGGGAAGGGTGGTTGGGTGGTAGGTGGGGAAGGGTGGGTGGGTGGGAGGTGGGGAAGGGTGGGAGGGTGGGAGGTGGGGAAGGGTGGGTGGGTGGGAGGTGGAGAAGGGTGGTTGGGTGGTAGGTGGGGAAGGGTGGGTGGGTGGTAGGTGGGGAAGGGTGGGTGGGTGGGAGGTGGGGAAGGGTGGGTGGGTGGGAGGTGGGGAAGGGTGGGTGGGTGGGAGATGGAGAAGGGTGGTTGGGTGGTAGGTGGGGAAGGGTGGGTGGGTGGTAGGTGGGGAAGGGTGGGTGGGTGGGAGGTGGGGAAGGGTGGGTGGGTGGGAGGTGGGGAAGGGTGGGTGGGTGGGAGTTGTGGAAGGGTGGGTGAATGGGAGATGGAGAAGGGTGGTTGGGTGGTAGGTGGGGAAGGGTGGGTGGGTGGGAGGTGGAGAAGGGTGGTTGGGTGGTAGGTGGGGAAGGGTGGGTGGGTGGGAGGTGGGGAAGGGTGGGTGGGTGGGAGGTGGGGAAGGGTGGGTGGGTGGGAGGTGGAGAAGGGTGGGTGGGTGGGAGATGGGGAAGGGTGGGTGGGTGGGAGGTGGAGAAGGGTGATTGGGTGGTAGGTGGGGAAGGGTGGGTGGGTGGGAGGTGTGGAAGGGTGGGTGGGTGGGAGATGGAGAAGGGTGGGTGAATGGGAGGTGGAGAAGGGTGGTTGGGTGGGAGGTGTGGAAGGGTGGTTGGGTGGTAGGTGGGGAAGGGTGGGTGGGTGGGAGATGGAGAAGGGTGGGTGGGTGGGAGATGGAGAAGGGTGGGTGGGTGGGAGGTGGGGAAGGGTGGGTGGGTGGGAGGTGGGGAAGGGTGGGTGGGTGGTAGGTGGGGAAGGGTGGGTGGGTGGGAGGTGGGGAAGGGTGGTTGGGTGGTAGGTGGGGAAGGGTGGGTGGGTGGGAGGTGGGGAAGGGTGGGAGGGTGGGAGGTGGGGAAGGGTGGGTGGGTGGGAGGTGGAGAAGGGTGGTTGGGTGGTAGGTGGGGAAGGGTGGGTGGGTGGTAGGTGGGGAAGGGTGGGTGGGTGGGAGGTGGGGAAGGGTGGGTGGGTGGGAGGTGGGGAAGGGTGGGTGGGTGGGAGATGGAGAAGGGTGGTTGGGTGGTAGGTGGGGAAGGGTGGGTGGGTGGTAGGTGGGGAAGGGTGGGTGGGTGGGAGGTGGGGAAGGGTGGGTGGGTGGGAGGTGGGGAAGGGTGGGTGGGTGGGAGTTGTGGAAGGGTGGGTGAATGGGAGATGGAGAAGGGTGGTTGGGTGGTAGGTGGGGAAGGGTGGGTGGGTGGGAGGTGGAGAAGGGTGGTTGGGTGGTAGGTGGGGAAGGGTGGGTGGGTGGGAGGTGGGGAAGGGTGGGTGGGTGGGAGGTGGGGAAGGGTGGGTGGGTGGGAGGTGGAGAAGGGTGGGTGGGTGGGAGATGGGGAAGGGTGGGTGGGTGGGAGGTGGAGAAGGGTGATTGGGTGGTAGGTGGGGAAGGGTGGGTGGGTGGGAGGTGGAGAAGGGTGGTTGGGTGGTAGGTGGAGAAGGGTGGTTGGGTGGGAGGTGGAGAAGGGTGGTTGGGTGGTAGGTGGGGAAGGGTGGGTGGGTGGGAGGTGGGGAAGGGTGGGTGGGTGGGAGGTGGGAAGGGTGGGTGGGTGGGAGGTGGGGAAGGGTGGGTGGGTGGGAGGTGTGGAGAGATAGATGGGAGAGGTGCCTTGTCCCTGCTGCATAGTTTTGAATGATCCAATTGTCACAGTGTCATGGCCTGTGTGGGGAGAGAATTCCACATTTCCACTGCCCATTCTGTCTCAAAGTGTATTTTGCCTCATTCCTGAATGGTCCAGACTATGATTATGGGGAGTGTGGAGAGGCATTCAACCTGACTTTCAACACAATTAGCACCAGTTCGGCTCTCTGTGAGGACACAATTAAAGCTCCCTGTTTGTACCCATGACAACTACTGGCAAATGGGCTGCTCCAAATAGGTCCAGCCCTAGTTTTCAGATTATGTTCCTTCATTTCACATCCTCCTGCAAGGAAACCCTACTGCTTCCATTCCCCCAAACCCTTCGTTGACCTCCGTACCTTCATAACTCATGAATACAAGCCAGGTGAATTCAACCTGGGGTCATCCTGGAAATTATTCACCCCCTCCCCCCCCCCCACGCCGTCCCAAGACCAACTCCTCCAACAGCCCTTATCTGATTTATTTCAAAAAGGATACTTTTCAGACCAGCAAGAGAATAAATGGCTTTAGTACTTTTACTAAAAACACCAAGGGGAGGATTCGGAGTCAAGCGTCAGGAGCTCCGGTCTCCCGACATCTGACTCTGAATCCTCCCCTGTCCCCCGTTGGAGCCAGGGTTGAGGAGGGTGTGCGCTGAAGGATGAGTTTGAGTGTGGGCTTCAATATCTTCCTGCTTCTCTCCCACTGGGTATGGCTCCGAGAGTCAACTTTCCACTAAAGGCAAGAGAAAACGGGCACAGTGACAGCCACTCAACACCTTTAACTGTGTCCGTTCCTCTCTGGCCCAGGGAAATGCTGCTTGTTGTTTTCATTCAGTGAATGCTGGCCTTTGAAGTAGGCAGAGGGTTTTTTTTTAATTAAAACAACTGTTGTGTTTTTTAAAGTGTAGATTATTTTTCAATATCTCAATATATCCAACTATGACTATTTTCGGATTCTAAAGCGGCGAGGACAGGTAGGGAAGGCGAAGTGGATGGTATGGGCTGTGGCGAGCGACGGTTGCGTGGTGAATGGTTGAAGTAAGTACATTTTAATGGGGGGGCACAATTTCGTTGCTTGCTATAGGCGCTGTATATCTCAGTGGTGATCGGGCAAGGTAATGTAAGACAAAGATTGAAATCACTGTTGCTAAACACGGGTTGAGAGGTATCAGTAGGTTGAAAAATATTGTCAGCATTTTGGCCCCAAACCTTTTATCGAGACAAGGGATGTGGAGAAAAGAGGAGAGTGTAAAGAGGACAGGGAGTAAAACATATGCAGATGCTACAATTGAAAGAAAAACACAAAGGTGGAGAAACTCAGCAGGTTAAACTGTGTGTAGCAAAGATAAAGATACATAACTAATGTTTCAGGCTTGAGCCCTTGATCAAAATGTAAGCAGGAGAAGGAACACAGGCAGAAGGTAATAGGTGGATATGGGAGGGAGGGCAGACCAGAAAACAGATGGAGGGGAATAGCTCTGTGAATAGAGAGGGAAGGGGGATTGGGGAAGAGAGGGAGAATGGGGAGTGGGCTAGCAGAAACTGGAGGACAACCTTAATACCATGAAATCAATGAAAACACCTGGGGTTTGGAGTGGCCCCCTCCTCAGTGAACCTGGTAGAGGTGAAACAGGATGGCCAAAGGCAGCTAATTAGCAGATACCAGTCAAAGGGTGAGAGAGGCAAGAGCAACCGTGGGGCCAGGTGGAGGAAGATGAATCACATAGGGTGGAGTGGGTGGTTAGAAGCACTGGGAATCCGCTCAGAAGAGGCCGACAATGGAGGCATGAAGAGAGACATGATGAAGCCGAAGATGGGAGATGGCAGGGGAGGTGAGAGGGAGCAAAAGAATCCAGTGGAGGTGGTAGATGGAATGGAATCAGAGGAAGGGGAATGGGTAGAAATCAGTGAAAGGGGACAAAATGGGGGGAGGGGGGAAAGAAAAAGAATAGAAGAGGTACAGAGGAGAGACAGGGGACTCAGTGGCTGAAATAAGAAAACTGTATGTTCATTCCACTGGGCCGTGGACTACCCAGGCATAATATGGTGCTTTTCCACTATTTCAGGTTGGGCCCCCCTCTGACAATGGAGAAGGCCCAGGACAGACAGGTCGGTGTGGGAATGGGGAGGGGACTGCCGGAGCTGATGCCACGCACAGCAGCACTACCACTGATGTGGACCCATGGATGGCAAGGAGAGGAGACGCAGCGCTCCTCTGCTGGGTTCTCCTGCCCAGTCCAACTACCAACAGCCCCATAAAAGCTTTAAATGGCCTGTTAAAGGAGCCGCCGGAGGTTTATTTTAAAATCCTGTGAATCCTGCAACCTCGGGGTCTGGGGCCACAATGGTGGCGTCTGCGCTTGGAAGCAGCCTCGAGGGATTGCAGACTTTGGGGAAGCGGTTGGGGGGGGGCTGGAGCAGGGCACCAGAAAATGGGGAGACCACTCCCCATCTGAGAAGGAGAAGCAGAGGATATGCCCACCGGACAATGACCACGGTGGCGGACCAGTGAGGGGTTCTGCGGCTGTAGAAAACACAGGCTGCGAGCTGCAGGCTACTCTGGAAAAGGGACTCGCACCAGGCTGGAGACTGGCTGAAGGATACCAGGTACACCCCACCCCATCCCCCCCACCGGAACCGGGATGCAAGAGGGTGGAGGGGGCGCTAAAGGGTTCCTGATCATGTCAGAGGGTCAGTTCTGGAGCTCAGTCTGCTGATGGTTTCGACTGGAGTCCATGTGGGTGCAGAGGCAGAGGGAGCACTGGAGGGGAATCCATGAACACTCAGTGACTCTGTGGGCAATCTCTTCTGGTTTTTTCTCTGACTGTAGGAGACGCCTGGCAATTTCTGCTGATGGTGAATATGTCTTCCTTACAGCAAATTTTGTGTCATATTACACCTGTTTATTGCATGACAATAAAGAAATCTTGAAAGTTGAATCTTGAATATGGCCACTGTGGACAGAGCATAGATGCTGTGTGAAATGGTCACCAAGTCTGTGTTCAGTGTCACTGACTTAGAGGAGGCCACATCGGAGGCACCGAATGCAGGAGATGAGATTAGGGGAGGAGTGACTGAATCTTTGCCTCAGCTGGAAGGGTTGCTTTACTCCCTGCATGGCAGTGAGGGAGGAGGTCTGAGAGAAAACATTGTATTTCCTGCATTTGCAGGGGACAGTACCAGACAGGTGGGTGGGGATTGAGGAGGAAATTAAGGAATCGCAGAGGGAGCAATCCCTGCGGAAGATGGAGAAAAGGGAACAGGAGCAATAAACGCATCAATCGAGGATGAGGTAGATTGTTTTAACTTTAAAGCTGAGAGAGCAAAAGAGGACGGGAACCTCTTTAACATCTCACGTCTCCTGCATCTGACTGTGATTAACATCATTTTTAAATAAGTCTATTAGAACAGCCTTGTTATGTTGATAATAACATTTATCTTCCAGGTGAAGACCAGAATCCCATTAGTCGTTGAACAACAAATAAAAGAGATATTTAATCTTTATCCTGTGTACTCCAACAAGGCTGAACCATTCTTGCCTAACTAATTGTTTTAAAAGGTACAGTGTACAAAGTGCAGGGGAAACTCACCAGGTCACACAGTGTATGCTATATAGCAAAGATAAAGATATATAACCAATGTTTTGGGTTTGAGCCCTTCATCCAGGTATGAGCAAAACGTAGGCAAGTGTCTGAATAAAATGTTGGGGGGAGGGGCAGGGGGTGGAGCACAGGTTCAAAGGCAAGAGGTAATAGGTGGATAAGGGAGGGGGGCACAAGAGAAATCAGTGGGAGTGGGGATACCTCTGTGACTGGGGTGGAGAGCTGGAGAAATGGAGACAGAGGGACAAGGTAGGGTGGGGGAATGGGGATGTTAAATCGAAGTTAAGAACTTAAGGAGGGTTAGGAACTTCAAATTCCTCACTGTTGACATGTCTGAAGATCTGCTCTGGGGCCACAGTGCCAACGCAATCACGAAGAAGGCTCGCCATCGGTGAAGAGTTTGAGGAGGTTTGGTGAGCCACCAAAGACTCTTGCAAATTTTCACAGAGCATCCTGACTGGAATGGATGTGCCAATGCACAGGAAAGGTAAAGACTACAGAGAGTTGTGAACTTGGCCAGCACCAACACCAGACTTAACTCGGTGTCTTAAGAAAGCAGCCTCTAGCCTCAAGGGCCTTCACCTGCCCTCCTCAGTCTGCTGCCATCAGGAAGGAGGTACAGGAGACTGAAGACAAACACTCAATGCCCCTTCTTCGCCTCTGCCCTTAGATTTCTGAATGGACAATGATCCACAAACACTCCCTCACTTTCTCCTAATTTCTTGCACTATTTATTTATTTTGAAATTTAATTTACAGCAATATTGGTACCCATAACACTACTGCAAAACAAAGCATCTGGCGACATGTCTGTGACAATAAATTCTGATTCTGATTCTAACACCGTCCGGTTGGAGAGTGCCCAAACAAAATGCTAGGTGTTATTCCTCCAATTTATGGGTGGCCCTGGCTTGGCAGTCCACGAGGCCATGGGGCACACATGTCCAGTGCATGACACATGAATGATGGTGTTTACATTATCAAGATAAGCTCCCCATCATTGGAATTTGATTAAAGTAGAAAACTGCTGTCGGAGGTTGACAGAGCCGTGTTTTCTATTTTGCTACAGGAACAGGATTTCTGTGTGCTCTCTAATTATTTGCCTTCAGATGCGAGCATTTGGTAGTCTTTTTCAAAGTTGGCAGACAGATAAAAACCTTTGATTGTCTTGTAATAACCTGGAATTTACTTTAAAGGAAGAATTCACATTAAAACGCTCAGCCTCCATTTAAAGATTATTTCCTATTAAAAAAAAATTCAATCACTAACAACAACACCAGGTGTAATATCTAATTGTTTCAAACCCATTTCAAGAGTTTTCAAGATTTCCAGTCTCTTTTCTCTGACATCTTGTCAGAAGAGATTAGTGTAATCTTATTTTCCAGGCACATCTGTGGAATGATTTGGGGCGCTGGTTAGGGAAAGTTTTGGGTTCCACCTTGTCGAGCGCGTCGAAAGAACCAAAGACTTGTTGATCCAAACCAAGGCTTTTATTAACTAAAAGACTGGAGCATATCACAAGTAGGTCAACCAGTCCAGAATGACCTGGTCTGGCTAGGAGCAATCCTTTAAGACCTGCCAGTAGGTGTGGCTACACTCTCAGCCAATCACGGTCATTCTACACATTGGTAATAGAATCTGTACTATCACACACCTGCAATCCCCTTCTCTTACCTCTGGAGAGGCCCGAAATGTTGGCAATATATCTTTGTCTCCTACGGACGCTGAAAAGACTGGCTGAGTTCCTCCAGCATTTTTACTACAATCACAGTGTCTGCAGTCCATCATGTTTCACTCAGAATCCCTGTGACCCGGCTTTGATGCTGACCTCCAAGGTGGAGTTCGCCTGCTCTCCCAGCCATTGTAAGGATTTCCACTGGTGTTCTGGTTTCCACCTGCATCCCAGAGATGAGCTGGTTGGTAGGTTTATTGGCCATAGTACATTACTAATCTTGATAAAGGGGACAGACCCAAAATGTTGACTGACCATTGCTGTCTGACCTGCAATTCTTTGACAGCTCATGTGAAACATTTGCCAGCAAAATTCCAGACAATGGAATGTTAAAATTTTAAATTTATTTTAGAGTGGTGTGGTTGACAAAGCAGTTAATGCAATGCCTTTACAGTGCCGGTGATCAAGATTGGAATGGAGTTAAAATCCTATGCAGTCTGTAAGGAGTTTATACATTCTCCCTGTGTTTTATCCAGGGTCTCAGGCTTCCTCCCACCCTTCAAAACATACTGGGAGTTTAGATTAATGGGGTGTAAATTGGGCGGTACAGACTCATGGGCTGACCCGGCCTGTTACCATGCTGTGTGTCTAAATTTTTTTTTTAATTAAAATGTTCAATTAAAAAGGAATTTAAAATGTACAGCACAACAACCAAACCTTTTGGCCCAAGAGCCCGTGCTGCTCAATTACACCCGCTTGACCTACACCCCCGCTATGTTTTGAAAGGTGGAAGGAAACCGGAGCCCCCAGAGAAAACCCACGCAGACATGGGGAGAATGTGCAAACTCCTTACAGACAGCGCAGGATTCGAACCCAGGTCCCGATCGCTGGCGCTGGAACAGCGTTGCACTAACTGTGCCACCTAATTGACCAGTAGTCTCAGCCCAATACTTTATTAGGTATAACAAAGTGTTGAATATAGTGAGGTGGTCTTGTATGCCTTAAAGCTCCATTTCACCTTATTTTAACATAACATAACATAACATAACAATTACAGCACGGAAACAGGCCATTAGGCCCTTCTAGTCCGCACCGAACCAAACACCCCTTTCTAGTCCCACCTCCCTGCACAATGCCCATAACCCTCCATCTTCTTCTCATTCATCCAGTAAGCTGATATCGCTTCAAACCGTGCATCTTGGCGCCTCACAGTTCGGCGGGCAGCAACTTCCTTTGAAGAAGACCGCAGAGCCCACCTCACTGACAAAAGACAAAGGAGGAAAAACCCAACACCCAACCCCAACCCACCAATTTTCCCCTGCAACCGCTGCAACCGTGTCTGCCTGTCCCGCATCGGACTTGTCAGCCACAAACGAGCCTGCAGCTGACGTGGACATTTACCCCCTCTATAAATCTTTGTCCGCGAAGCCAAGCCAAAGAAGCATGGATAACAAGGAATCCCCTGATTCTATAATGCGGAAGGCAATTAATGGATAGGTCCAATAATCTCAGCTTCAGCCAGATATATAACATTTATACTTTGCATATTATCTTCCTAGATACCACAGTCTATGGATGTGTCAAGTATTCATGCTGAAGCTATGTAGGACCATGGTTCAACCACATCTTTAGGTGCTGTGCATATGTTGGTCTCCTTCTAGTGAAACAGGAAGAGGTTCACAAGAGAATATATTAAAAAATATATATTTGTGAGATCAATTCAAAAGGTGAAAGATTACATTTGTCAGGAAAGATCAAAGAGTCTAAGGCTTCCCCTCTCACAGCAGAGAAGGAAAGACTTGGAATGAGCTTATGGAGATCTTTAAATGTGTTTGACAAGATAGATGTGGAAAGAATGTTTCTCATTGTTGAGAATCCTAAATCAGGGCCATAAATACATGCTTGGTTATTCATAAATTAGGAGAAATATCTTTATTTGGAGCATAGTTCGACTATGAAATGTATTACTGCAGGAAATGGTGGAGGGAAATAATGTCATTGCTGTCGAAAGGAAACTCGGCGACTAATGAGAAAAAGGGAATAGAAGGACACGTTTGAAGACTAAAATACAGCACGTGCAATGACAAGAGACTGGTGTAGTGTATAATTTAGAGATGCAACATAGCCACAGCCCTCGAGCCCACGCCCTTTGGAATGTGGGAGGAAGTCGGAGTGCCCAGAGGACACCCACTTAGACACGGGGAAAACGTACAAGCTCCTTACTGACAGCACTGGACTTAAACCCGAGATGCTGGCGCTGTCATAGCTAACTGCTCCACCCCCTTTGCACTGGTCTAGTTTCCTTTTGCTGCTGCCTGACCCGTTGAGTGTGGTTCCACGGAAAACAGTGAGTCACGTTCAAATTCAGCTCAGAGTCACCTTGACCCTTGGCAGCTCATTTATATTCTGCAGAGCTGATTTTTTTCTCCTGCCTTTGATATTTTATTTTACTGCAAGAGAAATTCTCCCAAAATTAGGAGGGGAAAAAAGTTTAGAATGAGGGAATGAAGGGAATTTACTTCCTGCTAAAAGTAATGGCAAAATTAATGAGGATCAAAGGCCATAAATCCCAAAGATGATCTGCATCTTAGGGCTTTGAAGAAGATAATGGAAGAACTGGTTGCTTCTTCCAAAAACTAAAGATTCTGAGTTTCCACAGATTGGAAGATGGCAAATGTGATCCCTCACTTTCCCCATTCAAGAAAAGAGGAAGAAAGACAATGGGAAGACCGACATCAATATTTGAGGAAATGTTGGAATTAATCATCAATTCTCTGTCAAGTATACTTGGAAAATAACAGAACTGCATTGAATTGATCTGCATTTATCAAAGAGGAACCAAGTCACTTCTTCTAATTCAATTAATGCTTGCAGTAGAACTCTCTCTGTTGTAATGGATCTGTGTTAATATTAATATTTAGGTTAGTGTTAAGCTTTATTTCCTATAAATATGTCTTATGTGGGTTTGGAACAAGGTTGCACACACCCATACAATACATTCAGAAGTGAGGTCATCTTTTGGAGTCATGACATCTGCAAGCCAGAGTTATGAAGGTCACATGCTTCCCAAGAAACTGGAGCTGGCAACTGTTAAAGATTCCAGTAACTGGTCACATTCTTTCCAGGAATTAGAGTGATCTCATTGATGATGTAATATCACATGACTTTGAGAAATATATTTGCAAATTCAGACATTTTGAATCAGTTTAGTAGTCGAAACCCTGTGGAACAGACAGGAGTTGGATCCTTGTGAAAGTCAGGGTTGAATTACAGTAACTGGAATAGGTTACTTCTAATAAAAAGGAAAATACAGAAATAAGTAGATTTTGAAAGGGAGACCACTTTCCAACTGCTCTTTTAAAAATAAAGAGTGCATCCTCATCATGGAAAAAAACTCAATAAATCTTAGGAAGCTAAGTGAGAGATGAAGATCACTAGGGTGAGAAATTAAGAAGAAATCTCTTCCTGGAAAACAGCTCAACCAGATTCGTGAGTTTGAAAAGTCTAAGGACTGACTTGAATGTTAACAAATACTTCATTATTGCTTTTAAGCAACAATTTAAAAGAACTTGATGTTTCACATTTGCTTCGTAATTACTTCTGAACTACAATTTAAGACCTTCAAGTTCAACAGGAAGATTTTCATGCTAGATGTTAAAATTGACTTTTCAGAATTGAGTTTTAAACTGTAATAGTCTGAAATTTGATGACCCCCCCCCCCCCAACACTTATATAATTACATTTGCTCAACATGGGGTTAACCTTAGATTTGAGTAAGTTTAGAGTTAAATAAAAAATGTTATGTGATTAATTGTTTAATAAAAACTCTTATTTTGAATTTATCATTGTCTGGTGAATCTTCCATCGCTGTTCCCGTGTTAGGACGAGCAAAGGCTTGTTAGTTAGTAACACTAGAAATAGTGAACTCAGGGAATTTACCTATTGCATCTTTATGATGCCAAGATGGCAGAGATTGATAGATTTTTGGATATTGAGGTTTCAGGCAATATTGCTTAGCGGAAGAAAGTTGGCCCAAGGTAAAATAATAGAATTGCAGAGTGGAGACAAGGCTCTGAATACTCCTGCTTCCAGTTCACTTGTTCATAGTTCATGTTTTGCTTCTGTTAACATGACGTGAATGTATGCATGGAGAGGCAGTCGTTCAATCTGATTCGAGGCTCTACCCACTTCTTGCGCAGATTCTTAGATGGATGTTGTGAAGCCAGTGAGAGAGTGGCACACGTGGAGCTTATGTACTCTAATACTGAGTTGATAAGTGGAAGATCAATCGGTTAGTGCTTGTTGTATTGCCCTAAAGAGTGGAATTTAATAGGCAACAATGGGAATTGCCTCCTTACGTGGCTCAGGGATTGGGCCAGGAAGTTGTGCAATGGTGAGAATCTTGGTGAGTAGAGGAACACTAAGGATCTATGATGACTATGATGACCTTGTGAATCATTCAAAGTTGCCACACTGTATGGTGCTGAATGGTGATCATGAAAGAAGCGGCGATTAGAATACGACGAAGACCTCACCGATGACTCTCCCTACAAATCAATGGCAATCCCAGATCCATGTGATCAACCTGGTCCATTATAAGAGAACGGTCACCATTATATCAATCTTCTACAGGAACTCTATCGGGAGCATCTTGGACCGTTGCATCACAGTGTGGTACGGTTGTTGCAGAGAAATGGATTGGAGGTCAATCCACAGGACCGTAAGAGTGGCAGAGAGGATCACTGGAGTCTCCCTCCCCCCATCAACGTGATCTACCGGGATTGTTGCCTGAAGAGAGTGTGCAAAATCACCCCTTCCACCCTGCGCACGGCATCTTTCAATAGCTCCCATCGGGAAAGAGATGCAGGAGTCTCGGAGTCAGCACCACCAGGCTGAGGAACAGCTTCTTTCCAAGGGCAGTGAGAATGCTGAACGACCAATGCAACTGCTCACATTAACCCTCCGAGACTCTAATATTTACAAATAATTTTTTTGTATGTGAATACTACATATTGTTTGAATACTACATATTGTTTGTCGATATATGTATGTCTTCTTGTGTGCCTACATGCTTTTCACGGGGAACCAAAGAACACTGTTTCATCGGGTTGTACTTGCGCAATCAGATGACAATATACGATACTTCTACAGATTCCTGCTTTCATCATTTTTAATACCGACCCATCCAGTGTAACCTTCTAAAGGGCCTCGAGCCCACACTCTGCGCCCATGAAGATTTCCTCCCCCACCACAGAGAAGTCAAATTGGCCCAACCTCCCCTTCGTGAAGCCACGTTCTTATCATGCGATTTTATTTCCATCCAGATGGAACACAGTCATTATCGTAGGATCCCAAATCTTTATCCACAATGAACATCAAACTCGCCGCTCTTCATTTCCCTGGGTCACTTTTTCTACCTTAACATCTGCTCCTCCCCAATCCCCCCAGGCTCCGGTGGTCATGGTTTCTGGCAGATTAATGCCCATGCTCCAGCAATTTCCTCCTTTATTTCCTTATGGATCCTTAGATGCATCTCATCTGTCCCTTTTGATTTATTCACCTTAAGTTTGCACAGCTGCTTGGCATCAGGCTGGTAGTAAAGAGTGTCACCATTTTCCTCTAAAATATTTTATAGCTCTCTTTCTTGGTCAAATATTGTGGCTGTTTCTACTTTGGTTAAAAAAAGAAAGGAGTCTGAATGATGGCTTAATTAAACTAAATGCTGATACGGACATTCGGCAAGCTCTCGCAGATCTCACTTCCAAAAGTCCCCACTTCAATCCACCTTGTTCTTGTTCAGGCTTCCGATTTAATGTACTGTGGCAGTGTGAGCAGTGAGAGAGACACAACCACCACGTTGAGGGTCATTAACGACTGTTTTATTTGAATTTGACGCATGCCCTTTTAAGGGCAGCATTGGCTCAGTCACCCTGTGCATGATGACGTCACAGAAGCAGCCTGGGGCGTGTGCCATGCGGGAGATTTGACTGGGGAAGTAACCTCTGATGGCGCCATCTTCCAAGGGCTTCCCTGCCATGTGGTATTACAAGCAAAGCCGGTTCGCCCTGAGTGAGTGCGCCACCAGAGTACATACATTACAACACATACAACCCTGAGATTCTTTATCTTGTGGGCGAGGCAGAATGACCACTTATTGGTAGTGAAAAAAAATTGTACACAACCTGCACATGTAAACAAATAAAGAACTGTAAAGAGCTAAGGAAATGTAAACAAACTGACTGTGCAATACGGAGAGAATTAAAAAAATGAAAGTAAGAGTCCTGATTGAATTTGTCATTGAGGAGTCTGCTGGTGGAGGGGTCCCCAAATTTGAGGAAGGACATACTCGCTATAGAGGGATTGCAGTGCAGATTTACAAGGTTAGTTCCCGGGATGACAGGATTGACATATGCTGAAAGGTTAGAAAGACTGGGCTTATATGCAATGGAGTTTAGAAGAATGAGGGGGAGACATGATTGGGATATATAAGATTATCAAGGGGCTAGACAGGGTGAATTCAGATTACATGTTCCCAATGTTGGAAGAGACTAGGACTAGAGGGCATAGTTTACAGGGAAGGCCCTTTAGGAAGGAGATGAAAAGAATTTATTTTTACTCAGAGAAGTGTGGACCTGTGGAATGCTCTGCCACAGAGGGTAGTAGGGGCAGATTCACTGGATATGTTCAAAAGGGAGTTAGATAAGACTCTTGTGGGCAGAGGAGTTAAGGGTTATGAGGATAAGGCTGGGAATGGGTACTGATAGTGAATGATATGAAAAATGGGGGTGGTGGCTCAACGGGCCATTTGGCCTTCTCGAGCACCTACTGTCTATTGTCAACTGTTCCTGGTGGTGCGAGTCTTGTGCCCCCTATGCCCCTTCCCTGATGGTAGCAGCGAGAAAGGTGCTGGGTGGTGTGGATCATTGATGATTGCTACTGCTCTCCGATGGCAGCGTTCCCAGTAGATGTTCTCAATAGTGGGAAGGATTTTTCCTGTGATGTCCTGGGCTGTGTCCACTCCCTTTTGGAGGGCTTTACACTTCAGGGGTAACGGTGGCCCCGTATCAGCCCATGATGCAGCCATTCAGCACATTTTCCACCACACATATCTGGAGATTTTCCAGGTTTATGGTGTCATACCAAACCTCGGCAAACCCCTGTGGAACTCTGCAAACTCCTGAGGCACCACATTTGGTGTACAGATTAGCACAATGCCTTTACAGTTTCCTCCCACCATTCAAAACATACCAGGGATTGTAAGTTAATTGGGTGTAATTGGGCAGCATGGTCTCATGGGCTGAAATGGCCTGCTACCGTGCTGTATATATGTCTAAATTTAGAGACACTAACATGCTTTCTTCAAGATGCCATTAGTGTGTTGGGATGAGGAAAGATCCTCCGAGATAGTGACTCTCAAGAAATTATATTTTTAAAATATTTTATTTTAAAAATTCTTCTTTGGCCTCAGTCAGTTGTCCTGCACCTCTGGTAGTCACTGTGGAGTGGCCTCTCCGGCTGCAAGCCAGGGCAGAGTTGATGTGGAGATCCACGTGTTGTCCATACAGTAGGATCCCCCACCCACCCCACCATGAAAATGACAGGTCCAAATGAACGACGAAGGTCGAAACAGTTTGATGCCAGCAGCATCGCAGGAGTTGCCGAGCTGCAATCCAGCAGTTGAGTACAGCAGTCAGTTCGGGATTCAGAATCTAGATTTTTCCTTGGGGTTTACTCCCAAAGCCTTTCCCATGAACGGATGCAGCCACAAGGCAGCAGAGGTTCGAATTCTTCAACGCTACTTATAACTGTTCATTATATAACAACCATATAACAATTACAGTACGGAAACAGGCCATATCGGCCCTTCTAGTCCGCACCGATTTAAGTGAAACTCCACTAGTTCCACCTACCTGCTCCCTGCCCATAACCCTCCAGCCCCCTCACATCCATGCACTCATCCAACCTCCTCTTAAATGACAAAATTGACCCTGCTGCAACCACCTCTTCCAGAAGGTCATTCCACTCAGCCACCCCTCTCTGAGTGAAGAAACTTCCTCTTATGTTACTTCTAAAGTTTTGCCCCCAACCCTTAACTTATGACCCCTTGTTCCAATCTCACCTATCCTCAAGGGGAAGAGCCTATTCACATCTACTCTATCTATTCCCCTCATAATTTTAAATACCTCAATCAGATCCCCCCCTCAACCTTCTATGCTCCAATGAATAAAGACCCAGTCTACTCCATCTTTCTCCATATTCTAGACACTGCAATCCAGGCAACATTTTAGTAAATCTTCTCTGCACCCTCTCTACCTTATTGATATCTTTCCTATAATTTGGAGACCAGAACTGCACACAATATTCCTTCCCTTCAGTTTCATGGAGCCACGTATAAGGCAAGAGACTGGATGTGGAGGGCTGTATAACAGTCCCAGACTAACAAAGAGAGCTCCAGTCATATGCACAGTGTTCCCACTCATCAGAACAGGTAGTGCATTGGGTGTAGAATTGATTGCTGCTGTCAGGTTCTTTGCTTTTTCTATCCACTTTGAAAGGCCAGTTGTGTATGATTAAGGCCTCATTGGTCAACAATTGCATTTTGTGAAATAAATCAGAATCAGGATTCAGTGTCGTGGACATGTCATGAAATTCGCTGTTCTGCACCAGTGTCACTGTATGAATATTGCTGTGAAATTACATTTAAAAATAAATAAATTAGTGCAAAAATAAGAGAAAGTGAGGCGGCGTCTGTGGTTCACTGTCCATTAAGAAATCTGATGGCAGAGGGGAGAAGCTGTCCTTGTGCCGCTGGGTGCTCGTCCCCGGCTCCTGTAGCTCCTTCCCGATGGTAGCAGAGTGAAGAGGGGTGTGGCCTGGGTGGTTGGGGTCCTTGAGGATAGTGGCTGCTTTCTTAAGACACCGCCTCTTAAATGAAGAAACTTGATGTTTTGTCAGACCTTTTATCCACCATAGAACCACAGAATACTACAGCACAGAAATTGGCCCATCGGCCCATCTACTTTGTGCCAAACTATCATTCTGCCTTGTCCCAATGACCTTCACTAGGATCATACCCCTCCTATTCATCTACCTACCCAAAATGTTCTTAAATGTTAACCTGCATTCGCTCCTTCAGCTGGCAGCTCATTCCACACTCCCACCACTCTCTGTGTGAAGAAGTCCCCCTTCATGTGCCCTTTAAAAATGTCCCCTTTCTCTCGTGACCAATATCCTCAACCCAACCTGTGGCTGAGGGATTCCCAGTGCACAGCAAGGGGACTGAAACACCCAGGATAGTGAAATACCTCAGCATTTGCAGAGGCAAAAGGCATGAGGCGATGCTTCAAGGTCAAGGACGTGCATCAGACTCAAAATCAGATTTGTTGTCGTGAACATGTGCCATTAAATTTATTGTTTTGCGGCAGCGTTATTACGCATTATGGACGCAAAACCTGCTATAAATTACAGTCCAATAAATACACTATTTTAAAAAATAGTGGAAAAGAAGAGAAAAAAGTGTCTGTGGTTCATTGTCCATTCAGGAATCTGAGGGCGGAGGGGAAGAAGCTGCCCTTGTGCCGCTGGGTTTTCGTCCCCAGGCTGCTCTACCTCCTTCCCGATGGTAGCAGTGAGAAGAGGGCATGATCTTGGTGCTGAGGGTCCTTCATGATGGAGGTTGCTTTCTTGAGCCACCACCTCTTCTCGATGTCCTCAATGAAGACCGATGCTCGAGTTCACAACTCTCTGTAGTCTTTTCCTGTCCTGTCCATTGGCACCTCCACACCAGTGATGCAGCCAGAAGGCTCTCCTCGTAAAAATTCGCAAGCGTCTTTGGTGACATTCCCAAATCTCCTCAAACTCCTCACCAAGTCTAGCCACTGGCGAGTCTTCTTCATTGACATGGAGCCCCAGGGTAGATCTTCAGGGATGTTGACAGGGAGGAATTTGAAGTTCTTTATCTTTTCCACAGCTGACCCCTCGATGAGGCCTGGTTTGTGTTTTCCTGATTTCCCCTTCCTGAAGTCCACACTCAGAATCCTGGAGGTGGAATTTTTGGAATAGAAATTCCCTTGAGTTACTTCTGGTGGTAAATATCTTTTCAGCTATTCTTGACATAATCCTTTTTATCGTTTTATACAATTCCTTCAAATCACTTTGCCTCCTTTTACCATTTATACACTGATGCTAGCAAAATAAATTTCTCCAAGCGAGTTATATTCCTATAATGCCTTATCTTTAGCCGTTATTCCTTTGAATCTTGTCTAATCTCACCAAAGCCTTCACATTCTTTCTGAAATCCAGTGCATAAAATGGGACACAAAGTCTTGTCCCACACTAGTCCCTGCTTTATCTTGGAGACTTTTATCAATGAACATACTCTATCAAACATCTTTTGACGATCAATATGTACCATTAAGACACATTGTTTCCCTTCTCATTATTATCCCTGGGAAATGGGCGATTAGGTGGATGAGGAGAGAAGGCAGTTGGTTGATGGCATCATCTAGTTCCCTGGTGAATTTTGTTCATTCAGAGCATCTGCTCGGCCCTGTTGGTAGTGACCTTAGTTAAGTCCAGAAGCAACCCTATCAGGAGATTGTTAGTTGTCCATTCATTTTTGAATGGAGCGTGCAAAATCCTGGAAATTTGCACTGAACTGCAGCTGGATACTGACGAGCAGCTCGTTCTAATAGGGGCTGCCATTTAAACTGAGACGGAGCATCAACCCTTCTGAGCTACAAGGTGCTGTGGTCATTCATGGATCCACTTGAACACTTTTTTACCTAGGAATGCTGGAAGCAATAGCCTTCTCTCCAAACCTGACAGAAAGTGAAAGGGGAGGCCCTCCACGGACGAGCTCTCTGATAGGAATCTCTGTCCCCTCCAAATGAAAAAGGCCTACGATGTGTTCAGCTGGCAGAAAATATCAAGGAAGTGGAGAGATAGGGAGAGATCTGAAGAGAAATTGCACATGAAATAGCTCCCTTGTGCAGAGTGATACACTTACAGTAAAAACACCTATTATCATATTTAATGGCCTATAGCACTCCCTTTTGCCCCCACAAAAAAATCAACTCGAAAACCAACCCTGGGTCCTATATGCAAAGGTGACATTTTGATGCTGCCATTTCAGGCACCGAAATACAAACGTAGTGGAGGCTATACGGCGCAAGATGGGGACAGGAGGAAAGTGCTCGGACTATTTGCCCAGCTTCAGGAAGCCCACGAAGATGCTGCAACTGTGCAGGAAGCAGGGCTGCAGCTTCGCCGACTGCCTTCCCTCAGGTGCCCCGTGCTTTCCGGAGTTGCCGCCGCCGCTCACTTCCCCCAGTGAGAAGGCCCGCCTGCTTGCTCTCTCCTTTGAGGGGAGCACTGGGCCTCGATGATAAGGCTTTGTTCAATGAGCATGGCCCCCAAGTAAATTGAATGGGGCGCCGGGGGTGGCAATGAGCGATTCAGATAACAGCAACATCAGGCATGCAAGTCGTACAAAACGAAACATCTGTCCGCACACCTGCTAAGGTTTCTCTGACTTCCCCCTAGCAAAGAACAGAGAAAGTATTATGTGGGAAGAGAGAAATGTACATTTTTGATGAATATGAACTGATTGCTGAGAATCAGCATGGATTTGGAAGCTCAGGTCTTCAGAAAGGTTGAATGGTAATTCCCTTCCCTCTGGTTACATGGTAAACATCTCTTCAGCTATTCTTCACATAATCCTCTATATTGATTTAAATAACACCATCTATACTTTGATGCTCCCAAGGCATTTCTCTTGATCCCAATGTAATCTCTATGTTTTAAACATACATAGAAATCTACAGCACAGTACAGGGTCTTCAGCCGACAGTTTTGTGTTGACTTATGCTAGCAACTGTCTAAAATTTCACAGCTTCACAACCTCTATTTTTTTTTTATCATGTACCTATTGTGACAGAGAATATATATATATATATATATATATATGTGTATGTTTTTGGGAGATAAATTGGGAAAGGTTTGTTAGAGTAGGTTATATACAAGCACTTTAAAACAGATCTTATTTGAACTACTGGAGCTCTGCTAAAGTTACACATATCAGGGCCTCAATAGCTTTTGCAAGAGCTTTGAAGAGTGCTCAAGAGACATCTCTAATGGATTGTTGTTTATCAAAGGCAACAGGTGAAAGAGAATGCTGAATGCACTATTGTCTGGAAGGAGAGGTTGCTGTTGTAAGAGGGTTATGTGGTTTTGCAGAGAGAGTCAAACAGGCTTTTTCTCTGTGTGTGTGTGTGTGTGTGTGTGTGTGTGTGTGTGTGTGTGTGTGTGTGTGTGTGTGTTGCGTGTGTGTGTGTATGTAAGAGAGAGAGAGAGAGAGAGAGAGAGAGAGAGAGAGATCAGTTGTACAGTGTTACACCCAGCAAGAACAGCTGGGACTGGAACAGGACAAGCTGGCAAGAAGCCCCATTTTGAAAGACAGCCTGATCAAAGGTTCATGAAAGAGGAGAGGACTGGCTGTCTAATGTTTCACTTGGACTAAGTTAAACAAAAAGGAACTCTGTGGTGACCTGAAAGTGAGAGGCTATCATCTGGAAATCCCTGAAAGGGGCAAGTTACATCAGCAAGACACTGAGGTGCCTGATGGAAGTATATCCATTGTGGATATCCTGGAACAACAAATCTCTCTCTGAAAACGGACAAGAACCTTCCTGAGCGGTAACCATTACCTTTCAAGCACCAAAGCCTGGTGAACTTTATAAATGTGAAATTCTGTTCACAGTATAAGAATTGCCTGCAACCAGTGAACTTGGAGGAATGAGAACTTACACACACATTACAAACACGTGCACTTAGAATTAGAAGGGGGTTAAGTTAGGTTAGTTAAGTCAATAGTGATAAGTTAAAGTGTGATCCTGTTTTCATGTTTAAAGATAGTTAAAAGCAACTTTTGTTTAGGTAATCATTTGTCTTGATGAATATCTGTTGCTGCTGGGTTTATGGGTCCTCTGGACAACAATATCTAGTAGTTTCTTAAAATATCCTTTTGTACCTACCTCCGTCACTATTGCTGGCAGCACGTTCCATGCACCTGCCACCCTCTGTGTGAAAAGCATCTCTTCCATGATCATTAGTTTCCAGAGGTTCTGTTGTTCCTTCTCCCAAATTCTTCTTGCTTGCACTTTTCCCGATCATTGTGGTTCGATTTTGTGGATCAAGGATCATCTGCCCATTCTATGTCACGTTCTGTTGGTTCTGATGCAAAGCTACAAGGTTTTTTAAAAGAATTATGATGTTATACCCTCATGCCAGCCTGAGTACATTTATTCTAGTCCCGAGTCTGATCCGTTCACACCAGATAAGCCAAACACTGTTTACTCGAGGTCACAACGTGTGGTGGTTATATGAACAGTCTCACAAAATGTCAGCCACCATTATTTCAAGCATGTGGAAAAGGATTTCAATTCTCTACCTTCACTGTCCTTTCCTCAATCCAGTTGGCTGCTTTGAATTCTTTTCTGGCCATTCGGAGTGGGAGATGTACATACCTTAACACCACTAGACCTTAAACTATATTTTTTAATTATACATTAACAGGCCAACTCAGCCTTATGAGTCCATGCTGCCCATTTTACACCTAATTTACTTACGCCCCTTTACATTTTTGAACGGTGGGTGGAAACCAGAGACCTGGGAGATAATCCATGCAGAAACGGGGAGAACGTAAAAACGCCTTAAAGACAGCAATGGATTTGAACCTAAATCCAGTCCGAATCGCTGGTGCTGTATTTTGCCCACTATGTCAATAAACTCACCTTTCAATTTAATCAAACTGCTTTGTCAGGAGATACCAAGGGAAATGCTTAGCAGGATGGGCAAATTGGTGGAAGGAAGCAGAATTCATGTTTGAGGCTGAACAGAAAATAAACTGGCAGACTACACGTTTTGGATTGAACTTTGAAAATCACCCCAAGCATTGCAGATCTTCAATACGCAAAAGTGCTGGCCATGCTCAGTAGGTCACGCAGCACCCACAGGAATGAAAGGATAACCAATGTTTCACGACTGGGCCCTTGGGTCATGGTCAGCACTTCAAGGAGACAGCTAGTTGAAAGCAGTGAGAAATTCTCATTGGGGGTTGACCCCATGAGTGAATGATAGAATGCTGCCGTTAGAGAGCAGCCGCAATAATCAAGGATTCTTACCACCCAACGCACTCTGCTTTCGCTACTCCCATCAGGAAAGGGGTATAGGTGCTACAAGAATCGCACCACTGGGTTCAGGAACAGCCCATCAGACTCCTCAACAACAGACTCAATCAGGGACTTATGTAAGGATTCTTAATTTTGCACTTTATTGATTTTTTTTCTCTCCCTATTGAACAGTTTGTTTACATTTCTTTGATTGCATGTGTATGTCGAGTCAGGCTTCTTTTGCACTGCCAGTAAGCCGTCATTCTGCCTCGCCTGCAGGAAGAAGGAATCTCAGGGTTGTATAGGATATCATGAATGTACTCGGACAATAAATCTAAAAGCTGAGTAAGGGGAAGACCAGGACCTCTCAAATTGAGGCGGGCAATGTGTTGAATTGCCTGCAGGTGTAAAACTTAATAAAACTGGCAATCTTTAGAAACATAGAAACATAGAAACATAGAATATAGGAGCAGGAGTAGGTCATTCGACCCTTCAAGCCCGCTCCGCCATTCAACGAGATCATGGCTGATCTTAAAGTTCAGTACCCCGTCCCCGCCTTCTCTCCATAACCTTTAATACCCTTATACTGAAGAAATATATCTAATTCCCTCTTAAATATATTTAATGAACCTGCCTCTACTGCCCTCTGTGGCAATGAATTCCACAGATTCACCACCCTCTGGGTAAAGAAATTCCTCCTCGTCTGGGTCCTAAATGGTTTGCCTATTATCCTCAAACCATGGCCCCGGGTTCTGGATTTTCCCATAATTGGAAACATCCCATCTGCATCCATTCTGTCCAGTCCTGCCAGAATTTTACATGTCTCTATGAGATCCCCTCTCAATCTTCTAAACTCCAGCGAGTACAATCCCAATTTGCGCAATCTTTCCTCATAAGTCATTCCTGCCATTCCAGGTATCAGCCTGGTGAATCGCCTCTGCACTCCCTCCATTGCAAGAACATCCTTCCTTAGATGAGGTGACCAAAACTGCACACAATACTCCAGGTGGGGTCTCACCAAGGCCCTGTACAGCTGCAGTAAGGTATCCTTGTTCCTATACTCAAACCCTCTTGATATGAAGGCCAACATACCATTTGCCTTTTTAACCGCCTGCTGTACCTGCATGCTCGCCCTCAGAGACTGATGTACAAGTACCCCTAGGTCTCTCTGCACTACCCCATCTCTTAATCTATTGCCATTCAAATAGTAATCTGCCCTCCAGTTTGTATTACCAAAGTGGATAACCTCACATTTATCCACATTGTAGTGCATTTGCCATGAATCTGCCCAGTCCCTCAATTTATCCAAATCACACTGGAGCTTCCTGACCCCCTCTTCCGTGCACACAACCCCTCCTAGCTTAGTGTCATCTGCAAATTTGGAGATATTACATCCAATCCCCTCATCCAGATCATTAATGTAAATTGTGAACAACTGGGGTCCCAGTACAGATCCCTGTGGTACCCCACTGGTCACCGCCTGCCACTCAGAAAATGAGCCATTTATCCCAACTCTCTGTCTTCTACCTGCCAGCCAGTTCTCAATCCACATCAATACTTTTCCCCCAATCCCATGAGCCTTGATTTTGGAAGCCAGTCGTTTATGCGGGACCTTATCGAAGGCCTTTTGGAAGTCCAGGTACACCACATCCACTGGTTCTCCCCCATCTATTTCACCTGTCACCATCTCAAAGAATTCCAATAGATTTGTCAAGCACGATTTACCTTTTGTAAATCCATGTTGACTCTGTCCGATCCCTTCTCTGCTAGTCATATGCTCCGCTATTACATCCTTAATAATGGATTCCATTATTTTGCCCACTACTGATGTAAGGATCACCGGCCTATAATTCCCCGCTTTTTCTCTACCCACCTTTTTAAATAGTGGGGTAACATTAGCTACCCTCCGATCCATGGGTACTGATCCTGAGTCTATCGAGTTCTGGAAAATAATTCTTAAAGCATCTGCTATCTGAATGGCCACTTCCTTGAGTACCCTAGGATGTAGATTATCAGGCCCTTGGGATTTATCTGCCTTCAATCCCATCAATTTCCCCAAGACCATGTCCTTAGAGATACTGATTTCTTTCAGTTCCTCCCTTGCATTAGTCTCTATGTTTCCCAACATCCTTGGGAGGTTATTTGTATCCTCTCTTGTAAAAACAGAACTAAAGTAAGAATTTAATTGGTCTGCCATTTCCTTATTCCCCATTATATATTCCCCTGATTCCGACTGCAAAGGACCTACTCTGGATTTCACCAATCTTTTCCTCTTGACATATTTATAAAAGCTTTTGCAGTCGGTTTTTATATTTGCCGCAAGCTTACTTTCGTAATTTATTTTTGCTCTCTTGATTAATTCCTTTGTCCTCCTTTGGTGCATCTTGAACTGCTCCCAGTCTTCGGTTGTGGTACTTTTTTTGGCCAATTGATATGCTCTCTCTTTGGACCTAATGCTGTCTCTAATTTCCCTTGTTATCCACGATTGAGTCACCTTTTTTGGTTTATTTTTATAAATGATTTTTGCAATTTCTCCATTAGATCTGTGAATGCTTTCCATTGTCAATCCATAGTCAACTCCCCCATAAACACCACCCAATCAATCTTACTCAACTCCCGTCTCATACCATCATAATTCCTTTTATTTAAATTCAGGACCTTAGTCTCGGTTTTAATTTCATCACTCTCCATGTCGAGTGAGAATTCGATCATATTGTGATCGCTCCTACCCAAAGGGCCTCATACAACAAGATTGTTGATTAGCCCCTTATCATTGCATAATACCCAATCTAAAACGGCCTGCTCCCAAGTTGGTTCCTCGACATCTTGATCTAGATAACCGTCTCGTAAACATTCAAGGAATTCCTCCTCCTCTGTATTTTTACCAATTTGACTAGTCCAATCTATATGCAAATTAAAGTCTCCCATGATGACAGCTGTTCCCTTATTGCACGCTTTTCTAATTTCTCTTTTAATGCCTTCCCTCACCTCTACACTACTATTTGGAGGCCAAAATACCACCCCTACTAACGTTTTCCGCTCCTTGCTATTCCTCAGTTCTACCCATATAGATTCCGCATCTTCTGAGTTAATATCCTTCCTGTCAATCGTGTCGGTCCCTTCTCTCACCATCAATACTACCCCACCCCCTTTGCTTTCTTGCCGATCCCTCCTAAATATCGTATACCCCGGGATGTTAAGTTCCCAGGCTTGCCCACCCTGCAGCCATGTTTTTGTAATCCCAATCAAATCATATTTGTTTATCTCAATTTCCACAGCTAATTCATCTACCTTGTTCCGAATGCTTCTTGCATTAAGATATAAAGCCTTCAGATTTGCTTTTTTCACCCTCCTTGCTCTTTTTGATTTTTTACTTTCGCTGCCTAACCTAACTTTTCCTGTTTTATCTTTTCTGTCCTTTGCCACCCCCCTGCCAAATTAGTTTAAACCGCACCCAACGGCTGTACCAAACCTAGCTGCCAATATATTGACCCCTTTTGGGTTTAGGTGTAACCCATCCTTCTTGTAGAGGTCATGCATTTCCCAAAAGAGATCCCAATGATCCAAGAAGCCAAAACCCTGTCCTTTACACCAGCCACACATTCATTTTTCTTAACCTTCCATTTTTGTCCTCAGTTGCACTCGGCACAGGTAGCAAACCAGAGATCACCACCCTGGCTGTCCTATTTCTTAGTTTCTGTCCTAGCTCTCTGTATTCCTTTTTTAGGACTTCCTCCTTTTTATCTATGTCATTGGTTCCCACATGTACCAAGACATCAGGCTGTTCGCCTTCCCCTTTTAGAATACCCTGGACCCAATTTGAGATATCCCGCACCCTTGCACCAGGGAGGCAGCACACCATGCGGGCATATCTATCTGGCTCACAGAATCTCCTATCTGTATTTCAGACAATGGAGTCCCCAATGACCACTGCATTCCTCTTTACCTTTTGATCCACTATGCCAGGCTCAGTGCCAGCGACCTGGTCACTGCTGCCAGCTTCTGTCGGGTCATCTCCCTCAACAGCATCCAACAAAATATACCTGTTACTGAGAGGGATATTCACAGGTGTGCTCTCCATTTTCCTGCTATTTTTCTTCCCACCCCTGACAGTTACCCACTTACCTGACACATCTGGTCTTGGGGTAACTATGTCCCTGAAAGTTGAATCTATCAACTCCTCACTCTTCCTTACCAGCCGTAGGTCCTCAATTTGCAGCTCCAGTTCCCCAACTTGGTCCTTAAGAACTGCATCTCGGTGCACCTGACGCAGATGTGGCTATTTGGGAGGGTGGGACTCACCCATGGTTCCCACATCTGACATCCAGTACAAAGCACTAACCCCATAGGCTTGACTGAGCTAAAATAATGTCACTTACCCTTCTCCTCGCCTGCTTTTGCCTAAGCCTGTTGAGCTGTACTTTATTGCTTCCTTTTTAAAACTCTTCTGTAACATTGTAGCCAAAGTAGGGAAGAATGAATTGAATGACCATATGCTCCCAGATCTGGGATGTGTCCTTGTTAAATGTGTCTAATTTTCTGATTCTCGCATTTAACATAACGTTTCCTAATTGTCCGGAAATAGTTGCTCCAGGTGGATGGCCATGTAGAGAGAGAGTCGACTTGTATCAAGCAGTGAGTGGTATTTAGTATAGGGAAACACGAGCTGGGGCTGTTTGACTTTATTAGGAAACCATTCAGAGCAGAATAATTAATTTGGGCACGTATGTAATGGTGCCAAAGCTGGTGTTGTAGATACCAAAACAACTTCATTCACATTGGCTGCTCTCGATAATTGTCCTGGGGTCTCCTGTAATTACAGGTTAACTGAGAGCAGCCGTGGAGAAAATTTAAAGGAGCCGAGAGAGAGAGAGAGAGAGAGAGAGAGAGTAAATCTGATTTTCCCTTCTTTTTTGAACACGCTTGTTTAAAGGTCATAGAGCATAAGGGTAACAGGCTAGATGGTGTAAGACAAGTGGTCAGGATGTGTTTTTTTCCAAAAATAAATATCATTCACAATTAAAAACAGGTCTCGCAGCGTCCACAGGAGGTAAAGACACATAACCGACTTTTTTGGGCCTGAGCCCTTCTCCGAGCTGTGAGCAAAAGGCAGGCAGATCTTTTAAAAGGCTGGAGAACAGGAAAAGAAGGGGAAGGGGGAGGAGCGCAGACACTAGGCGGTAATTGGACATGGAAAGGAGGAGGGGAGAGGAGAGGAGAGGAGAGGTGAGAATTGATCGTGGGAGGGGATGGCTGGGTGAATGCAGAGCTGGTGGAAAGGAAACAGAACAAAAAGGAAAGGGAGAGAGGACAGGAGAAATAAGGAGAAGTGGTAGAGGTCTGCTAACGAAAACCAGAGAAATCAATGTTGATGCCACCCTGTCGGAAGGCGCCCAGATGTAATATGAGGTGTTGTTCTTCCAACCTGCGGGTGGTCTCAGTCTAACAATCATAGGATCTGCAGTCTTTCGTGTTACACTGTATTCACAATAAATTATTTTCAAAAGAAAACCCACTCAAAGTCTATTCTCATCCTTTGTGCCATGTCCATACATTTCCATCACTGTACATGGTTTTGTTCATTCTCCATTTGGCACCATTGCATCACTGTTGCCCTTTGTAGCTCTTCCCCCCTCTGTTGTTTGAAGGGCTTCCCTTCAGGTTACAGCCACTCCATATCCAGTTGCCTAGTAGTGGAAGGACTCTAGAGCAGAGGTTCTCAATCTTTTTCTTTCCACTCACATACCGCTTTAAGTAATCTCTCTGGTGCCATTGGTGCTCTACGATTAGTAAGGGATCACCTAAGGTGGTATGTGTGTGAAAAGATTTGAAAACCACTGTTTTAATCATCCCTAATTGACTCATTATGTGCACGGTTTCAGAACTCCAAAGGAAATGGGCCAATGACAATTTTTCTCCAGCAAAATGTTTCAGTAACAATTGGGTCTAGAACAGTGATTCTCAACCTTCCCTTCACACTTACAGACCACTTTAAGCAATCCCTTACTAATCACAAAGCCCCAATGGCATAAGGATTACGTAAAGTGAGATGTGAGTGGAAAGTAAAAGGTTGAGAACCACTGCTCTAAACTGTGGTCCTTTCCCACAAAGCCCTCACATTGGCTATGCCAAGACTCCGTGTGGCCCTCAGCATCCTCCAATCAATTCATGAAGACCATTTGTTTTCCAGTTGGCTCAAGAAGTTCCTAGATGGTAAGTGGAACCAGCAGCAGGAATATAAGAATGGAAAATTATCAAATGAAACCAAATCCTGCACCCAATCTGTGTTTAGTTCCATCAATGTTGAGGAGACCACCCAATGCAGGAAGAAATGCAAGCAAGTCACAACTTTTTCTGGAAACATGGATGGTGGGAAGGAAGGAGGTGAAAGGACCAAAGATGCTCCTCCTCTGGTTTCATGGGTAAGTACCAGGAGTTGGTAGGGATGGAAGACAGGACCACAGTGTTATAAAGGGAGCTAATTCTGAACCAATTGCTTTTGTTAGAGAGGTATGAAGCCAGAGGACACAACTTTCAGGGGATTACCAAAGGAAATACTTCTGAAAGTGAGGAAACTTCTCCCCAGAACAGAGTTTGCATTTCCAGAAAAAAAAAACAATGGGAAAGAGTTTCAATAAAAAATATTGAAAATAGAGTTTGAAGCATAAATTTAAAATTAAAAAAAAAATTTTCACACTATGAACCATATTGACCAAAATACACACAAATATTTCCCTCTTGAATATACACAGTGGCATTTTCTCCCCTTTTTCCCCGTCCCTTCCCTCCCTCCTTTCCACCCCCTCCCCACCCACTCAACGTTCAACATATACAATACAATAAACCCATTAAACAATGTCATCACACAATGAAAATAAAGAAGAAATTTGTGTCATCTACTTTTACACACTGGGTCAGTTCATTTCGTCTTCTCCTTCTATCATTTTAGCTGGTGGAGGTCCACGGTAGGACTTCTCTGTTGTGTTCCATGTACGGTTCCCAAATTTGTTCGACTACTGTGATGTTATTTCTTAAATTATATGTTATTTTTTTCCAATGGAATACATTTATTCATTTCTATGTACCATTGTTGTATTCTCAGGCTCTCTTCTGATTTCCAGGTTGACATTATACATTTTTTTGCTACAGCTAAGGCTATCATAATAAATCTTTTTTGAGCTCCATCCAAATTGAGGCCAAGTTCTTTACTTCTTATATTACTTAGAAGAAAGATCTCTGGATTTTTTGATACCAAACCTTTTCCACTTTCTCATATGCCCAAATTGCATGTACTGTTGTTCCCGTTTCCTTCTTACAGCTAAAACATCTATCTGATACTGTTGGGTCCCATTTATTTAACTTTTGGGGCGTGGTGTATAGCCTGTGTAACCAATTATATTGTGTCATGCGTAACCTCGTGTTTATTGTATTTCTCATAGTTCCGGAACATAGCTTTTCCCATGTTTCATTCTTTATCTTTATGTTTAGATCTTGTTCCCACTTTTGTTTGGGTTTACAGCTAATTTCCTCATTCTCTTTCTCTTGCAGTTTGATGTACATGTTTGTTATAAATCTTTTAATTATCATTGTGTCTGAAATCACATATTGAAAACAGAGTTGGAAGCACAAAATGAAACAAAATACCATGGGTTATTTAGCATAGTCCAATTGGTTTCACATATCTTCTTTCTTCTTTGGCTTGGCTTCGCGGACGAAGATTTATGGAGGGGGTAAAAGTCCACGTCAGCTGCAGGCTCGTTTGTGGCTGACAAGTCCGATGCGGGACAGGCAGACACGATTGCAGCGGTTGCAAGGGAAAATTGGTTGGTTGGGGTTGGGTGTTGGGTTTTTCCTCCTTTGCCTTTTGTCAGTGAGGTGGGCTCTGTGGTCTTCTTCAAAGGAGGTTGCTGCCCGCCAAACTGTGAGGCGCCAAGATGCACGGTTTGAGGCGTTATCAGCCCACTGGCGGTGGTCAATGTGGCAGGCACCAAGAGATTTCTTTAGGCAGTCCTTGTACCTTTTCTTTGGTGCACCTCTGTCACGGTGGCCAGTGGAGAGCTCGCCCTATAACACGATCTTGGGAAGGCGATGGTCCTCCATTCTGGAGACGTGACCCATCCAGCGCAGCTGGATCTTCAGCAGCGTGTGTTCAGAATTCCAGCAACCAGCAACCTCAAGCAACTGCAAAAAAATGGTGAAAGATAAATTTAAAACTTAAAATAAATAAAAATAAAATAATAGGTAAAAATACTAAAGTTTAAAATTGTAAAAGCAAATGTTCTCTAAACCTTTGGTGAAGATGGGAGTATGGAATGTGTTCTTTCAGTAAATGCTGTAAAAGCATTTGGCCAGGTAGAATTGAAATATTTATTTGCTACCTTAAAGAAATTTAATTCTGGTCCATATATTATTAATTGGATTGAAATAACATATTTACACCCTATGGCTTCAATCTGTTCTAATTTACAACAATTGAAAATGTTTTGACTGTTTAGGGGAAGACAACAAGGATGTCCATTAAGTCCTTTACTGTTTGATATAATAATGGAACCATTAGCGACAATGTAGACAATTTAAAAGATTAATCAGAAATGGAATTGAACATAGAGTATGCAGATGATTTATTGTTTTTTATTTCAAATCTGGAGGTTTCTATACTAAATATATTAACTATGCTCACTCAGTCTGGACAATTTTTGGGATATAAAAATGAACTTTAAAAGGAACTCTTTCTAAGTATTCAAAATTTCCATTTAAAATAGTGAAAGATCAATTTCAATATTTGGGAATAACTATCACAAAATGTTGTAAGAAACTTATGAAAGAAAACTTATCATATTACTTACTCAAATTAAAATATTATTATTGGGATGGTCACCGCTTTCAATTACATTGTATTAATTTGATTAAAATGAACATTCTACCGAAATTTTTGTATCCTTACCAATTTTTATTCCTAAATCCCTTTTATAATTCATTAGATTCGGTCATTTCTTCATATATATGGCAGGGAAAACAATCACGTATAAGTATAGCCCATTTTCAGGATGGGGGAAATGTCGCTTCCAAATGTTTGATTTTACAATTGGGCGATTAATATACGCAGTTTATTTTTATTATTAAAACATGATAATTAACAAGTCGCCCTTCTTGGGTAGAAATAGAACTGAACTTTTCAATCATCTATGTTGGCAATTTTAGGATCTGTTGTAGCCTTTTCATTTTCTAAATTGACACATAATCTGATAATGAGAATTAGATTGGGAATATGGGCTCAATTTAGGAAATGTTTTGGTTCTGATAATTTTTTACTGGCTAGTCCTATTGTAGATAATCATCTATTTCCATCTTCTGTTTTAGATTTAGGTTTCAAGGAATCGTACAGACCTGGTATTAAATATTTTAAAGATTTATTTATCTGAAATAACTTTGCTTCTTTTGAACAATTGTCAGTTAAATTTAAGCTCCCTAATAGACATTTTTAAGTTAGGAATTTTGTTCGGTCTAAATTAAAGGCTTTTCCTACCTTCGCAGAGTCAATTATTCTTGATACACTCTGATCTACAATTTGTTCACAGTGGATTGATATCATATATTTATATTGATTTATTGGATTTAAGATTAGCACCAATGGCCAAGATTAAAAATGATTGGGAACATGATCTTAATATTACTTTTTCAGATGAGAATTGGTTTTCCACTCTTAGTTTGATCGATGATTCTTGATTTTGTGCAAAGCCCTGTTAATTGCAATTTAAGGAGGTACACAGAATACACACGTCCAAACTCAAATGATCCTGTTTCTATGCGGATGTTGATCTATTATGTAAAAAGTGTAAAATTTTTGAAAACTCTTTGAGAATGTCATGAATTAGGAGGATATTGGCAGAATATTTTTCAGTCTTTATCAATGATTTTTAAGATTAGATTAGATCCAGGCCCTTTAACTGCCCTGTTTGGTTTTTCATGTGAATCAGATAAACTTTTATTGGCACCTCAAGAGAAAGTTTTAGCTTTTAGCACGTTGATAGGCGGACGGGCAGTTTTCATGAAATGCCAAAATGAACTCTCACCGACTCATGCACAGTGGCTGCAGGATGTGATGTCATAGCTAAGTTTAGAGAAAATTAGGCATAATATTAAAGACAAAAAGTTTCAGTTTGAAAAGAAACGGGGCCCATTAATAGAATACTATCACAACTGGCAGTTTTAGGTGATACGGGTGCTCTAGGGCTGATCAGTCCGTCTCCTGGAGGCCGCGAAGCCAAGCCAAACATTTTGGTCTTTGTATTTTTCTTGTAACCTTGATTAGAAGGAGGGGGTAGATTAGTTTTAGTTTAAGGGTTTTTTCATTTTTTTCTTGTAGATGTGGATTTATGGGGTTTAATTATGATTATCCCAGATGATATCTCTTTTTAGATATTATATCAAGGTATAATGAGGATTGGTGTAATATTATTTAACTGGTAACTATTTTAACAAACATCACATTTAACAATTGTGAATGAAATTTGAACTTCATTGTATTATATATTTAATTTAATATGTATATGTTATCATATTCCTTTGCTTCATCAATATAACTTGTATATGTCATTATTATGTTAAACTCAATAAAATATTTTGAAAAGAAAAAAGATGGGAGCAAATATTCAGCCAGCAGAAGAGTCTGCAGATCCCACATGGACCTCATCAGTCATCATAGAACCCACAGAACTAGAATGGAATTCCCCACAATGCCTAAGAAGGTATCCCATTAGCCCTGGGGGCTTCTAGACCATAAATTTCACATGTGGGGATATGAATTGGATGCCCAGATGGATCTGGTCACAGCGTTGGTAAATTTCCACTTACACATACACATGAAAAATATACACATTAATAGTCTTGATTAAGAACAGATGGGCATCCCTTCAGAGTTTCTGCTCTCCACAATGAAAGCTAGGAAACTGTTACACAGTAAGAGACTCTAAAAATATCTCTTGACCACCACATGGTGAATATTACCACCTTCGGAAGAATAGGCAGGAAAGCCTGTGAAGTGTGGTCTTAATTATTATTGTGTAGCATGGATTGTTTATGTGTTGGCAGTTCACCAAGTGTATAGGTAGCCTATTGGCTACTTAAAGGAAAGAAGGCATTTTTGTGCCCTAAGTTTGTTTGATATGATTTTTAACTTGTGTAGTTCAAGCAAGACCCCCAACTACTTTACAAACTCTCACAACTTACCCTAGTAAATCGTTTACTTCCAGCAGCCCAGCTCCCTGCTAATAACATTTCATGATCACCAACTGTGAACTTCATTCAATGAAAAATTCCCCTTGGTGCCATCTTGCTCTATACGTTTCATCTCACTAAGGACTTTATTTTGGTGTTTACATTTCAAGTTTTGCTCCCATTGAATCAACCAGAGAAAGAATGAATATTATCTGGAGTCAAATAGTCATAGCTTCTATGGTCCAATTAGTTATCTCAAAGAAAGAAGGAATTGCTTTTATAACTCGGCCTGCAGCATCACAGTGCACCAGTCTTCACTCCATCAAGGCGGTGTCTTAAGAAAGCAGCCTCTATCCTCAAAGACCTCCACCACCCAGTCCATGCCCACTTCGCACTGCTACCCCCACGGAAAAAGACGAGCACTCAATGGCAGAAGGGCAGTTTCTTCCCCTCTGCCATCAGATTTCTGAATGGACAATGAACCACAGACACTGCCTCACTTTGTCGTTTTCTTGTACGGTTTATATCTATTTTGAAATGTGGTTTAGAGAAATGTTTGCACTGTCTTCTTCTTTGGCTTGGCTTCGCGGACGAAGCGGGACAGGCAGACACGGTTGCAGGGGAAAATTGGTTGGTTGGGGTTGGGTGTTGGGTTTTTCCTCCTTTGTCTTTTGTCAGTGAGGTGGGCTCTGCAGTCTTCTTCAAAGGAGGTTGCTGCCTGCCGAACTGTGAGGCGCCAAGATGCACGGTTTGAGGTGATATCAGCCCACTGGCAGTGGTCAATGTGGCAGGCACCAAGAGATTTCTTTAGGCAGTCCTTGTACCTCTTCTTTGGTGCACCTCTGTCACGGTGGCCAGTGGAGAGCTCGCCATATAACACGATCTTGGGAAGGCGATGGTCCTCCATTCTGGAGACGTGACCCACCCAACGCAGCTGGATCTTCAGCAGCGTGGACTCGATGCTGTCGGCCTCTGCCATCTCAAGTACTTCGATGTTAGGGATGAAGGCGCTCCAATGAATGTTGAGGATGGAGCGGAGACAACGCTGGTGGAAGCGTTCTAGGAGCCGTAGGTGATGCCGGTAGATGACCCATGATTCGGAGCCGAACAGGAGTGTGGGTATGACAACGGCTCTGTATACGCTTATCTTTGTGAGGTTTTTCAGTTGGTTGTTTTTCCAGACTCTTTTGTATAGTCTTCCAAAGGCGCTATTTGCCTTGGCGTGTCTGTTGTCTATCTCGTTGTCGATCCTTGCATCTGATGAAATTGTGCAGCCGAGATAGGTAAACTGGTTGACCGTTTTGAGTTTTGTGTGCCCGATGGAGATGTGGGGGGGCTTGTAGTCATGTTGGGGAGCTGGCTGATGGAGGACCTCCATTTTCTTCAGGCTGACTTCCAGGCCAAACATTTTGGCAGTTTCCGCAAAACAGGACGTCAAGCGCTGAAGAGCTGGCTCTGAATGGGCAACTAAAGCAGCATCGTCTGCAAAGAGTAGTTCACGGACAAGTTTCTCTTGTGTCTTGGTGTGAGCTTGCAGGCGCCTCAGATTGAAGAGACTGCCATCCGTGCGGTATCGGATGTAAACAGCGTTTTGATTGTTGAGGTCTTTCATGGCTTGGTTCGGCATCATGCTGAAGAAGATTAAAAAGAGTGTTGGTGCGAGAACACAGCCTTGCTTCACGCCATTTTAATGGAGAAGGGTTCAGAGAGCTCATTGCTGTATCTGACCCAACCTTGTTGGTTTTCGTGCAGTTGGATAACCATGTTGAGGAACTTTGGGGGGCATCCGATGCGCTCTAGTATTTGCCAAAGCCCTTTCCTGCTCACGGTGATGAAGGCTTTGGTGAGGTCAACAAAGGTGATGTAGAGTCCTTTGTTTTGTTCTCTGCACTTTTCTTGGAGCTGTCTGAGGGCAAAGACCACGTCAGTAGTTCCTCTGTTTGCGCGAAAGCCGCACTGTGATTCTGGGAGAATATTCTCGGTGACACTAGGTATTATTCTATTTAGGAGAATCCTAGCGAAGATTTTGCCTGCAATGGAGAGCAGCATGATTTCATGACATGTTCAATTCAATAAATTCTGATTCTGAAGTGAATTTATGAGATGGTGTTAAAGAAGGTAAATGAAATGCTAGCATTCATTTGGAGAAAATCACATATAACCTAAGGAAGAAACATGACACATTCATTGGAGTATGGCAACCTTACTTGAAATACATCAGCACCAAGATGGACTAGTGCCGCCTTTCAAAAAATAGAGATACTGTAGTCAGTGGTGCAGTGAACAAAGCATAACAGAAGTTGTCTGTGAGCTGAACCAACAGAACTGTTTAATGGAATTTTTGCAAGAGTTTAAATCAGTGGTTCTCAACCTTTTTCTTTCCACTCACATCCCACTTTAAGAAATCCCGATGCCATCGGGGCTCGGTGATTAGTCAGGGATTGCTTCAGCTGGGATGTGGGTGGGAAGGGAAGGTTGAGAACCACTGCTCTAGACCCAATTGTTACTGAAATATTTTGCTTGAGAAAAATTGTCATTGGCTCGTTTCCTTTGGAGTTATGAAACCATGCACATAACGAGTCAATTAGATACAATTAAAACAGCGCTTTTCAACCTTTTTTGAAATGAAAAGAAAATGTAAACAGATGCCAGGCAAAAATGATCAGTACTGGTAGCAACAGAGAGAATTTGATATCGAGTTTGGAAGGCTGTAATGAGAAAGATGAGGTGTTGTTCCTGAGTTTGCATTAGGTCTCATAGCAGTGCAGGAGGTCACAGAATGAAAGATCAGTCTGGGAGTGGGATGAGGAACAAAAGTGGCAAACTCAGGGTTCCTCCCACAGACTCAGACCTGGTGCTCGGCAAAGTGGACACTCAATCTGCATTTAGTTTCCCCGAAGTAGAGGAGGCTACATTATGAACGCCATAAGCAGTGCCCTCGATTAGAAGAAGAATGCTGCTTCACCTGGAAAGGCTATTCGGTGGGAAGGGAAGAGGTAAGGGACAAGCATACTGTGGCTGCTTGAGGAAGTGTCACACAGCAGACCCAGGAGCCACGCAGTCCTGTCTGAGCCTACAGAAATTGCGGGCGATGATTTATTGTCGTCGGAATGGAAGGACTTGTTCTTGTTTTGTCCTGGAGAAGAAAAGGGGTGAGTGTAGACATATGTAGATGAGATGCAGTCAGGTTCAGGTACTCCCTGACTTACAAAGGATTAGTCAGATCTCGAATTAGAGGTAAGTCAGAATTTTGCCTGCACGCATGCAGTAAACAATCCTTGAAGCAAACTTTTTAATCAAAATTTTCATCATGTGAACTTGAATCAAAATTTTCATCATCTATCTTGTACTTATCTTATTAGTCGGCATGGTGGGGGCCGTGGGCTGGGTGCAGCCATCTTCATTCCTGCGCGCATGCGCGAGTCATTGGTTGGCCCATGCGCAGAGGGTTCATGCATTGCAGTTCGATTGGCACATGCGTGAGAATTAAGCGCCCTAACGGTATTGAATTTGTGCTTTTAACTCTTGCTCATGCGCTAGGTGAAGGCTCACTCATGTGTACAGGAATCAAGATGGCTTCACTCAGCCCTAGGATGCTGACTAATGAGGTAAGTATGCACATTTTGGCTTTTACTTGCTTTGTATCCCTGTTATAGTTTGCCAAAAACAATGTGTACTACGTAAATTTTGTATTTTTCTCTATATTTTTTCAACAAATTTTGGGTTGTACGTGCGGATAGACGTAAGTCACATAGGTTGCAATCAGGAAGTACCTGTACTTGAGAGTCACTATCTTGGAGGATCTTGGCTGGACCCAACACACTAATGGCATGGTGGAGAAACCACGTCAGCACCTCAATTTCCTCAGGAATTCACAGAGGTTTGGCATGAAATCAAAAAACCATGGCAAATTTTGACAGATGTGTGGTGGAAAGTGTGCTGCCCAGCTGTATCACGGTCAAGTATTCCCCCTGAGCAGAAAGCCCTGCAAAAGGTAATGGATGCAACACAGGACATCAATGGTAAAACCCTCCCTATCATCAAGAACATCTAGACCAGTGGTTCTCAACCTTTTTCCTTTCCACTCACATCCCACTTTAAGTAATCCCTGTGCCATTGGTGCTCCCTGATTAGTAAGGGATTGCTTAAGGTGGGATGTGAGTGGGAAGAGAAGGATGAGAACCACTGCTCTAGACCCAATTGTTACTGAAGGATTTTGCTTGAGAAAAGTTGTCATTGGCCCATTTCCTTTGGAGTTCTGAAACCGTGCACATAACGAGTCAATTAGGGACAATTAAAACAGTGGTTTTCAAACATTTTCTTTTCACCCATTTACCACCTTAAGCAATCCCTTACTAATTACAGGGCAGTGATCGCAAAGGGAATACTTAAAGTGCTATGTGAGTGGAAAGAAAGAGGTTAACTAGATCTATGGGGAACGCTCCCATCATCAAGAGAGCAGCAGCAATCATCAAGGATCCACACCACAAAGCACATGCTCTGTTCGCACTGCTACTATCGGGAAAGAGGTACTGGTTCCAGAAGATTCACACGACAGGCTGAAGAACAGTGGCTACCCCTCCACCATCAGACTCCTCAATAATAATCTCAACCAAGGACCTATTTATAGATTCTTACTTTTGCACTTTATTTTTTTCTCTCTATATTGCACAGTACGTTTGTTTCCATTTCTTTATTTCTTTACATGTGAACATTGATTAATTGTTTTTGCACTAATAAGCGGTAATACTATCTCACTTGCAAGAAAAAGATTCTCAGGGTTGCATGTGATGTCTTCCATCTGAATAAATTTGAAATCTGACTCTGTGTATTATGGTTTCTGTGTGGGAACACTGCATTACAGACATTGTACTAGTTGCCTCGCCCCTCATATTGTAACTCCTCCCCACAGGATACCTAATAATAGCGGTACCGCCCAATCCCCTCCCTCAGTACTGTCTTGGAATCGGGCAAAGAGCACGTAAGCTATGCCTGTAAGTTTATAGTAATTAAAGCCTATTAATCTCGACTTCTGGTCTGTTGGGTCTAATGATAGCGCTACAGATTCATGGGGCACATAATAGCAGCACCAGTGTAGAATAACATAATTGCAGCAAAAAGATAGAGAGTAATCAGTTCTTCCAGTCCCATGGCTTTTATGTTACCCTGATCTGGTGGATGGGTGAACATTTTATAATACATTGACCACCAAAGGGATAATAGTTAGCCCTCAGAGGAATGTGACTAAAAGTGGTTGGAGCAGATCATGACCTTTAGACCATAGCAAGTTGGCAGAACTCCACGTGCACTGTAGTTTTGCTGCTCTTCCAAAAACCAAGAATACTTATGGTGGTGAAGGTGGGGGGGGGGGGGGGGGGGGGTGGTGGGGGGGTGCAATCTCATTCAAGCATGAAGGCTGCTTCTTCTACCAGGAGATCCTGTGCCTTTTATTTCCTGGTGGGCATGACATCTTGGTGTCAGTGGCATCTGAATATCCGGCCTTGTCTGGTGTCTGGCATGCCACATCATGTGCACACCTGCTTCCTCCCCTCAACACTGGCATTAGATCCTTCCAGCCTCCACCTAAGAGGCAATTAAGAAAACATAATAACAGGCTTCTTTCTACTTGACAGAGTAAAACTATTCTCTGGAGCAGGCAGAAGAAACTTCATGCCTTTAAATGCCAATTTAACCTACTTCCTCTCCTGGATTATGTTTACTTACTGAAAATAACATTGGCTTTATTGCACTGAGAATACATTTCTCAGAAAGGTGTTCATACTTGTGGTTCAATTGGGTGGGGAGCTTTTGTTGACAGTGGGTAAATACCCATTCATCTAAATCCTAACCTAGTTATGCATTGACGATAACGGGTTGCCGTGTCCTGCTGTGTTACATGCATCTATTTCTTGACTGCAGGGAAAATAAAGAATGGCAAATAGATTTATTCATCAAGGACTGTCAGACAAGGAATGTGTTCCAATAAGCCCAGAAAACAAGTGGGAGCACTCTTCAAAGAACAAGTAAAAAAATTAGCTTTTGACACACCATCGGAATCATTCTAAAAGATTAACTGAGTGAGCTCTGACAGCCAAAAATATTCTGAAGGAACTGTCCACCATCCTTTGAGAAAGGGTACTTATTTTCCATTCTCAGCCTACCCGTCCTCTCAACTAAAGGCAGCAGGCATTCAGCTTGAATTATGGAGCAGCATGTGTTTATTTGGCCAAGCAGACGCTACAGACAGACATTGGAAGTTGGTGTGTGGCTGCTCTCCAAACAGGCACATGTCACCTTCTAACATTGTACAATTTTTCCACAGGTCAAGTTTACCTGCAGTGGGGTTATGATGAAGGTTCTACCAAAGTTTGGACAGTCTACACCAAATCTATAATGAAGCAAGGTACAAGCACCCAGAGTCTGCTCAGCAGCTTGATGGATGGGCGGCAAGGACTCAGGTCCAAGTTTATTATCATCTGACTGAATATATACAACCAGATGAAAGGCGTTTCTCTAGACCACACCGTGCATGCACGCACACACACCAACGCACACACACACACACACACACACACACACACACACACACACACACACACACACACACACACACACACACACACACACACACACACACACACACAAAATACAGATAATAATCACACAGAAACATAAAGATATAATTTAAAATAAATATAAATATTTGGAATTATTTACTCGATACAGCTTAATATTCATCAATCTCACAACCTGTAGGAAGAAGCTATTTCCCAGCCTGGCGGTCCTGATTTTGATGCTCCTGTACCTCCTTCTTGATGGTAGTGGGTCAAAGATTCTGTGTGCTGGATGAAAAAGGTCCACAATAATTCTTTGAGCCCTATTTAATCAGTGTGAAAGAGGAAAGGGAGATGACCCGCTGTATTGACTTCTGGTCTGGTCCATGGACTGAAGATCGGTTATCACATGGAAGATAGAAAGTTGGAATAAAGGAGTCATATTCAGGGCAGAGGATTTTAGCCAGACAAATGCCCTGAGAATCAATTCCTCATCTTCCATGACTTAAATTTAAATTTAGTCCTCTAGCACGGTAACAAGTCCTTTCAGCCCAAAAGCCATTGCCACTCAATTACACCCAATTAACTGACGGCCACAGTATATTTTGAAGGGTGGTAGGAAATCGGAGCAACCAGAGGAACCCCATCCAAATGTGCAAACTCCTTACAGACAGCGCCTGATTTGAACCCCTGTCACTGGTGCAGTGACAGCATGGCGCTGACCGTGCCGCCCTGCTGCCAAAGGAGGCGGCAGTGTATAAGGTAACCAGGTCTGCCGATGACATAAAATGAGGAGAGGGGTCATGCTGTGGTTAGGGAGTTTGGAGAGATTGACTGAATGGGTGAGAACATGGCGACTGGATTCAATGAGGGCAAGCGTGAGATCAGGCACATCAGTTGGAGGTAACTAGAGGCAGGAAAAAGATTACTGATGAGCGAAGTACAGAGGATCCACAAATCGTAAGTCAGGAGGCAGGCAGAAGCCAATTGGAATATTGGTCTTTATTGCAAGAGGGTTGGAGTCCAGAAGGAGCAACAATTGAAGAGGAGACACTCCTGGGGTAGGGTGAACCAGACAATGTTTCACTTCTTTCATATGCCTAGCAGAGGACTGCAGGCTAATTAATCTGCTGAATCTCATAGAAATGGTTGCAAATGAAAAAAGTGGAAGTTGAAATGTTCAGCAGAGAAAAGGTGGAAAGTCTTGTGAAATGGTGCAAGAATCTCAACGTGGGCAAGTCAAAAGAGATGATCGGGAGGACCAGAAATGACTGCCCTCCACTGCACGTCAATAACTTGAGAATGGAGAGAGTGGACAGCACCAAGTTCCTTGGAGTCCACTTAACAAGTGACCTAGTGTGGGCACACAGCATCTCCTCACTTGTCAGGAAGGCGCAACCGCGACTGCACTTCCTGAGAAGAATGAGGCGAGAAAGGCGACTGGCCACCATCATGTCAACCTTCTGCAGGAGCTCTCTCTCTCTCGAGTGTCCTGGCCAGCTGCATCACAGGGCGGTCTGGTGGCTGCAGAGAAGTGGACCGAAGGTCAACCCCCAGGACTAAAAGAGTGGCGGAGAGGAACATTGGAGTTCCCCCACCCCCCATCAATGTGATCTCTGGGATCGTTGCCTGAAGAGGGCACACAAAATCATTGAGGATCCCTTCCACCCTGCACACAGCTGCTTCCCTCAGGAAAGAGTTACGAGAGTATCAGAGCCAGGCTGAGGATCAGCTTCTTCCCACGGGCGGTGAGAATGCTGAATGACCTGGGGAACTGCTCACACTGACCATCCGAGACTCTCATATTCATGAAGCAATGTTTATTTATTTACTTGTATGCATGAATGCTTGTCTTATATATGTTTGCCGGCACTTGCATCTGATTGTGTCTCCATGGTTTGCATCAAGGATCAGAGAATGTTGTTTCGTTGGGCTGTAATTGTGCAATCGATGATAATAGACTTGACAATGGAGGAGGGTCTCCTGAAATTTGCTGAGCAGACAGGTTTACTCCTTCCATATACCCTGTGGAGGACTGCAGGCTAAGGAATTTGCTCAATCTCATGGAATTGGTTGCAAAACTTTCACAACCAAAAAAAGTGGAGATAGATAGGTTTTTAGTTAGTAAGGGAATCAAAGATTATGGAGAAAAGGCAGGAAAATGGGGGCTGAAAGGAAGAAGACGCTAGCCATGATTCGAATGTTTGAGAAGACTCAATAGATTGAATGGCCTAATTCCTCTCTTACGTCTCTTGTATGCAATTCCTTGCTGAACAAAGAACTGGCGGATTGCCCAGTTTGAAAAGCAGGCTGACAGACAGAACGAGAAAAGTGTTTGGGTTTCTGGTGAAAATCTATAGCTGTTCTGTCACTGGTTCCAGGGCGGTTGAAATGGTTGACCGCACCTTTGGGTGCAAGGCTTTGATGTCACGAAATGGATCCAAACTGTAACACAGTCGCCAGGCAAAATTTGCAGCCTTGCACTTCTGCCAACATGTCAGCTGGAGGGTGGGGTCACAGTGATCCGAGCAGTGATCAGGTTTCATCCTCTAATGTAATTTCTCTGACAGGTTGCACACGTTTGCATTGAGGAAGTTGATCTGCAGATTAGCAAGCCAGACTCCAACGTACGCTTCTTCACTGTTGTTCCACAGGTTTCCTATCGCAAATAAATGCTGCAAAGCAAATCATAAGGCAGCAGGGTTAGCATGGTTGGCGGCCCAGTTAGTACAGCAGTTAGTGCAACGCTGTGACCCGGGTTCGAATCCTGCGCTGTCTGTACGTTCTCCCCGTGCTGACGTGGGTTTTCCCTGGGGGCTCCAGTTTCCTCCCACCATTCAAAATGGGGGGAGGGGGGGAGGGAGGTGTAGGTTAATTAGGTAGCACGGACTCATGGGCCAAAAGGCTTCATGTCTGAAAAAAAACATTTGGCCATTCCTCATTAAAGCAGAAGGGACCTGTCTGAATTTGTTCGTGTTTAGACAATTATATTTTATTCTTGAGTTATCTGAGCCAGCAACAAAATTAATTACTCTTCGCATTTCCAAGCGTGTTAGGTTCTACACCCTGCATTTTTTTCCCAATATGATTATGAAAAATTCTTTGTTCCCAGAGTTTGGATTTAAATCACACAAACTATTGTGGCTAATTAGGTGTGATGGGAGCAAATAACTTCCTGGATGAAAAGTCAATGTTTAGTTAGCTCATCTGCTATCAAGTCAAGCCTAATGTACAAGTACATCCCAACGAAACAACGTTCTTTGGTCTTTAGTGCAAAACACACAGACACACAACCAGACACAACACACACACGGACAAATAATACATATGCAGGACAAGTCTTCATGCATACAAATAAACAAATATATATCATTTTGTATATATGAGAGTCTTGGATAGTGACTGTGAGCAGTTCCTTTGGTCGCTCAACATTCTCACTTCCCGTGGGAAGAAGCTGATCCTCAGATTGGTGGTGCTGTCTCTGACCCTCCTGTATCTCTTTCCCTGGTGGGAGTAGCTGGCAGATACTGTGCACGAGATGGAAGGGGACTTAAATGATTCTTCAGACAGCGATCCTGGTAGATTATATCAATGGGGGTGGGAGGGGGGAAGGGAAACTTTAGTAATCCCTTTGATCTTGCTATCCGAACCTTGCATGGTGCAATGATAATTCCATTAGTTAGTCTGGTGGTCATTGCAATGAGTCTTTGTTGCAGCAAATGGGACTATTGCCCCTCTAGCCATTCCATGCCAGGTCTGGTTCCATTGTCAGAGATGGAGCCAAATGCTAGGTGGACAGCGATAAGCAGAAGCTCAGTTAAGTTACAACAGATGGGACCAGAGGCCAAGTCAGCTCCTCAAACCTCTTTCCCCATTCAAGCCATACCTGTATCTCAACTCTGTTCTTCTCACTTGTCAGGAATCTTCAACCTCAATGTGTGAATATTTTCTTTGGCCCCCAACCTCAAAGGCACTTTTTTGGGAAGGATTAAAAGAAGGTGATTATTACAGCAAGAGGAGGCCATGATGTATCTCAGGAGAACAATCCCTGTTATATTTCCTCTCATCTTATTCCCTTGTAACCCTGCCACACCTTCCATGTTAACCTGTCTCCTGAATAGTTTAGGTCTGCCCTTAAACTTGTCCATAATTCCACCATCATAGTAAAATATTTGCTTCTCTCAAATCCTTTGTGAAATGTTTCTGTGGCATGGAATGTGACGCTTGCAACTTGCAACTGTCAATCCTCTCTGTTTGCCCTGTGCACAAATGGTTGGGACCAGAGGTCCAGATGCTGATGTTAGAATGTTGCTGTATGAGGAATCCAAGTTGGACTGGAGTGGACAACTGGGTGTCAATGACCTCAGTGAGAGGGGGTGGGGGGGGTAGAAGGAGCAGGTGGGATCAAGAGACCTAGGGAGGAGAGATCAGTGGAACATGAAAGTCGGCAGACCCCGTGGTCAAAGTTAAAATGCAATGCTGGAGAAACTGAGCAGGTCAAACATATAGCAAAGGCAACGATGCATAACCAACATTTTGGGTCTGAGACCTTCATCAGGCCTCTTGTGTGCTGTGGAGCCTGTTGTTGTCAGTTCCATATGAAGGGTTAATTACTCTCCTTCTTTCTGAAGTGTTTTATGAGTCAGTTTACCTGAGTAAACCCTATGAGAGGGGCAGGTTATCAGGGCAAACAAACACTTGGGTCACTGAATCTCAGGCTTCTGATATGCATGAGAAATGGCTAATGTGATTTATGGTGTGAAAAATAAAAAATTAAAAAAAAAAGAAATGGATAAAATAATTTTTACTTTTTATCTTGTTTCCCATGGTAAATCTCACTTCCACCATCCAAATGCTCTTGGAAGCCATAGAGTGACGGCAGAATGGGTCCCCTACAGACGATAAAAACAGAGTCAACAAAATCACCAGTTGTAATTAGTGACACATAAAATTACATGCTATTAGAGCACATTATCCAAATAGCTTTAATGCAGAGTCCAATGCCCTGCATTAGTATCCAAGCCTGCAGGATCCAGGCAAAAGTTATTATTAATAATAACAACATCCATTGTCATAAATCTTGTATAATGTACACATGATCTGAAATTCTTACTTGCTGCAGCTGAACAGGTATTTTGTAAATAGAAATAACCACAAAAACCGAAAATAAAATGCCGACAATAGTATACCTCATTGAATTAAAAAGAGTTAGTAATACCTGTACAAGAAAAATTAGCGCAGCAGTTAGTGCAGCACTGTTACAGCGCCAGCGACCAGGGTTCGAATCCCACGCTGTCTGTAAGGAGTTCGTACCTTCTCCCCGTGTCTGGGTGGGTTTCTTCCAGACGCTCCAGTTTCCTCCCACCCTTCAATACGTACTGGGATCAATGGGGTGTAATTGGGAGGCATGGGCTCGTGGGCCGAAAGGGCTTGTCACCTCGCTGTACGTATGACGGCCTAAATTTATTAGATTTACAATTTAAAACTGATAAAGCTACTTTACTTGGTAAAACGTTAGCCTCTGATCGATAGCAGCTGAACTGAGGTCACAGCAGCTGCTCCGAGGGTTGGTTACACTTACCCCGGGCCTCAAACCAGGTCCATTTACAGGCTCTGTGATACGGGGGATATTCCATTACTGAAGTGCTCAGATAAACTCTGAGTGGAACAGTCGAAAGGTAACGCACGAGCTGAAAGAAATGAGAATAGCATGCTGCTCATTACAGGTACATTTACAACAGTGAGTTCAATTACAACAATAACATTTCAAAAACTTCAATTTCAGTTTTGCCTCTCTCTCCAAACCCAGACTAAGCGGGCATTACTCTTTCCTTCCAGAAGCACAAATCAGCGTTCTTCGTTTTCCAATTAAATCCACAGATTTGACATCCAGTGATGTATTGCGATATGGCTTGGAGTTCACGGTACAGTTTTCACTGTATGATTTATGTGCCTCTATAAGTCAACACAGCTGCCAGGGAATATTTGGGGGCCACTCCCTCTTCTCTACATAGGGATCATAAGGTCAGGTTTACAATATATCGACTAGTCTGTGTATCATTTGAATTCTGCTGGAGACTTCCATTTATGTGGAGGTCAGAGAATTTAAAAAAAAATCAGAATTATGTTTACTTAGTGTGACAGGACAATCTGCCCTAGTGTTTACAATCGCAGTCAATGGCTTTGGTATTAACCAAACGAAAAATGCTTGAGGCTCTATCCCAATGACAGAAAAAGAGAACTAAATGTTTGCTTTAATGGAGTGCATTAAGTCTTTGCTGACAGTTCCAGCAGTTCCTCCATGTTTCAGTGAGTTTATCTAATTCACGGTCCCAGAGATCTCTAAGGGCTCTGTGTGATTTATCAACCCCATGAAATTTTTGGGAGTAGCCAAAAAAAATTCACAGAGAAAGCAAAAGACTGGAAAATCGGGGTGTCGTGGTTAATGGGGCAGCATGGTTAGCGCAACGCCTTCACAGCACCAGCGATCAGGACTTGGTTTCGAATTTCGCGCTGTTTATAAGGAGTTTGTACCTTCTCCCCGTGTCTGTGTGGGTTTTCCCTGGGGGTTCCGGTTTCCTCCCACCCTTCGAAATGTACACGGGGTTGTCGGTCAATTGGGAGTAATTGGGTGGCACTGACTCGTAGGCTGGAAGGGCCTGTTATTGTGCTGTATATCTAAAAATAAATCATTTTTAAGTCCATCACAAGAACAAAATTGTCCAGAAGATCATAGAGTTAACTGTTCTCAACAATAGCTTCCATTATTTAACATGGCAGAATCAATGCAAGAAGTTTGGTGGGAACGTAATCACACAAAAATTGGCACTAAGCCACATTGTAAGTTTGATGGTGGGGAGTGCCTCCCCACCATGGAGAAGATCTATAGGGAACGCTGCCGTCGAAGAGCAGCAGCAATCATCAAGGATCCACATCACGCAGCACATGCTCTGTTCTCGCTGCTACCATTAGGAAAGAGGTACAGGTTCCACAAGACCCGCACCACCAGGTTCAGGAACAGCTGCTATCATCAAACTATTCAACAAAAACTCAAACTCAAAGGACTCTGACTTTTGAATGGTATTGATTTTGATTCACTCTGCATTGCAGTCAGTTGGTTTATGTTTTTTTATTTATTGCCGTGCATTCGTATTTTCTTGAGCAGTGTTTTTTTCACTACCAGTGAGTGGTAATTCTGCCTGCCCCACAGGAAAAAGAATCTCAGGGTTATAGGGGATGTCATGTTTGTACCCTGACCAACTTTGAACTTTGAACTTTGAACAAGAGCTAAGAAGTGTGGTTTCAAAAAGTTGCCTTTCAGAAGCATCTTAAAGAAGGAAAGAAGATTAGAAAAGCTGACGGGTTGAGGAAGAGAATTTCCGAGCTTAGGGTCTTGCAGTGAGGTTCAGCAGCAAGGATGGACTGGTTCAATCTGGGATGATCCAGGGGTTAGCATTAGTGGAGGACCTACACCTCACAGGCTTATGTGGCTGACAGGGATTAAAGAGATATAAAAGGATATTCTAGCTGTCTGGGTTTGTACAGATCCACGCAAGATTGTTAACAAAGGATTGAAGAATTAAATTTAATTTAGACATATAGCACGGTAACAAGCCCTTTCGGCCCATGAGCCCGTGGCGCCCAATTGACCTAAAACCCCAGGTTTGTTTTGAACAGTAGGAGGAAACCCATGCATTTATGAGGAGAGTGTACAAAGTCCTTACGGACAGCACAGGATTTGAAGCCTGGTCTTGATCGCTGGTGCTGTAACAGTGTTGTTCGAACCACTACTTTAACCATGCTGTCGACTGTCAGGCAGAAAAATGCTCTTCATTACGGGAAGGATGTGGAAGCTATGGAGAGGGGGCAGAGGAGATTTACCAGGATGTTACCTGGATTGGGAAACAAGTCATATGAGGCAAGGTTAGCAGAGCTGGGACTTTTCTCTTTGGAGCATAGAAGGATGAGAAGAGATTTAATAGTGGTCTACAAGATCATGAGAGACATAGATCGGGTGGACAGCCAGCACCTGTTTCCCAGGGCAGGATCAGCAAACACCAGAGAACGTATGTACAAAGTTAAGGGAGGGAAGTTTAGGGGAGACATCAGGGGAAAGCTTTTTACACAGAGAGTTGTGGATGCCCGGACTGCCTTGCCAGGGGTGGCGGTGGAAGATGGAACAATAGGGGCATTTAAGAGACTCTTAGACAGGCACATGGATGAAAGAAAAATAGAGGGTTATGGGGTAGGGAGATTTTAGTTTCTTTTTATAAATGGGTTGGAACAACATTGAGGGCCGAAGGGCCTGTACTGTGCTGCAGTGTTCTATGTTCTATCTTCTCTGTGTACAAAATGACTTCTGGCCTCAGTAATGGTGGAGCAGTATATTTTCATTCCTGGCAGACTTGCTGATCAGTTAATAGATCACAAACTCCCAGCTCACTTGAATTAATATTCCATAACTTGCTTTTGGAAGAAAACAAAATGAAAATTTTCATGAGGCTTGAATCAAGGACAGACTTAACTAACTTGGCAAACAAGCCATGCAATTATGAATCTGGAAAGGTCAGCATTTAGGTCAGGTTGCTCTGATCTGAACTGAATATGATCATATTGCTGCCTTAAACAGAAATAAACTTTGATTCCTTTCTCTCCCTCAATGAATAATCAGCTAATTTTTTAAGACACAAAATGTAATGCTATCCTGATATGCTCTTCCATAATGATTTAACCAGATGGATTAAATAGGAACCATCTGATGTGCTCAGGCAAGAAAGATTCAACTCAGAAAACTGTGCTGCACATAAATAAAGTCTTTGTCCCATATGTTGACCATTAAGGACCCACCTTCATAAATACGACTGATGAGGGCTTGGTTCGCAGCATTCAAGTGCTCTTCTAGACACCCCTTAAACATCATAAGGGTTTGCTTCCTCTACCCACTCAGGCAGTCATTTCCAAATTCCAGCCACCTCTGTGTTTAAAAAGTTATTCCCCAGATTCCCTTTCTTACCCCTTCCCTTCAACCTGACCGCCAGCATTTTTTATATATCTGCTGTGAAGAAATGTTTCTCTCCATCTACCGTATCCATGCCCTGCAGAAACAAACCTGAAAAAATCTATAAATTAAAACATTTTTAAATTTAGAAATACAGCCATTTCGGCTCTCGACTCCACCGCCAAATTACACCCAGACGACCTGCACCTCCAGTACGTTTCGAATGGTTGTAGCACCTGGGGAGAACCCGGGCAGACACAGGGAGAAGGTCCTTATAGACAGCGCAGGATTTGAACCCCGGTCCTGTAATGCTGTTGCGCTGACCAACCCGTCTCTTCAACAATCTTTTCATTTTGGAAAACTAACCTTTAATAGATGGAATAAAAATGGTGAAAGCCGTTTTACTCCTTGCCTGCGGGCCATTCATGGAGAAATGAATCCTTACCAATTCTCGTGTTCCTGGTCTAACAGTCAGTCACTTCCTCAAGCCTTAGTCACCCATTCAGCTCATAGGCCGTAGAGTTTTAGAGTTGTACAGCACAGACATGACACTTCAGTCCAATCTGTTCGTGCCAACTGTTCGACCCATTGAAAATGATTCAATTTGTTTGCATTCTCTTGAATCGGACCATGAGACCTTCTATTGTCTTGCATTGCCTTCTTTGCCTTGCCTATTCATTATAACATTTTGAATGTTGAAAGGTGTGGACAGAGTAGGTGTAGAAAGGGTTTTTTTTCCCCTTGGTGGGAGTCCAGAATAAGAGGGCACAACTTCAGGATTGAAGGGGATCCACTGAGAACAAATATGTGGAAAGATTTCTTTAACCAAAATCTGTAAAATTTATTGTCACAGGCGGCCAGGTCTTTGGGTGGATTTAAGGCCAGAGTTTGATAGGTTATTGATCAGCCAGGGCATCAAAGGTTATGGGGAGAAGGCTGGGCAGTGGGGCCATGTGGGAAAATGGATCAGCTCATGATTGAATGGCTGGGCAGACTCGATGGACTGAAGGGCCTATTTCTGTCTTATTGTTTTATTCAAGTGCTTAACTAAATGCATCTCTAACATGATTGCACCTTCTCCCATCACCTCTACTTCTAGGTATTCCAAATTGAACCTTTTTCTGTGGAAAAAAAATTCCCTCTGATTCCCTCCAAATCTCCTCTCTTACACCTACGCCCTGTGGAAAAGATATTTAGTACCAACTCTTTCTATGCTTCTCTTAATTTTATATGACCACTGACAACGTCGGCATCAAGGAGGTTCATCCACAGGCATTGCCCCCCAAAATGAGGTGCCTAGCCCCCCATATGGTCACTGCCATTGTTGGACATCAGACCCCACTCCTTCCTCTAGAGCAGTGGTTCTCAATCTTCCCTTTCCACTTACATACTACCTTAAGCAATCCCTTACTAATCACAGAGCACTGATGGCATAGGAAAGTGGGATGTGAGTGGAAAGAAAAAGGTTGAGAACCACTGGGTTAAACAATGTAGGAATAGGTCTAAAGAGATTGATCTCTGATATTCATGGAAGTATTTATGTGTGTCCCACTGTTGCCTCATTTAAAAAAGAAAGCCTTGCAATTTTTTATGGCTTCAGATATTCCTCATGGTGTGTGATCACAAGTATGCTGACCGGCTGCATCGCTGCCTGGTATGGGGTCACCAATACCCCTGAGCGGAAAGCCCTGCATAAGTAATAGACACAGCCAGGACGTCAGAGGATAATCACTCCACAACATCGAGAACATTGACAGGGAAGGCTGCCATCGGAGAGCAGCAGCCATCATTAAGGATCCACACCACCCAGTACACACTCTGTTCTCGCTGCTCCCATCAGGAAAGAGGTACCGGTGCCAGAAGACTCACACCACCAGGTTCAGGACCAGCTGCTACCCCTCCACCAACAGACTCCTCATCAACAAACTCAATCAGGGACTCGTTTAAGGTCTCTTACTTTTGCACTTTATTGCAGTCTGTATTGTAGTCAGTTTATTTACATTTCTCTATTTCAATCATTCTCAGGCTTTTTTTTCCACCCACATACCACTTTAAGTAATCCCTATGCCATCAGTCCTCTGTCATTAGTAAGGGATTGCTTAAGGTGCTATGTGGGTGGAAAGAAAAAGTTTGAAAACCATTGTTTTAATCATCCCTAATTGACTCGTTATGTGTACGGTTTCATAACTCCAAAGGAAATGGGCAAATGACAGCTTTTCTCCAGCCAAATATTTCAGTAATAATTGGGTCTAGAGCAGTGATTCCCTTCCCACCCACGTATCACCTTAAGCAATTCCTTACTAATCACAGAGCACCAGTGGCATAGGGATTACTTACAGTGGGATGTGAGTGGAGAGATAAAGATTGAGAACCACTGCTCTATTTGTTTACATGTTTACACTGCATACAGTTTATTTTTTGCAGTAATAATAAGTGGTAATTCAGCCTCACCCACAGGGAAAAATGCATCTCAGGGTGATACGTGATGTCATGTAATGTACCCTGACAATGAATCTGAAATCCAAAGTGCACCAACCAATGAACTTCTGGTCAGTTCTCACTGTTGCAGTATCAGAATTGTTTCAGATATTTTGAATCCAGTACTGCTATAATTAGCAAATAGCAAGGAGATGATTGCCAAATAAAATGATTTTGCGATTGGTGCTGAAGGATAGGTTTTGGCCAGAATGGAGGAGTGATGCTGTGAAAAATGGCATGGGTTATTTAACATCCAGCTGAGTGGGTTGGGTGAAAATGGTGCAGCCAGACAGGGCACTCTTTCTTTAGTTTGGAATTCAATCTCGTCCCGTTTTTAGATGTGGGATTGCCATGAAAGAGCTAGGTGTTACCGAAAGTGTGCCAAAATGATTTGTTGGATGAGTTGTCCTTTTTAAAACAAATACTGGAGAGCAAATAATTAAACAAAAGAAATTTTTATACTTTAAATTACACTGGACAATATATTTTTCAAAAGGATTTCATCCTGAAAAAAATTGGGTATTATGGTAGACAACTTCAAGCTCAACACAAAGATAATATCAGATTTGCTGTATCACGTAGGAGCTTGGAGAATCATTTCATTAACTTTTATCATGTTTAATTGCATAATGCTGCTGAGGCAAGCTCTCAGGTTGACTGCACATGTTGCACAACAAATGTGAGGAGCCCAGAGTTTGTCTTGGAGACCAATTTTATAATCAAAGTTAAAGCTCATAGGCTTTCTTAATAAGTGCAGTCAAGCTGCATCTTTGAGCCTTAGGTGTACATAACAATTAGAGCTCAGAAACAGACCAGTTTGGCCCTTCTAATCCCTCCCACCTAGTCCCATTGACCTGCAACCGGCCCATAATCCTCCACACCTCCCTCATCCACATACCTATCCAACTTTTCCTTAAATATTAAAATCCAATCAGCATCTACCATCTTGGCCGGAAGCTCAGTCCACACTCTGAGAGAAGAAATTCCCCCTCATGTTTCCCCTAAACTTTTCCCCCTTCAATCTCAATCCATGTCCTCTTGTTTGAATCTCCCCCACTCTCAATGGAAAAAAAGCCTGTCCACATTGCCTCTCTCTGTTCCCCTCATAATTTCAAATACCTCTAACAAATCACTTCTCAATGTTCTACACTCCTGGGATTAAATTCCCAGCCTGCTCAACTATGCGGGACTTTAAAAATGTTAAATAAAATATTTGAAATTAGATAAAGCCGTGTTTCTTACAGAGCTGCCTTTGACTTGAAAATATTGCTCAGTCATTAGTGGGCCTTGGCATGTTAGGCCAGAAGGCAATTGGGTCTCAAACATAAAACAGGTGTGAGAACCACTGCTTCCTAGAATTATACCCATGTGCTCGTTGATCCATTTCCTCTATTCATATTCAAGATGTATCATTGCTTGTATTTGTTGTTTATCATTGCCCTTGAGAAGGCACTGTATCATCTGATCCTGGACGAATGACAAGATCAACGAAACCCTCTTAAAAGCAGGGAAATTGAGAGGGGACAAAGAGCTGAGAATAAAATATTAGAGTGGGTGAATTCAATGTCAGAAAGGAAAATGCAAAGAGGGAAAGATGAAGTGAATTGCAAAATAGAAAAGAGGGAGAAAATGGAAAATAGTAAAGTTCTGAGTAATTGATAACAATCGAAGTTCTACAAAGAACGAAAACAAAACGTACATGACTTAAAAGAATTGGAAAACAGCAATCAAAATTCTCTGGACATATCATGCAAAGAGAAACATTGAATATTTAGTTACAACTGGAAAGCTGGAAGGAGAAAGAAGCAGAGGCAGACAGAGAATGAAAATGATGAATGGATTAACATCGTGATTAGAAACAGGGGAGGCAACAGCTACAATTCGGAGGGTCAGAGACCGTGATGGATGGAGAGACATGATCGCCCACACCGAACGGCAAGGCACCTGAATGAGCGAATTGCTTGAGGGAGAGAAAGCCCACAGTTTGAATGGTTCACTTTCTGGGTAAGAACTTTAAAGAAGAAATCACTGACAATTATCACATCTTTAAATGGGCACTTACGCTGTTAATTACTAGAGTTAACTTAAAAATTGACAATTAATGTGTAATTGCAGCAAGTTAGTCAAGTAATTGACAGTGATGGGAAGCTACCACTTTCATGAGGCTAAAAAGAGGGTGATGCAAATCATTGCGAAATGTGACGATTTGCAATTTGTAGACAATCCTTCACATATGTGGCTATTTGCAATTTGTAGACAACCTTTTCTTTCACATATGTGGCTGGTTGATTTACATATTGAAATCGGCACAGTAACTCTCTGTTACTTTACAGTAAGTGCTAGGATGTTTCCTCATTAATGCATTGACATACAGAGAAATGCCTACCATTTTAAATGGGTCACATCCTGTCTAGTGTGATATAATCTATGAGGTGTAATTGAACATAGACACTCCAAGGCATTTCCCAGCTCAATGATATGTAATAAGCAGAGCAGGTCACCAAAGCCAAGTAATCAAATCACAAAACATCTCACATGCTGGAGATCTGAAATGGGGACAAGCTGGAAACGCTGGACAGATCAGAGAGAGAGGACATCGACCAATGCTTTCAATCAGAACTTGAAGAGTTAGAAATGAAGGCCTAGAAGCGGGATTGTACGGCATAATGTTTTTATTTGTGTGTGGGCTATATGACATAATTATTATGAAAATCAAACGTAGCTAGGTCCATCCATTGAATGCATCAATAGGCTATTTCATGCCAGGCCTCCGACTGGTGGCTGGCTACAAGCGCAGAGAGAAAACTTAAAACTTACCTTTCATAGAGTGCCCTAAAAGGCTGCTCCTGCGTCGCATTCATATTGAGCGGCACCTCGTAGCGCCCTCCGGATCCGATGGAAGCGGGGCGACTGGTTCCATAGCGCCACCCGTCATAAATACGCGGCAGAGCAATGGCCGTCTTCCCTTAACAGTTTCCCAGAACAGTTCCAGCTGCGTGGGGGATTATGGGTAGGGAAGATGGCCATCGTTCTGCCACGTTTTGAGCCGCAGAGAGTGGCCCCGAAGGCTGAAGCGGCCCGGTGAGGCTGTTGCAGCCTGCACCGGCCGCCCCTGATGGCTCCTGCCAGCTCCCGCTGGCCCCACTGGTCCCCGGTGTAAGATGGGCCCAGGTCGCCATCCCTGCCTCGAGGGGGTCATGGAGGGAATGGGGAGATGGGTCGCGGGCTGACAGCGTCATCTGCCTGCCCCTCACCAGCCGCTTGCTGCGGCTGTACATTCAAGCCAGGCGTTGGTGAGTTGCACTCCACCAATTATCCTTCCCCGAGAAGGGTTGGATTCAGCGCCTCGGAGTCAGCCATGGCGCATTCAGGAAGGTACATCTCTAGGCGTAAGGGCGGAGAACCTCTTCCTTTACAGTCAGGCATTTTCCTTGCTTTAAGGGCTTTATGGGAGATACTACCTCAAAAGACAGCCACCATCACCCCGGTCCCTATTTATTCTCACTGCTCTCTTCAAATAGAAGATATCGAAGTCAAAGTTCAACCTCTCTGGGTTCAAGAACAGTTTTCTTTCCCTCCAACTTCTATCCGACTCCTGAGCTTCCGCAAACTACCCAAAACTTTAACTACCCCGACATTGTGAAAAGATCAAAAGTAAAACACAAAATTCTGCAGACATTGTGGTTGAAGTAAAAACACAATGCTGTCGAAACTCAGCAGGTCAACCAGTGTCCTTTATATAGCAAAGATAAATAACCAACATTTCTGGCTTGAGCCCTTGATCTTATAAGGCGAATCTTAATGTATCTGTGTGGCTACAGCAAGTAAGAATGTTAGTGCATTTGTACACTAATGGGCTCGTGGAGGGAAAGGGCTTGTTATCGTGCTGTATGTCTAAGTTTACATTTTAAAATGATATATCATATCCTACCTGACCAACTGAAAGCTGCAACACCTAAGTCCATCTCATCCATCAATCTCTTCCTCAACCTGACAGTCCACTCGACAACCTTCCCTCCTGTTCTAGACGCCATGATGATCTGGCCGCCCTGGCTCTGGTTTTACCTGATTTCCTTCTCAAACTATAACCAACCCTCCGAGGAAATCGGAAAATTTGCATGGCAAGCTGACCCCGGGAGCCTTTCACACTGCACCAGTATTTGCAGGTAAATCTGTAACTTGGAATTTTTAAGGAGGGTCCCACCTCGGGCGATAACATGGTACGTACTCACCTGAACTCACACGGAAGTCTAATCGTGCAATTAGTAATGGAGAACGGATTTGATTTTCAAATGCTGGCCCTGCAGCTCTGTGGTTGCATTATAAACCAGGCAAGTCTCATCTGCACAGTTATCAATGCTGTGTTGGAAACACTAGCCAAAGAAGACCATTGTTTCACGGAGCGCATGAGAATCAAGGAGGAGTAGGATAGGCAGGCTGAGTTGTGTAGTCAAAGACGTTAACAGAGGCTTATTCTGACTCTTTTTGAAGGGCAATTTAAAACTTGAACATAGACAAATTTCTTGCCCATGTGACGCACACACGCAGCCGCTGACTTTGCTAACCATACCTGGTTGGACTGGTTGTCATTTCATACTGCCAGAAGGTGAGTTAACTCAGCCGGGCTCGGACACTTTCTCCCTCCATCTATCAGAGCCTGGTGGAAATCTACTCGTCGAGCCTAGTTATGTCTTTTCACACCGCACAATTCGCGTGCGATTTGACCCGTGATATTGATGGGTTAACTCAGTTTTAATCGGTGGTGTGAAAGGGTCTCATGCAAGGCCCGTTCAGCAGAGCACAGGGTCTTAGCCTTCATCAGAAATGAATTTCATCAGCCGCAGGAGTAAGGCAAATCATCCAGGTCTTTGAGCGAGTTCCTCATTCGTTAAGCTCATGCCTAATCTTCTCCGTCAGGATAATTTCTTACTCTGATCCCTGCATCTCTCCATCTCCATGCCTATTGTTCTCTGCTCTGAAAAACACACAAAAAATAGATTGATCGACATCATTTAAGATTTTTTTTTACACAGAAATAAAGGATAAATAAATGCGCTTACTTTTTTTACCTTCGGAATGGTCGTTTACACAGGAAGCGCTTTTACACTCCCTTCCTGTGTTGCGGAGTTTGTTGGAGAGTGAACGTGGGTGGACGTCTTATTCATCAGTTTCAGCGGAGTCCCTGGGGTCAATTTAGACTGCAGCCGCACTGTCAAAATGTATAGGGGTCCTGGTGGAAAAATTAAGGGATGGTGTGACAGAGTATATAGATATGTTTTTGGGAGATACATTGGGAAATGTTTGTTAGAGTAGGTCAAATACAAACACTTTAAAATAGATCTTATTTAAAATACTGGAGTTCTGCTATTGCTAGACATATCGGCTCCACAGCTTTTGCAAGAGCTTTGGAGAGGACCCAAGAGACTTCACTAATGGATTGTTGTTTACAAAAAGGCAACAGATGAAAGAGCTTGTCAGAGCCGCAGATTGTCTGGAGATGTTCTGGGAGGGTCATGTGCTTTTGCAACCAGAGGGAGTCAAACAGGCTTTCTGTCAGAGAGAGAGAGAGAGAGAGAGAGAGAGAGAGAGAGACACACACACACACACGCACACACACGCGCGCGCGCGCACACACACACACACACACACACACACACACACACACACACACACACACACACACACACACACACACACACACACACACACACACACACAGATCACTTCTACACTGTTACAGCCAGTTAGGTTAATTATTTTCATGTTTAAGTAACCATTTGTCTTGGTGAATATCAATTGCTGCTGGGTTTCGGGGTCCACTGGGCTCATAACAATGGAATTTAGCAAATAAATTGTCACAACATTTTTACACTGTCAGTGGAGCAGAAAATTTTCTGCCTCTCAGCATCTGAGTATAAGTGCCTTTTGCTATAGGCTGTCTGGGGTTGGGAGAGTAGATCTCCAACAACTACACCCATTGTGCAGGCTGAGATTCCAGTGACCTCTTCACTTATACCGACTCTTAGCCTTGTCTCTTCAGTATGCTTTGATTTATTTTCTCCATTCAGTTTCCCTCATCGTCAGGTACATGTTTTATCTGTAGTAGAACAGCATGGCTGTAAATAGTGCTTTACAACTGAAGTACAATTGAGGGGGTGGTCTCTTGTTTTAATGTAAAAAACGTAGCAGCCTATTTGCATGCAAGCAAGCAGAAGTTCAACAAATGAAACATAATAGTCTCTAGATAAACAGATTTTTGCAATATTGGATAGCCCCACTGCTCCTCATTTAGAAAAATAATATAGGAATCTTTACCCTACATAAAGGATCAGGTAAGTCTAAATTTGATGTCCCGTTCAAAAGACAGCCTTCTAACAGAGCAGCGCTGCCAAGCCCTGTGGTAACCTGAATGTTTGCACTGGAAACTCTGGGCCAGGATGTGAATCTTAACCCTTCTGTCTCAGAGGCAAAAGGGTGCCCAGAAATTCATGAGGGCACTTGAATTCCACAAGATTGTTGGTTGATGGGAGAGAATCAGGAGTTTGCGGAGGTATGGTATGACATTGGAAAACCTGGCAAATTTGTGCAGATGTGTGGTGGAAATGGTGCTGACTGGCTGCATCGTCGTCTGGTGTGGGTCACCGATGCACCTCGGCGTAAAGCCCTCCTAAAGGTAGTGGACTAGGACATCACAGGCAAAATCCTCCCCACTATTGAGTACATCTACAGGGAACGCTGTCGTCGGAGAGCAGCAGCAATCATCAAGGATCCACCACACGCTCTGTTCTCATTGCTGCCATCAGTAAAGAGGTCTAGGTGCCACAAGGCTCGTGCCACCATATAATTAAATAACCATAGGACTAGTTTGGCCCTACTAGACCGTGCCAAACAACTTCTCCGACCTAGTTCCACTGACCCGCATCTGGCCCATAACCCTCCACACCTCTCCCGTCCACATATCTCTCCAATATTAACATCGATCTCGCTTCTACCACCACTGCCGGAAGTTCATTCCATACCCCCACCACCCTTTGCGTGAAGAAATTCCCCCTTACATTTCCTTTAAACTTTTCCCCTTTTACTCTCGGTCCATGTTTGAATCTCCCCCACTCTCAGTGGAAAAAGCCTGCCCACATTTTAAATACCTCTATCAAATCACCCCTCAACCTTCTATACTCCAGGGAATAAAGCCCCAGCCTGCTCAACCTTTCCCTGTAACTCAGATAGGTTCAGGAAAAGCAGCTACCCCTCGACCATTAGACTCCCCAACAACAAACTCAATCAGGGACTTATTTCAGGAGTCCTACTTTTGCACTTGACTGTGTGTTTCTCTCTGTAGCGAACAATCATTTCATTTACATTTATTTCTTTGTTTATATGTAAATGTTAAGTCAGTTTTGTTTGCACTGCCAATAACTGGTAATTAATTTGCCCACAGGAAAAAGAATCTCAGGATTGTATGTGAGGTCATGTATGTGCTCTGACAATCAATCTGAAATCTGAATCTGGGTCGTGCCTTTTTCTTTCAAGAGCAATAATATTCCATTCAACAGAACCTGGGATAAATGTTTTATTGAAATGCAGGCTACCTCAAACACCATGAATGATCATCCATTAGGAGATTGAACTCGCATTGTTCTGTCTTGAACAACCACTATTGACCCAGCTTCAACAGAAACAAGACTAAGACTAATTTCGGATTTGTTGTTGCACTTTGCCTCAGGTGAGAGCTGCAGAAATATATTACTTTTTTCCATCACTCCCGGCTTCTTGCAACACATGGCGGATGCATGGTCAATGTAAACCTCCCCACACCCAGGAGATCATGCAGTTGTAAAGGCACATAATTGAACAAGATCCTTGCATCATTCGTTATTTATTTATACATTTAACTTCTTAGATCAGTGCTTCTCAACTTTTTCTTTCCACTCGCATACCTCCTTAAGTAATCTCTTACTAACCACAGAGCACCTATTGCTATCCCATGCTCTGTGGTTAGTAAGGATTACTTAAGATGATATGTGAGTGGGGGAGAAAAAGGTTGAGAACCACCGTTTCAGATCTTCCAGTCTAGTACTCCCTATCTACCCCTTGTTCCTCACGTGACTTTATTATGCCATTCTATAACACCCAAATCTTCAACTAAGCTTTAAATCCTCACAGTCCCCACAGACCTGGGTCTGGTAATAATCCTGTGAAGTGGCTTGGGATATTTTACTTTATTTAAATTATACATATGCTGTTGTGATTAAGCATGTTTTTAAACAGTTCATCCATTTTTCTGATTTCTGTTCTCACCATAAACCTTCGCTGTGAAACACAACAATTTGCAGACGCTGGGACTGTAGTAAAAACAGATTTATTGGAAGAACTCAGCCACTATGGATGCTATGAGACTGGCTGAGTTCCTCCAGCATCTCTGTTTTTACATACATTTTCACTGTATTTCTTTTGAATGCTAGACTTGAGCATAGTTTTAATTATAGATAAGATCTGGGAAATACTTTGGCAGAAAGCCATATTTTGTCAATTTCTTTGCATCAAATATGATCGTACAACAGGTAAAGAAGAATAGCAGACATTACTGGGACTTAATTTAGAGTTCAGAGCTCAGATTTATTGTCAGAGTGCGTATATGACAATACATACAACCCTGAGATTCTTTTCCCTGTGGGCATGCGAGAATTACGACTAATTGGTAGTGCAAAGAAAAATTATACACAGCGTAAACATGTAAACAAATAAAGACGTAAACAGATAACAAACTGACTGTACAATACAGAGAGAATAAAAAGAAAATCAATAAATGCACAAGAGTCCTTACAGGAGTCTCTGATTGAGTTTGTCATCGATGGTGGAGGGGGAGCAGCTGTTCCTGAACCTGGTGGTGCGAGTCTCGTGGCACCTAGGCCTCTTTCCTGATGGCAGCAGTGAGAACAGAGCATGAGCTGGGCGGTGTGGATTCTTGATGATTGCTGCTGCTCTCCAGCGCCAGCATTCCCTGTAGATGTACTCAATAGTGGGGAGGATTTTGCCTGTGATGTCCTAGTTCACTACCTGTAGGAGGGTTTTACGCTCAGGGGCATTGGTGTCCCCATACCAGATTGTGATGCAGCCAGCCAGCATACTTTCCACCACACATCTGATGAAATTTGCCAGGATTTCTGGTGACATACCAAACCTGTGCAAACTCCTCAGGAACTCGAGGCGCTGACGTGCTTTCTTCACAATGCCATTAGTGTGTTGGGTCCGGGAAAGATCCTCTGAGATAGTGACTCCCAAGAACTTACATTTGCTCACCCTTCCCACCTCTGATCCCCCAATGATCACTGGATTGTAAACCTCTAGGTTTCCTTTCCTCAAGTCAACAATCAGCTCCTGAGTCTTGGTGACATTGAGTGTAAGGTTGTTGGTGCACCATTCAGCCAAGTTTTCAATCTCCATCCTGTATACTGACTCATCCCCTTCCTTTATGCAACCCACAGCCATGGTATTGTCGGCATATTAATTAATACCAAGACGCTCCAGTTCCCTTCAGAATTCAGAACGTCTGAAAGAATGAAAAAATTAAACATCCAAGGTTGCACAAAACGCTGCCCATAATTTATTACAGAGCCAATATTTGCCAGGAGCTGCCTTAAAATTAAATGTATTCACCTAAAATCTGTAAAAGTGTTGTCAGCCTTGGATTCATTCAATAAAAGATGGGTCACAGTTATTTGATTGATAAGATTTCAAGGGGGAGGAGATTGAGAGTGTAGATGTTGAGATGTTTTCACATCAAGGGGTCATAGCTGTAAAATAAGAAATTTCTTCTCTTGACGAGCAGCGAATCTCTGGAATTCTCTACCCCAGTGGTGATAGGGGCTAGATTATCAGATATGCTTAAGGTGGAGATGAATAAATACTTGATGGATTGAAGGTTTGATGGTTGGAGGGGACTGGCACAGAAGAGGAGTTGAGGCCAGGGTAGATCAACCCTGATCATATTGAACGAGGGGATGGCCTCGAGGGATCTGGTAGCCTACTGCTGTACCTATTTCCTTGCAACCCTCATAAATGACCCCAAGTGTAGAGCAGAAGAGAAGAACATCGAACATTGATGGGAATGTAGGGAATACAGAACTAAATTAGTGGAGGATTGCAATGCTTCAGAAAAATTGGACAGATATATCGATATTTGGACTGTCATCAGCTGATTTATGCGTGGCAGGTCATACTTAACAAATTTTGTAGAGTTTTTCGAGGAGGTTAGCAAGAAGGGTGATAAGGGAAAAGCTGTGGATGTTGTCTATATGGACTTTAGTAAGGCCTTTGACAAGGTTCCACATGAGAAGTTTGTTCAGAAGGTTAAGATACTAGGTCTACATAGAGGGGTTGTAAACTAGATTCGAAATTGGCTTGGTGGAAGAGAGTGGTGGTGGATGGTTGCTTCTCAGACTGGAGGCCTGTGTCGAGTGGTGTGCCTCAGGGATCTGTGTTGGGACCATTATTGTTTGTTATCTATATAAATGTCCTAGATGATAACGTGGTGAATTGGATCAGGAAGTTTGCTGATGACACAAAGATAGGGGGCGTAGTGGACTGCGAGGAAGATCTTCAAAGCTTGGAGAAGGATTTGGACCAGCTGGGAAATTGGGCCAGTAAATCGTTGATGGAATTTAATGCAGATAAGTGTTGCACTTTGGAAGAGTGAATCAGGGTAGGACGTACACAGTAAATAGTAGGCCATTGAGGAGTGCGGAGGAGCAGAAATCTAGGAATACATATACATTGTTCCCTGAAGATGGTGTCACATGTGGACAGGGTTGTAAAGAAAGCTTTTGACATCTTAGCCTTTATAAATCAAAGTATTGTGTAGAAGTTGAGATGTTATGTTGAAGTTATTCAAGTCATTGGTGAGGCCACAGTTAGAATGTAGTGTGCAGTTCTCATCGTCCGGCAGCAGGAAAGATATCAATAAGATTGAAAGAGTGCAGAGAAAAATTTGCCAGGTCTTCATGAGTTGAATTACTGGGAAAGATTAAACAGGTTAGGACTCTACTCCTAGGAACGAAGAAGAATGAGGGGAGACCTGATACAGGTTTATGAGATAAAGAGGGGTATAGACAGAGTAGAAGTGAGTAGAATGTTTCCACTTAGATTGGGGGAGATAAATACGAGAGGTCATAGCTTTCGGCTGAAATGGGAGGGGTGTCAGGGGAACATTAGGGGACAGTTTTTCACTCGGAAAGTGGTAGAAGTGTGGAATGAGCTGCCATCTGATGTAGGGAATGCAGAATCAATCTTGAATTTTAAACATAAATTGGATATATACATGGATAAGAGAGGTCTGGAGGGTTATGGAATAAGAGTAGGTCAGTGGGACTAGCTAGTTTTATTAGTTGGCACAGACCGGGAGGGTCAAATGTCCTGTTTTTCTGTGCTGTCACATTCTAAGGCTCTATGGATACATGGATAGAGTGGGTTTAGAGCATTGGTTTTCAAAGTTTTTCTTTCCACTCACATACCACGTTAAGTAATCCCTAAGCCATGGGTGCTCTGTGATTAATAAGGGATTACTTAAGGTGGTATGTGAGTGGAAAGAAAAACTTTGAAAACCACTGGTTTTAGGGATATGTATCAAATGGAGGCAGGTGGGACAAGTGAAGATAGGACATTTTGGAAGGAATAGGGAGTTGGGCTGAGGGGCCTGTTTTCACCCAGTATGACTCTGTGAATATGATTAATGTAAATAAGTTCTTAATAGTCACTTAGGTCGATGGGCTGAAGGGCCTGCTTCCATGCTTTGTTACTCAAAATCAATGGTTCTCAACCTTTTTCTGTCCACTCACATCCCACTTTAAGTAATCCCTGTGATTAATAAGGGATTGCTTAAAGTGGTCTGTGAGTGGGAAGGGAAGGTTGAGAATCACTGCTCTAGACCCAATATCTTGCTTGAGAAAAATTGTCATTGGCCGATTTCCTTTGGAGTTCTGAAACTGTGCACATAACGAGTCAATTAGGGACGATTAAAACAGCGGGTTTCAAACTTTTTCTTTCCACCCACAACCCACCTTAAGCAATCCCTTACTAATCACAGAGCACCGATAGCATAGGGAATACTTAAAGCGGTATGTGACTGGAAAGAAAAAGGTTGAGAACCACTGCTCTATATGCTGTGGAACTGATGTCAGTGTGGAAAGATAGAACACAGACACCCTAATGACTGAGGTCTGCCCTTAATTATAAACTAGTCCTGTGCCTAATGAAAAATAATTTCACAGATACAAGTGTTGGTATTGTTATGTTGCATTCATTTGCTCTTATTGGTACAGACAGCAAGATTTAAAAGACACTTGTGATTAGAATAAATTCAAAGCCAGCCCAAAAGCAGTGGAATATTTTATGAGCTCAGCCATTAAATGGAAACAGATGTTACAATTTTCCAAAAACTAATTGGAGATTAAGTTTGCTGATAAAAAATATTCTGTCTGACATTCTTAATGAAGTTCATTGTGGAGCCAATTTGTACATTTTGTTTTAATGATTGTATTATAATGCACTGGGTGATAATTTTCAGATTGAGAGTGATGAGATGGGTGTATACGATTGAAGTGTAAAATGTTGATGAGTTGTTTTTACCAGAAGCTACGGACACAAACTCAACAATCTCTCTCCTCGAACATTTCCACACAATTCTGCAGGGTTGAGCTTTCTCACTCAAAAAAGCCATAATGTCAATGAATTTGTCAACATATACATATCTTCGATGTATATATGCACCAAAATTCTTACTTGCAACAGCCAAGCAGGTGCATAATATACATCATCTACAATAGGATACATTCAATCGCCCCAGAAAGAGATTATAAATGCAGGTTAGATAACTAAGTACTTAATTATTCATAAATATAGGAGCAATGTTACCCTATAAGAATCAAACTGAATATAAACAACTAGGTTTAGAAATTAAATGGATAGAAAGAGTCAATCTTCTTCTTAAAAACCCACCAACTCCCACAGCTACCTCAACTGCACACCCTTTCATTCTCTCACTTCCTCCATCTCTGTCACACCTATTCCCATGCAAAGTGGCTTTCCCTCTATCACCATCGCCCTTATATCCTCCATTACCCACACATTTGCCCTGGCCCCCTCTGTCCACAACGTGCAATAAAGGCAGGTCCTCTGTATATGCTAATTGGCTTGGGCTGGCCCACCCTCTGATGACACTCTTACCTGGACTCCTCCCCTGAGACCCAAGCCTTAAAGGTTGGGCCACCTTTCCCTTCCCTCACTTCCTTAGTTTGGATCCGGGCCAGCTCAAGTCTTTTGTGCAATAAAGCCTATCATTCCCCTCAAGTCTTTGTCATTGCAATTATTGGGGCAACTGATAGTGCCCAACATCCTCACCAACCACCTGACCAGCCACTGCATCCACCACATCCTCCTTCGCCATTTCCACCACCTACTATGTGATCCCACCTCCAGACACATCTTCCCCTCTCCATCTTCTGCAGGGTCTGCTCCTTCCGTGTCTCCCTTGTCCACTCGTCCCTCCCCAATTATCGTCCCCTTGGGATCTACCCCTGCAATCGCAGGAGATGCTCCATTGGCACCCACATCTCATTACCATTCAGGGCCTCCAACAGTCCTTCCAAGTGAAGCAACATGTCACTTGTGAATCCACAGGGGTCATCTACTGCATCTGCTGCTCCCACCGTTGTCTCCTCTACATCGGAGACACTGGACACAGACTGGCAGTTCACTTTGTTGAGCACCCACCTCATCTCTGTCGGCTGCAAAAGTATGGATCTCCCATTGATCACCCATTTCAATTTCCCATCCCACTCCCTTGCCGACATGTCTGTCCATAAACTCATGCACTGTCAGACTGAAACCACCTGCAAATTGGAGTAACAGCAACTCATCTTCCATCTGGGCACCCTCCAACCAGATGGTATTAACATTAAACCCCCACCCCATTCTTTTTCCATCTGTTGTCATTCCCCAAGCGCGCGCTCTCTCTCTCTCTCACACACACACACACACACACACACACACACACACACACACACACACACACACACACACACACACACACACACACACACACACACACACACACACACACACACACACACACACACACCACTTTCCCCCTGTCTCTTCATCGGAGCCAAAATTAATCCTCACCTTTCCTCTTGTCATATACAATTTTTGACTATTGGTCTGGTCTCCTTCCCCTGACCCTCTTCTATTTTTATTCAATTGCCTTCCTGTTTTTTTGCTTATACCTTGAAGAAGGACTCAGGCCGAAATGTTGGTAATATATCTTTACCTCCTATGTGGGGTGAAACCACTATTATTATTTGTAAATGACGTGACCTTTCCTGGTTGACTGTGTTCTCACTGGCCGGCTCGTGACTCCTCTCCCTTCCTTCCCCATAAAGGCTGTCATGCCAGAAGCCTGCCGCCGGTTCGAGTACGGGTCAGTGCGAGCGACCAACACAGCGATGCTGTCCATATCTTGCAAGTAAAAGGCCCTCAGTATCGACTATTTCAGTGTTTGTGCAAATGATTGTGCATTGTTATGGACGCTGCAGTTCATCTCGTGCTTCTGTGTGTTTTTATTAGAAATTATATTCTAAGAGTCTAGAAAAACAACCAACTGAAAAACCTCACAAAGATTAGCGTATACAGAGCCGTTGTCATACCCACACTCCTGTTCGGCTCCGAATCATGGGTCCTCTACCGGCATCACCTATGGCTCCTAGAACGCTTCTACCAGCGTTGTCTCCGCTCCATCCTCAACATTCATTGGAGCGACTTCATCACCAACATCGAAGTACTCGAGATGGGAAAGGCCGACAGCATCGAATCCGCGCTGCTGAAGATCCAACTGCGCTGGGTAGGTCATGTCTCCAGAATGGAGGACCATCGCCTTCCCAAGATCGTATTATATGGCGAGCTCTCCACTGGCCACCGAGACAGAAGTGCACCAAAGAAAAGGTACAAGGACTGCCTAAAGAAATCTCTTGGTGCCTGCCACATTGACCACCGCCAGTGAGCTGATATCGCCTCAAACCGCGCATCTTGGCGCCTCACAGTTCGGCGGGCAGCAACCTCCTTTGAAGAAAACCCCAGAGCCCACCTCACTGTCAAAAGACAAAGGAGGAAAAACCCAACACCCAACCCCAACCAACCAATTTTCCCCTGCAACCGCTGCAACCGCGTCTGCCTGTCCCGCATCGGACTTGTCAGCCACAAACGAGCCTGCAGCTGTCGTGGACATTTTACCCCCTCCATAAATCTTCATCCGTCTGCAGTTTCCACTTGCTCTGAATCCTTATTCACAAAGATATTGAGTGTAAATGAGAGATGGAAACTCCCCGCCCCCCCCAAATTCTCTCACTTTGTCATTCATTGTTAATGACAGGCTGAACCCCGTTGTTGCAATTTTGTCGCAAACTTTGGAAAAATGAAAAGCAAAAAAGAGAGATTCCTTTCATTTGGGTTCACCCATAAAGCTATTGGCAGGCACTTCCTCAAAGCACAAGTGGCTTCCCGAACCATTCCTGGCCTGTGTTTGAGCACCAGGCATGGAGAAATGACATGGTCTGGCGCAATCGCAGATTTTGTGGGCTCAGATGGGTATGGCATGATCTGGTCTCACCTTGGGGCCTCTTGAGTGTTGGAGTCAGGCTTGAAAATACTTTTCAGGTGCTCCATTTCTCCTCTATTCCAACAGGAAGCTGTCCAGTCACCATCTAGATGGAAAGGTCTGCAAGTTGGGCCTGGCACCCACCTATGGCTAGTGTAGTGGTTAGCGCAATGCTGTTACTGCACCAGTGATCGGGATCGGGGATCGAATCCAGCCCTGTTTGTATGTTCTCCTCATGTCTGCATGGGTTTTTCCTACTGTCAAAACGTACTGGAGTGTCAATTGGGAGGCACGGGCTCAACGGCCAAAAGGTCCTGTTACCATGCTGTACTTCTAAATTAAATTAAATGACATTCAAATTATATTAAATTAAATTTGCATGGGGTTTGGAACAGAGGTGCTTATCCACCTATCATGTTAATAATGAACACTGGCTAATTTTCTGCCACGCTGTGAGCCTGGGTGTCCATGTGAGGCATTTATCAGGCTAGTGACATGTAACTCCCCCAAGGATCATGTAGCTCGGTGAAGGGAAGTAACACACAGGCCAAGTGCAGCTTGGGAAATTTGGAGTGGCTCACTGAGAGTTCCCAAAATTCACCACTTCCAAGTACTGCTCCTACTGGATCACATGACAACCTCCATCCTGTAATAGCTGGGGACAGGTACATCCAGTCAGTCATCAAAGGGTACTGTTTCCAGACTAAATTTGGAATCGTGGCATCAAAGCATAATGCAATGGTTCTCAACCTTTTTCCTTCCACTTACAAACCACTTGAAGTATTCCCTATGCCATTGGTGCTCTGTGATTAGTAAAGGATTGCTGAAGATGGGATGTGAGTGGGAAGGGAAGATTGAGAACCACTGGCATAATGCATCAAACCCCACTTTTTCCTCTTTTCTTTTTTACCTTACATTTATTCCTTCTTATCAAAGAAGTTTCAGTCACTGTCAATTTGGCGGCATGGTTACCCCAGCAGTTAGCACAAGGGTGTTACAGCGCCATCAACCCGGGTTCGAATCCAACGCTTTGTCCGTAAGAGTTTGTACATTCTCCCCATGTCTGTGTGGGTTTTCTCCGGATGCTCCGGTTTCCTCCCACAGGGGGTGGAGGTCAATTGGGTGTATTTTGGCAGCACGGGCCTGCAGCTTGTTACCATGCCGTACATAAATTTAAAAGTTAAAAATTTTAAAAGTTTATTCTCTTTTTTTTAACAAACCTCCATCGAATCCAATCTCCATTGAATATTTGATGCTTCAAGTGGCTTCGTCCCAATTTCTCCTTGTAAATGTTATCCCATATCCCTGGAAATTGTTTGTAAATCTCTTCTGCTTCCTCTCTGAATCCTTCAGGCCTTGCTTGAAGTGTGATGCCTGGAACTAGTCTCAGTGCTTCAGCTGGGGCGGAATTACTTTTTTTTCACCAGGGCTGAGCTTATTAGATCACATGCCTTCCATCACACATGCCAAGATTTGCATTTGCCTTACTAACTGCTTTATTAGCATAATCTGCCCACTTGAAAAATAGACGCACAAACCTTTTACAGGTGTATTGCTATCTGGAGCTTTTACATAAAATTGCTTGGAAATTGGATCCTGAGTGTTTTGGCATGCTGACATGCTATTCCAGTCGTCAAATTAAATCCCTGTAATAGAGAGATTGGTCAAGAGTTAGTGACTAAGAGATTTCAGCTGTCTCATTCCCTGAAAGAAACTGTTAAATCACGACATGCACGGTTACTAACACGTGAAGGCTGAATGAGTGAACAAGGACAGGTCAGGATGGTGCAAGACCATGCTTAATGGTAGAAGGAAAGAAGATGTTTTGAACCACAAGAGTCTGGCAGGTACTGGTGTTCAGAGGGACAAGGATGTGTTTGTCCACATAGCAAGAACCTTGCTATTTCTAAGGCTTGTTGTTATATTATGACACTCCCACATTGCTATTTTACTCAAGGTTACAACACGAATGTCTGCAGACACCATGATTGAAATAAAACCCACAACGCTGGGGAAACTCAGCAGATCAAACAGTGGAGTTTAAATAGCAAAAATAAGGATACAAAACCAATGTTTCGGGATTGAACCCTTCATCAAGGTATGAACAAAATGTAGACAGTGCCCAAACAAAATGGTAGGGGAGGGAGTGGCAGGGTGAGGAACACAGTCCCTCAGGCAGGGGGGGGGGGTAATAGGTAGATAAGGGAGGCAGGGCACAGCAGTTAAGGGGGGGGGAGGGGAATGGCTCTGTGAATGGAGACAGAAGAGGGTGGAGAGCTGGAGGTGAAGAGCCAGTGGGATAGGGAGGAGCAGTCAAAGCAGTCCTTGTGCTGGTGAGTGTTCATACTCAGGCTCCTGTACCCCCTTCCTGATGCTGGCAGTATGAAGAGAACATGACCAGGGTGGTGGATAGAGACGTCTTTCTTAAGATACTGGGTCTTGTAGATGTTGGTGAGTGAAGATAGCACTGGCCAGGTTCACAACTCTTTGTAATCTTTTCCTGTGCATTGGCCCCTCCATACCAACCAGTCAGAATGCTTCCCATGGTACATCTGTAGAAATCAAGTGTCTTTGGTGACATACCAAATCTCCTCATACTCAAACTCCTCATGTGGTATAGCCGCTGGCAAGCCTTCTTCAAGATTGTATCAATAGGAATAGATCTTTAGAGATGTTGACACCGAGGAACTTGAAGCTCTTAAACCTCTCAACTGCTGACCCCTCGTTGAGGACTGGTTTATGTTCTCCTGATTTCCCCTTCCTGAAGTCTCCAATCACCTCCTAGATCGTAGATCAAGTAAAGAATTTGTCTGGACTCAAAGTGTCAGGTAACAGTCTTCTGGCAGCCACAACAGTGTTACAAGTGAAGATCAAAACCTAACCAGAGTTGTCAAATGAGAAAATTATTTGAATGACAAATGATATGGTTTTCCCTGATCATAGACAATTAGACAGGGACCACTCTGGATTTTGCTTTGGATTGGAAGAAGTCCTCTGTACTAATTTACTGACTACATTCCCCTGTGAGAATCTCTCAAGGGCAACATGACCATATGTTAACATTTTTGGTGAGAAAATAGATTGGCGTTAATATCAATAAAACATCAAATTCCATATGACTTCTTTGAATAAGGGTTTTGTTTACAATCCCATTTAGAGGACAACTTGAGCTTGTTTAGTGTTGCCTTTTTAGAAAAGCCAAATACATACAGACACTTCATGAAGCACATGTGCGGAACCTTCTTGGCTTCCAGTATGGGCGCTCGGGGCATTCGGTTCTTGAATTCTTAAAGATTCAACATTCCAAATTCCTCATTACTCAAATAACCACATTTTGGGTATTCTTGTCTTTTTGTTTATAATTGCAGGAATTTAAGAGCAGTGAGGTTATTCCGCAACTGTACAAGGTACTGGTGAGGCCACATCTGAAGGACTGAGGACAGTTCTGGTCTCCCTACTCAAGGAAGGATGTACTGGCTTTGGAGGAGATTCACCAGGTTGATCCGGGGATGAAGGGGTTGGACTACAAGGAGAGAATGAGCAGTCTGGGACTGTACTTGCTGGAATTTAGAGAATAAAAGCAGATCTTATAGAAACATAAAATTATTAAAGGCAAATATAAGACTGAGGTAGGTAAGTTGTTCCCATTGGGAGGAGAAATGAGAACTGGGGTACATATCCTCAAGGTTCAGGGCAGTAGAGTTAGGATGGAGATGAGGAGGATCTCCTTTTCCCAGGCAGTGGTGGATCTGTGGAATGTGCTGGGGCCCATTGAAGTGGTGAAGATGACCACAGTAAATATATTTAAGACAAAGTTTGACAGGTTTCTGCATGGTAAGGGAAGTGGGGAAAAGGCAGGTAGGTGGAGATCAGCCATGATCTCATTGACTGAAAGATCAGGCTCGACGGGCCGGATGGCCAATTCCTGCTCCTATTTCTTATGTTTATATACTGATCCTCGTTTTCATTTTACAATTAGTTTTTGATTTTTCTTATTTGTCTTGTAGTAGTTTTGGGATGGTCTTGTTTTTTCTTTATTCCACTGATTGTAGATGCACATTAACTGTTTTACTCCTGTCATTTTGATTTTAATGATGTTAAAATAAATGCTAGTTTCAGATTTATTTTCTCTTCTTCAACACCTCAGATAAGGTCTTGTTTGGTCTCAATCCACAGCATTACATGGTTGACTTCCTCACTGGTTTCTGCTTCCTTTTTGTTCATGTTTTTCAAAAACAATCCCACCTTTAATATCTTAGGAACAGCGCCAGCGACCAGGGTTCAAATCCGGCTCTGTCTGCATGGGTTTCCTCCAGGCACTCCAGTTTCCACCCATCTTCTGGGGTTTGGAGGTGAATTGGTGTACGTAAAAGCCTTGGTATCCGCCCCCTATGGGAATTGATAAATGCCGTATAAGAGAATTTTACGGATGCGTGATCGGCGAACTAATGGCGAGGCATGCCAATTTTAAACTTCTGTATTCTATACTGTTTATTTTCTGTCTTTTTTTTTTCACTGGTTGGTTGAGGCTGCCGGTTGCATGAATTCTGGATATTTTACTGTATTTGGGCAGCACGAGCTTGTAGGCCAGAAGAGGCTGTTACTGTGCAGTGTCTAAATTAAAATTAGATTAAATTAAAATGGAAGTAGTAACAACCCAAACCCTTCATCTTTGTTAGAAATATTTCACAAGAGACCAACTTTCCAATGCACTTAGTGTTCACTGCTGTTACAGAGTTCTGTGTTGTGTATTGACCTATGTGTTGTGTGGTTTTATGTTAAAAAGTGACAATTGGCCTTTAAGAGCTAAGGTGAAGGTGGACTGCTGAGAGAGTGGGAGACAGACTGAGCATGTGCAGAAATAATCTGAAAATTTCTGGACTTGGACAATAAACCACCACTGGGGGTGCTGTGGAGTGGAAGGAGGCCCAGAGCATGAGTCATGGTCTGGAGGACAGTTTAGAATGTTGGGATTTCAATAAGGATGAACATTCCAAAGGCAGCCAGAAGGATCCGGACCAAGCCAATGGTTCCTCTCTCTGCAAGCAACACAAGATAACTTCGAATTTTGTGCTCTCTCTCTCTCTCTCTCTCTCTCTCTCTCTCTCTCTCTCTCTCTCTCTCTCTCTCTCTCTCTCTCTCTCAAAGATCTTTTGGCTTCAGTTTACCAAACAAATTGAATTTTGTTTATGATCTTTGAGATCATAAACAAAATTCAATTTGTTGAGATCGAAGTTTAGTGAGTCTTGTGTGTTTTGTGTTTGTTTTGTGTCTAAGTTTTTCTGTGGGCTGGTTAGAAATTTGCATAGTAACCAGTGGGCATTGTTATAAAAGGGGGAATTTTGAATTAAAGTTTGAAGATGAATTGTTAATAAAGTAATTGTTCATCTTTACCCCTGTGTGATATGCCTTCTTGGTGGTTGCTGGTTTTATCTTGCAACATAATATGGGGGGGGGATCGTCAGGATCAAACTAATTTGGAAGCTTTAGGGGCGATTGACTTGTGCTTAGTTATTAGTCGTCTGAGTTTGACTCAAGCTCCAGCTTGAAATTAAAAATAAACAGTGAGTGTATAAATCACCAGCAGAAAAACTAGCAACTATGAATATTGACCAGTTCATAGCAAACCCTTCAGTGGTTCATTTAAAAATGGCTAAAATGTCAGAACTGATGGTTATAGTTAAAACTTCTTACAGTAAGAACTGGGATGAAAAAGAAGGAAATTATCCAAAAGATTGTTAAGCATTATGTAGGAAAGGGGGTATTTGAAGAAGCTGCATTAGAATAGTCTCCAAAGAGGAAAACTTTAGAGGAAGTAATGTTGGCTTTGAGAAAACTAGAGTTAGAGGAAAAAAGAGAGGCAGAAAGGAAAGCTGAACAGGAAGCAGTAAGGCAGGCAGAAAGGGAAGAGAGAAAGGAAAAAAGAGAGGCAGAAAGGAAAGCTGAACAGGAAGCAGTAAGGCAGGCAGAAATGGAGGAAAGAGCAGCCGCAAGGGAGGAGAGAGAGAAAGAATGGAAACATGAGCTATAACTAGCTAAATTGAAGCAGACCCTAACCCAAGGAGAGGGATAAGCCCAAAACCCACTCGCTGGTCAGGAGGAGAGGTTTCTGGTCAGTAGAGAAGTGAGGTTAGTTCCTCCATTTGTGGAAGCTGAAATAGACTAGTATTTTCAGCATTTTGAGAAAGTAGCTGTAAATTGAAAATGGCCACCAGACCAGTAGTCACTCCTGCTACAAAGTGTTCTTAAACGGAAAGCCCAACAGGTGTATTCATGTCTCAGTGTACAACAAGCAGCTGATTACGAATTTGTAAAGCAGGCTATACTCGGATCTTATGAACTAGTCCCAGAGGCTTATAGACAAAAGTTCAGGAGTTTAAAAAAGGCAACAACCCAATCTTACCTGGATTTTGCTTCTAGGTAGGTTGTGTGTTTTGATCAGTGGTGCGCCGCAATGAAAGTAGAAAATAACTTTGATTTATTAAGGGAAATCATTCTGATTGAGGAGATTAAAAATTGTGTTCTTGATGATATTCAAGTGTACTTGGCAGAGAAAAATATAAAAACTTGGCAAGAATTGGCTAAATTTGCAGAGGAATATGCATTAACCCACGAGTCTAAGTGGACACCATGGAAAAACCAACTGAGGTTAAAGGAAGAGAGGAAGAGAAATGGGTGAAGGAAAAATTTTTGAGTGTTATTTGCCACTATTGTAAGAAGCCAGGGCACATAATAGCAAATTGTCCTGTACTGAAAAGGAAGAAAGAGAAAAGCCTGTGTTCAGAGTGAGAACGTTAGGGACATTTTTAAACCATTCATGACTAAAGGTTTCATTTTGGTTAAAGAAGGATGCAGTCAAGTGCCAGTTAAAATCCTGCGGGATACTGGAGCAGCCCAATCGCTTGTATTAAGGAACATTTTGAATTTTGGTGAGGAGACCGATACTGGAGATGTGAATTTAATTAAAGGCATTGGAGTGAAGGAGAGCCTATACCTTTGCATAGTACAGTGATGAAATCAGGCTTAGCTAATGGTCCGGTTACAATAGGGATAAGATCAAGTCTGCCGGTGGATGGAGTTTCTCTTTTGTTAGGAAATGATTTACCAGAGGGTACAGTCATACCTCCGGTGAAACAAACAAGTAAGCCATTGGTTTATGAGCCTGAAAAGGATTTGGAAATCTACCCTGCGTGTGCCATTATTAGAGCCATGTCTAGAAAAAAGGTAGAGGTAGAGAAAGTCTGTGATGATCCTGTAGTGGAGGCAAGCATTGAAGACAAACCTTAGGATCCAGCTTTGCTTCAAAGTTTCCAGAGGCTATTCCCCTGAGAAACATTAAAGCGAAGACGATTGTGAAGGCTATGCTAAAATTTTTCACATTGTTTGGCCTACCAAGGGAAATTCAATCGGACCTAGGGAGTAATTTTGTGTCTGGAATATTTCAACAGGTGGTGTATGAATTGGGAGCCCATCAAATTGTGTCGTCTGCCAATCATCCTGAAAGTCAAGGGGCCTTGGAAAGGTTCCATTTAACTGTGAAAAATATGATGAGGGCTCATTGCGTGGAAAATAATAAAGATTGGGATGAAGGAATCCATTTGTTATTGTTTGCTGTCAGAGAGGCAACTCAGGAGTCTCTTGGCTTTAGTCCATTTGAGTTGTTGTTTGGTCATGAAGTCAGGGGTCCATTACTATTGTTGAAGGAACAATGGATACATAATGACATACAATCAAATCTGTTGGATTATGTTTTCAAATTTAAAAACAGATTACATCAGATTTGCGAGATGGCAAGAAAAAATTTAAAAACTGCTCAGGGAAAAATGAAAATTCAGTATGATCAAAAAGCAAAAATTAGGGACATTAAACTTGGCGACAAAGTATTGGTTTTGTTTCCAATGCAGTCAAACCCTTTGAGAGCTCAGTTTTCAGGACCATATAAGGTGAAATCAAAAACTAACCAGGTTACCTATGTCATTGAGACACCTGATCATTGAAGAGAAACACAGGTCTGTCATGTGAACATGCTTAAACTTACTTTGAGAAAATGACTGAGGAGGAGACTAGGATTCCAACCAAGGTGCTAGTTATAGAGGAAAATAAGGAGGAGATAAGTTTCGTGGAAGATCATGGAGCACAGAAAGTGATAAGCCCCAGGTTGGAAAATTCTATAGTTTTGCAAAACTTAGACACCAAGTTAATGCATTTGACTAAATCAGAAAGGGAAGAAATGAAGACATTACTTATGAAATTTAAGGATATATTCCCAGATGTTCCAAGAAGAACAACTGTGGCTTGCCATGATGTGAAGGTCAGTGGTGCTAAGCCTATTAAGCAACATCCTTACTGAGTTAATTAGAAAAAGAGCAGATTGTTGGATCAAGAGGTGCTCAAAAATGATATCATCCGAAAATCAAGTTCAAATTGGAGTTCACCCTGTGTTCTGGTGCCTAAGCCAGATGGCTCAATTAGGTTTAGTACAGATTATCGAAAGGTAAACATGGTGACAAAGACTGATACGTTCCCTATTCCTAGAATAGATGATTGTATAGATAAGGTGGGGAAGGCTAAGTTTCTTACAAAGATTGATCTCTTAAAAGGATACTGGTGTGTTCCTTTGATAGAGAAACCCTGGGAGATTTCTGCATTTGTTACACCTTCGGGATTGTATGAGTATAATGTTATGCTTTTCGGGATGAAAAATGCACCTGACACATTTCAGAGAATGATTAATGCAGTATTTCAGGGTTTAGAGCACACAGGAGCCTATAATCGATGATTTAGTAATTAGTATGGATACATGGGAAGAACAGATGCTTGAATTAGAGCAGTTATTTCAGAGACTGGTGGAAGCACATCTCACAGTGAATTTTCACAAGAGTGAGTTTGGACATGCCACTGTAATTTATCTGGGTTATGTGGTAGGACAGGGACAGGTGGCATCGGTTGGAGCAAAAGAATTGGCTATCACTGTGTTCCCTATTCCCGGTAATAAGAAAGCTCTTCGGAGATTTCTAGGTATGATTGGCTACTATTGTAGATTTTGTAAAATCTTTGCAGAAATTGCACTCCCATTAACAAAACTACTTGGAAAGAAAGAAAAATTCATCTTGTGAGATGAATGCCAGGAAGCATTTCTGAAGTTAAAGGCCATTTTATGCCATCAGCCTGTACTTATGGCCCCTAATGTTGAAAAGCCATTCTTTTTAGCCCTGGATGCCGATGACAAAGCGGTTGGTGCTGTACTGTTACAGAAGAAGGATGGTGATGGAATAGAACATCCTATTTCATATTTCTCAAAAAAGTTTAATGACCATCAACTAAATTATTCAACCATTGAAAAAGGGTTATTAGCGCTTGTTTTAGCATTGTAACATTTTGATGTGTATATTTGTACTGTTCAAAAACCGTTAATAATATATACTGATCATAATCCATTCGTTTTTCTGTCTAAAATGAAAAATAAGAGCAGATGGTTATTGAATTGGAGCTTACTATTACAAGAATATGATTTAATTATTACTAACGTAATAGCAGATTGTTTGTCAAGATGTTAATCTGGGTAGATATGAATCTAATCACATATTTACTGTAAAAAAATGGAGTGTTTATTTTATTTTATTTATGTAATACTTCCATTAATTGTTAAAAATTTGTTCTTGTAGACCAATTTTTTTTTAGCAGGGGAGGTGTTACAGAGTTCTGTGTTGTGTATTGACCTATATGTTGTGTGGTTTTATGTTAAAAAGTGACAGTTTGCCTTTAAGAGCCAAAGTGAAGGTGGACAGCTGAGAGAGTGGGAGACAGACTGGGCGTGTGCAGAAAATGATCTAAAAATTTTTGAACTTGGACGATAAACCACCACTGGGGATGTTGTGGAGTGGAAGAAGGCCCAGAGCATGAGTCATGGGCTGGAGGACAGTTTAGAATATTGGGATTTCAAACAGGGATGAACATTCTGAAGGCAGTCAGAAGGATCCGGACCAAGCCAATGGTTCCTCTCTCTGCAAGCAACACAAGACAACTTCGAATTTTGTGCTCTCTCTCTCTCTCTCTCAAAGATATTTTGGCTTCAGTTTATAAAACAAACTGAATTTTTTTAATGATCTTTACTTCAGTTGAGATCGAAGTTTTGTGAGTCTTGTGTGTTTTATGTTTGTTTTGTGTCTAAGTTTTTCTGTGAGCTGGTTGGAAATGTAACAGACTTTAATTACGTATGTTATATTTAGGCTGGGGAATTTATTAGTTTTACAATGTTATAGAAATTTGCATAGTAACCAGTGGGCATTTTAGTCCATGGACAATTCACTGGAAGATTTGGAGTATATCGAATTTTTGTTTTATAAAAGGGGGGGATTTTGAATTAAAGTTTGAAGGTGAATTTTTTTGTTAATAAAGTAATTGTTCATCTTTACCCCTGTGTGATAGGCCTTCTTTGTGGTTGCTGGTTTGATCTTGTAACAAGCGCCAAGTTACACTGGGGTGACAGTGGCTAGGACAATGTCAATCAGTTGACACCTCCGTCATCAAGCTTCAAGATTCTAAGGAAATCTTTGTTACTAGATCATGAGATTGCTTTTCCAAAATTTAAAAAAAAAATACTTTTTACAGATGAAAATGGAGCATATAATTTCAAAATAATTTGACTGATCCCATAACTGATTGGTCAATCTGGCCATGACTGACTGTGACCACCACCAGTGCCAAATTGATGTCTATTTCAGGATTATTCTCCTCTGCCAAATGTTACTGAAATATTTTGCTTGAGAAAATTGTCATTGGCCCATTTCCTTTGGAGTGATGAAACCGTGCATATAACGAGTCAATTAGGTACATTTAAAACGGTATTTTTCAAACTTTTTCTTTCCACCCACAAACCACCTTAAGCAATCCCTTACTAATCACATAGCACCTATGGCATACAGATTACTTAAGGTGGTATGTGAGTGGAAAGAAAAAGTTTGAAAACCACTGGTGTAAAGGAACAACTGCTCTAAATTGCCTGTCTGCTGGAAGCGGGGCTGACAGGAACCATTTCATTAACAGAGCTTGTTAAATTCAATTGCATGAGCAGGAAATCCCATCACTGCTGTGATCACAGAGCTCATGATCAAAAGAGTTTCCACTGCCAAAGTGTTTAATAGGTCAATGGATGAACATGAATACTTGGTGTTTCATGAGGGAAATCCCATTCCTCAATAACGTGGACTTCATTGGCATAAACCATTATCACCTCAAAGCATTTTCCAACCCTCTGCAGGCCAATGCAAGGCAAATATGTTTTGCAATGGCTGCAAGAGTGAAAACACAATTGTAAGCCTACTTACTGGATGCATCACAGAGTGGTACGAAGTGCTCCAGAGTAGAAGAAGCGGCATGGAGTATTGAATGCAGTTCAAAAGGTCACACGAACTTTCGTTTAATGCATTGACTTCTCCTGCTGCCAGGAAAGGCAGCTATTACATTGAAGGACCCAGACACACTCTCTTCTCCTTTCTCCCATTGGGGAGAAAGCTGAAGAGTGTGAACCAATAGGCTTAAAGATAATTTATTTTCCATAGCCATCAGGCTCCTGAGTTAACCTCACTCTTACTCTCATGGGGACTTGCTGGGTACTATCTTATATACTCGTGTGATAGCTGAATTTTGAAGACCATTTTTTAAATCTGTATTTATGGGATTGACTATTACGTGGATACTACTTTCGACAGACTGTAATTCACACTAGAATACAAAGTACCATATCAGTAGCAGATGTCCAAATGATCTCTAAACAAATAAAGAACAAAACCATAATGAATGAATCAAAACACATGTCCTACCACCAGGGAGATCAGGACCACGGTAAGTTTCTGCGTCGTCAGAGGTGTCAGGAGTTCTGATGGGCAGGAGGCGGGCGCAGCCAAAGCGAGAGATTGCATTTGAGGCGTCGGGAGCTCTGGCATGCAGTCGGCCGAGTCTGCGGTGAGAAATTAGGGTTGACATTTACATGAGATATATGAGAAATTTCAGATTTTTTTTGGCTAAATATAGGGGGTCGACTTTTAGATGAGGTCGACTTTTACACGAGTATATACGGTAATAGATCTTTTTTTTTTCCCTTTGAAATTCTATACCCAGTAAATTGTGCTCCTTGTACATGTGCACGAATGTTAGCAATAGGCCTGATAGTCTGCTTGCAGAACCTTTCTCACTGTACATTTAATTGTTGGGAGCAATAAACTGAATGTAATATTAACAATTTGGACTGCTGGACAATTTCTACACCATTATTTCCATATTCAGAAAGGAAATTATCCCAAGGAAAGTGCATATAATCTGATTTTTTTTTTCAATTGAAGGTGTCTCTCATCAGGAAGTAGAGATGTTGTAGCAAATCATTTCTGTAATTGGATCAGATAACCATTGAAAGAATGACAATTTATTTCCAAGTCAGTGCAGTGTGCAACTCCAAGGGGCATTTGCAGTTCCTAGTGTTCCCACGCCTTGTCCTCCTTTGTACGAGAGGTACGATGGAGACAGCCAGGGTGAGAGACTGACATTTTGTAGATGGTGCACACCGCAGCTGGTAGCAAAAGAAGGGCTTGGTGGCAGATCAAGCAAGGTGCTTTTTTCTCCACATGGTGTCGAGCTTCTGTGATGGGAGGGTCACTTGAACCCTCCAGCAGGCAAGAGATTGGCAGCAACCTCACCCGCCAATCAAGTGTTAGATCTGCCCGCCTGTGTGGCTGAGGCACGATTGGCCCGTGCAGCAGCTGGCATGCAATTGGTCCTCCAGTTGCCAATCAGTAGTTAGATCTGACAACAGGTGAGGCTGACCCGCAATTGGTCCTCGGAGGTCACGGGGACGGGGGTGCTGCATTGAAAAAGCCCATCACAGCTGAGGTCCATGCTGTGGGCTATGATCATGGTGAGCCCAGCCCGGCTCCCGAGCTGCGACGACACTGGAGATAGGGTTCATGTGTATGTAACCTTTTGGTTACATGGTATACCGTGCCTGTGGGTGGTGGGTATTGTAAGTTTAACTCTTATTTCACAATTGGGAGTTGAGATTGTTTAGCAGTTGCACCCGATGTGTAGTTATTAGTGTATAATTGCAGTGTATGTATATATGAGTGTCTTCCCTTTTGTACGTAAATAAAGACTGCAGTTGAATACTAACACAGGTACTCATCGAACCTATTCTGAACACAACAGCTTCTTAGCTTTGCCGAAGCCGCGTTCATTCAGATAGGAGATGAATATTCCATATAGACTCCCTGAGTTGTGCGTTTTAGATGGTATAATGGCTTAGAAGTGCAAGGAGATGGGGGAATAAACAGGTGGGCAGCCACAGAAAAAAGAAATGAAATAAATCTGCTGGCAAAGCTCAGCTGGTCAAACAGCACATGTGAAAGCAACAGGGATTATTGTTGATGCTTCAGGCTGTGATCCTGCATCAGGATCACAGAAAACGATGCAAAAATTAGCCAGCCACTGAAACGATCAGCAGAAGTGAGTTGGAGGGGGGCGGGAGGTGGGGGGTCAAAGAAAGGGGAAACATTCTGTTTGATTCTTGCAATGAGGTGGGGTGGAGATCTCCTGACTGTGCCAGGGATCGCAGAGAATGTGAGATGGATGGATAGTTAAAGTGTAGAGTGATATACTCTAGTTTAGACAGAGAGTTCTGATAAAGGATCAAAAGGGCCAACACGCTGATTTTGATAGTCTCTCCACAGATGCTGCCTGGCTTTCTGAGGGACGACGTACTTCAGAGCACAAAGTAATAAAGTGGTGATCAGACAAACTGCAGAATTAGATGGGCAGGCTGGGCAACATAAAGGAACGCAAAAATAAAAACACTGGAGAAACTCAGCAGGTCAAACATTGTCCTTTATAGATAAAGATGTATAACTGACATTTCAGGCTTGAGCCCTTCATCAAGGTATCCCTGGGGTTTGGATTGAACAGATGACATCCTCCTCAATGGCCAAAACTAAATGTTATTGTAACCCACAATGGAATGAAGGATATTTTTGATCATGGAGTACTGAAATAAGCATAGCTTCATGATTTAAGTTTTAGGTCATTATATTTAATTAGTCAAAGACCAAGATGATTAAGTTTTTACTGCCCTTTAAGATAGCAGAGGAAATATTTCACCCAGTTACATTAATGCACCAAGGACACTGGACAACAATTTTTTTTTCAAAAGGTTTGCTTCCTGAAAATAAATTTGGGATTATGCCAGAAAACTTCAAGATGAATACAAAGTTTAAACGTTAAATGAACTTTTATTGAATTTAGAGCAGTGGTCTCAACCTTTTTCTTTCCACTCTCACTCCACTTTAAGTAACCCCTATCCCTGTGATTAGTAAGGGATTGTTAACGTAAGTGGGAAGGGAAAGTTGAGAATCAGACCCAATTGTTACTGAAATAATTGGCTTGAGAAAAATTGTCATTGGCCCATTTCCTTTGTAGTTCTGAAACCGTGCACATAACGAGTCAACGAGGTACAATTAAAACAGTGGTTCTCAAACCTTTTCTTTCCACCCACATCCCACCTTAAGCAATCCCTTACTAAACACAGAGCCCCGATGGCATAAGGATTACTTTAAGTGGTATGTGAGTGGAAAGAAAAAGGTTGAGAACCACTGATTTAACATGATGGTGACACATTGCATTAGTTCAACTGACCTAAAAATGTTTTGGTGCTGATTTTCATTTATACTCAGCATCTGATGCCTCTCGTTTCAGTGCCCAACAATAGTTGGCCAGCATTGATGGATTCCAGTTGCCCTGATATCATTTTTCCATGGTTGCCATGTCCTGGTGAAACCTTTTACCATGTTCATCACTGACGGCACCAAGATCAGCCGGGACGGAGTCCAAGTGCAGAAAATAAATTTTCAAAGACGTACTGCACTTCGTGGTTTTGTATGTTTGAAGTGGACTTGTATGACAGGAAATAACGAAAAATCATTTATATCTAAGAAATGGTAGGTGATAAGAAAATGTTAAGGTGAATTTTGTGATCAGCAGCCCAAAATCCATAAAATACACCCAAAAGAGTTCAGGAAGCAAAAGCTTTGTTATCCAGTGTTTTTGAAGGTTTTGTTTTTGTTCCTTTATTTTTGGAAAAAGAGACCATCTTGTTTCCTCAAAATAAACTTTATTCGCAATCAATTATTTACAAAAACGACTGCTATATTTATTTTGTTTGGTGCCATCACTGGTACCTGCTCGTTACTGCCTCCTGGTGTTTGAAGGGCTTTCCCTCAGTCTCAGCCCCTCAATGCCGGGTAGCGGAAGGGCTCTGGACTGTGGTCCTTTAACTCAGAGGAACAAAACTCTGCCAGCAAGTTACCGACAGGCATCTTGGGAAGAGTAGGGCTGCTGAGACCATGGCATGAGCCTTGTGGAGAGGGACAGATGGTTCAATGATGGAGGATGCTTCAGTGCTCTCCTGGAGAGAGTAATTAAGCAGAACAGTTGAAGTTCACTCAAAACATCAAGTAAAAAGGGACAAAGAACTGAGTGCTACATGCTAATCAGCTAAAATGGAAAGATTACACATGGAAATAGACTCGAATGAAAACCATATTGGAACTAACATTGCTTATCTATGTGAAACGAGGACCCACTGAAACATACAGCAACACTTCTCAGGGTGAGATAATGGTTAACAGAGTGGTTTGGCACAGTTAGCACAGTGTCAGTGTTGCAGGTTCAAATCCATCACTGTCCACCTCAGTAGACACCTTTTTTTGCAGTTCGTGAGGGGTTTGAAGAGCCGAGCCACTTGCAAATTTCGACAGGAGTACTACGGAGAGCATACTGGCTGGTATGCACAAGACAGGAAAAGACTACAGGGAGTTGGGAACTTGGCCAATGCCATCATAGGCATCAGTCTTCACTCCATCAAGAGCATCGATAAGAGTCAGTGTCTTAAGAAAATAGCCTCTATCCTCAAGAACCCTCATTATCCATGCCCTCTTCACTCTGCTACCATCGGGAAGAACGAAAATAGCCTCTATCCTCAAGAACCCTCATTATCCATGCCCTCTTCACTCTGCTACCATCGGGAAGAACGAAAATAGCCTCTATCCGCAAGAACCCTCATTATCCATGCCCTCTTCACTCTGCTACCATCGGGAAGAACGAAAATAGCCTCTATCCTCAAGAACCCTCATTATCCATGCCCTCTTCACTCTGCTACCATCGGGAAGAACGAAAATAGCCTCTATCCTCAAGAACCCTCATTATCCATGCCCTCTTCACTCTGCTACCATCGGGAAGAACGAAAATAGCCTCTATCCTCAAGAACCCTCATTATCCATGCCCTCTTCACTCTGCTACCATCGGGAAGAACGAAAATAGCCTCTATCCGCAAGAACCCTCATTATCCATGCCCTCTTCACTCTGCTACCATTGGGAAGAACGAAAATAGCCTCTATCCTGAAGAACCCTCATTATCCATGCCCTCTTCACTCTGCTACCATCGGGAAGAACGAAAATAGCCTCTATCTGCAAGAACCCTCATTATCCATGCCCTCTTCACTCTGCTACCATCGGGAAGAACGAAAATAGCCTCTATCCTCAAGAACCCTCATTATCCATGCCCTCTTCACTCTGCTACCATCGGGAAGAACGAAAATAGCCTCTATCCTCAAGAACCCTCATTATCCATGCCCTCTTCACTCTGCTACCATCGGGAAGAACGAAAATAGCCTCTATCCGCAAGAACCCTCATTATCCATGCCCTCTTCACTCTGCTACCATCGGGAAGAACGAAAATAGCCTCTATCCTCAAGAACCCTCATTATCCATGCCCTCTTCACTCTGCTACCATCGGGAAGAACGAAAATAGCCTCTATCCTCAAGAACCCTCATTATCCATGCCCTCTTCACTCTGCTACCATCGGGAAGAACGAAAATAGCCTCCATCCTCAAGAACCCTCATTATCCATGCCCTCTTCACTCTGCTACCATCGGGAAGAACGAAAATAGCCTCTATCCGCAAGAACCCTCATTATCCATGCCCTCTTCACTCTGCTACCATCGGGAAGAACGAAAATAGCCTCTATCCGCAAGAACCCTCATTATCCATGCCCTCTTCTCTCTGCTACCATCGGGAAGAACGGAAATAGCCTCTATCCTCAAGAACCCTCATTATCCATGCCCTCTTCACTCTGCTACCATCGGGAAGAACGAAAATAGCCTCTATCCTCAAGAACCCTCATTATCCATGCCCTCTTCACTCTGCTACCATCGGGAAGAACGAAAATAGCCTCTATCTGCAAGAACCCTCATTATCCATGCCCTCTTCACTCTGCTACCATCAGGAAGAACGAAAATAGCCTCTATCCGCAAGAACCCTCATTATCCATGCCCTCTTCACTCTGCTACCATCGGGAAGAACGAAAATAGCCTCTATCCTCAAGAACCCTCATTATCCATGCCCTCTTCACTCTGCTACCATCGGGAAGAACGAAAATAGCCTATATCTGCAAGAACCCTCATTATCCATGCCCTCTTCACTCTGCTACCATCGGGAAGAACGAAAATAGCCTCTATCCTCAAGAACCCTCATTATCCATGCCCTCTTCACTCTGCTACCATCGGGAAGAACGAAAATAGCCTCTATCTGCAAGAACCCTCATTATCCATGCCCTCTTCACTCTGCTACCATCAGGAAGAACGAAAATAGCCTCTATCCGCAAGAACCCTCATTATCCATGCCCTCTTCACTCTGCTACCATCGGGAAGAACGAAAATAGCCTCTATCCTCAAGAACCCTCATTATCCATGCCCTCTTCACTCTGCTACCATCGGGAAGAACGAAAATAGCCTATATCTGCAAGAACCCTCATTATCCATGCCCTCTTCACTCTGCTACCATCGGGAAGAACGAAAATAGCCTCTATCCTCAAGAACCCTCATTATCCATGCCCTCTTCACTCTGCTACCATCAGGAAGAACGAAAATAGCCTCTATCCGCAAGAACCCTCATTATCCATGCCCTCTTCACTCTGCTACCATCGGGAAGAACGAAAATAGCCTCTATCCTCAAGAACCCTCATTATCCATGCCCTCTTCACTCTGCTACCATCGGGAAGAACGAAAATAGCCTATATCTGCAAGAACCCTCATTATCCATGCCCTCTTCACTCTGCTACCATCGGGAAGAACGAAAATAGCCTCTATCCTCAAGAACCCTCATTATCCATGCCCTCTTCACTCTGCTACCATCGGGAAGAACGAAAATAGCCTCTATCCGCAAGAACCCTCATTATCCATGCCCTCTTCACTCTGCTACCATCGGGAAGAACGAAAATAGCCTCTATCCTCAAGAACCCTCATTATCCATGCCCTCTTCACTCTACTACCATCGGGAAGAACGAAAATAGCCTCTATCCGCAAGAACCCTCATTATCCATGCCCTCTTCACTCTGCTACCATCAGGAAGAACGAAAATAGCCTCTATCCTCAAGAACCCTCATTATCCATGCCCTCTTCACTCTGCTACCATCGGGAAGAACGAAAATAGCCTCTATCCGCAAGAACCCTCATTATCCATGCCCTCTTCACTCTGCTACCATCGGGAAGAACGAAAATAGCCTCTATCCTCAAGAACCCTCATTATCCATGCCCTCTTCACTCTACTACCATCGGGAAGAACGAAAATAGCCTCTATCCGCAAGAACCCTCATTATCCATGCCCTCTTCACTCTGCTACCATCAGGAAGAACGAAAATAGCCTCTATCCTCAAGAACCCTCATTATCCATGCCCTCTTCACTCTGCTACCATCAGGAAGAACAAAAATAGCCTCTATCCTCAAGAACCCTCATTATCCATGCCCTCTTCACTCTGCAACCATTGGGAAGAACGAACATCCACGGTGCAAAAACAGCTTCTTCTCCTTGGTCATCAGATTTCTGAATGGACAATATACCACAGACTCAATCTCACTTTCTTTTCTTTGGCGTTAATTTATTTTTTTTAAATGTAAGATTGACAATGCTGCTCTCTCTCTTTAATCAAAACACAGTAAATGCTGGAAGAACTCAAATGGACTTGCAGCATCCATAGGAGGTAAAGATATATGACCAATATTTTGGGCGGGTAGGCCTCATCTCAAGCCCTAACCTTGAGGAAGGGCACAGGCCCAAAATATCAGTAATATATCTTTACCTCCTATGGACGTTGGGAGACTGGCTGAGATCCTTCAACAATTACTGTGTTTTGCCTACCATCACACCATCTGCAGATTTCTATGCTTCATTCTCTCTTAAGTCAACCTGATTGGCCAAAGTGGAGAAGAATCGTTGACCAATGGCATTGACTGCTTCTCTTGCAATAATTACTGCCGGAACAAGCTGAGTATCTTCTGTTCTCACTATATGGTTTTGGTTCAGTGTTAAATTTGCTTTATAATTTTCTTTGGGATTTTTCTGCTATATTAAAGACATTCGAATTTCTTCATTATCGACTGACATTGGTGAGGCAGTAGATTCAGGATGATAGAACCACTGGATGCTAATGCATTCTGCAGGGGGCTCTCAATCCAGTGTCAGGCATTCGGAGAATGAGAAAAATATCATCTTTATGACCAACCTGTATTGTATAATTCATCACTGATAGTTCAAACAGCCTCTTACTGCTTTAAGTGGCACTCTCCCTCTTCCTGTCTGGGGTTTGGATTAAACAGATGACATGCTCGCCTCTATTATTACTGATCTCCTCAAGATAGTTTTGATGAGACTGATGGCAAGAGAATTAACAATACTGCTTAAACTCATTCAATGCTCAACTAGTATATGATTCCATCGATGAAGCAACATCCACCTGGTGGGCAGAGGTTAAGATCCACATTGTCTTTAGTAGGAAGGCAGGCGATGGTGGTGAGTTGAGATCTGAGGGCATGTCTGTTGCAGTCAGTGAAGGGCTCCCATGGGGAGTTTCAGATGCTAGCTGCTTCACTTGCCTGCACAGGTGAGCAGAGGAGATGGGCGAAGCAGCGACTGTTCACACTCTTTCTGGTCACCTCATTTATTAATGAATCTACTGATCTCAGGCCTCGCTCTGAATTTCCCACAGCAGTGTCATCTTGCCCCGAGCTATTTTTAGGTTTTGCAAATGCCGGGAATGACTATTTCCTTTACACCATCAACTTAAGGGTTGAAGTCCATTATTATTGTTCCAGAAGCCTTAGACATCCACGTTTGAGAGGGGAAAAACCTACATTTATATAACCTCTGCCCCTAGTTCTGAGCATACAAAAAATATTTTAGTCCAAGGGAAAAAAGTTTGTAAATGTTGTAACAGATTATGTTATATTTTATATTATGTTTTTGGAAGATAAGTTGTGGGGTTTTTTTTAAGTAGGTCACAAACAAACATAAACATTTCACAACACAGATCTCATTTAAAATGCCAGCGCTCTGCTCAAGTCACACAGTTCAGGTTCCCAGTGCCTTTGTAAAGACAATGGAAACTGCTTTGCTGAAGGACTTCACAAGTAGGTATTAATTGGACATGCTGTGGATGAATGGATTATTGTTTTGGAAAGCAACAGATCAATGTACTCAGAAGATTGGATCCAATGCCACAGTCTGTCTGAATGCAGTTTGCTGTTCCAGGTGGGTCATGTGGTTTTGCAAGCTGAGAGAGTCAAACAGGTTTTTTTCTCAGAGAGAGAGATTGCTGGTTTTCGACGTGGCTTTTGAAACCTTGCCTGAAACCCCATTTTGAAGATGGGTTGTGAGTTCTTAGTTCAGCCTGGTCAAAGTCCTTGTGGTCCATACAAGAGGAGATGGCTGCCTGTATAATGTTTTGACTGAGGTAAGGGAAACAGAAAAGGAACTCTGTGGTGACCTGAAAGAAAGAGGTTATCATCTGGCAAACCCTGATGGGGTAAGTTTCTTCAACAAGGCACTGAAGTAGCTGATCGGAAGGAATCAGTTTGTGTCCAACGAGCAACAAATCTCTCTCTGAAAACCGACAATAAACTTCCTGAGCAGCAGCCATTTCAAGTACCAAAGCCTGGTGAAGATTCATAAATATTACATTCTGTGCACAGTATAAAAATTGCCTGATACCAGTGAATTTGGAGGAGTGAGAATTGAGATTGGACAGTGAACAAAAGAATTTTTTCTGAACTTACACACACATTGCATACACGTGCACTTAGAATTAGAAGAGGGTTAAGTTAGGTTAAATTAAGTTACTTTTGTTTAAGTGACCATTTGTCTTGGTGAATGTCTATTGCTGCTGGGTTTTGGGGTCCTCTGGACCCGTAACATTATAGATACTGATACACTGTGTGTCACAGCAAGATTTATCAATCAGGGATCAATCATACACGTATGATCAAGAAATGAAGGATCACCAACTGATGGATATGGAGCTGGAGGGAAAGAAAGCAAAATAACATCCTCAGTACTACTTCCAAGAACCCCCACTTTGTGCGAACCTTATAAAGAACTGGTAATGAGGAACCCATTTGCCTCGTCCCTTGAATGCTGACCCGGCAGATGTTAATTCAACACCTCCAGATATATTCAGAGCTTTTAATCAGTAGGCCCCTTTCAAACTGCTGTGTAAAATGGGGTTAACTGGGGTTAACTGGGCAATTTGCACAACGGTTTGACGCGGCAATCAGAAAGGATCTGACCCTGTCAACCCCGTTGGAATCCAACTGGGTCGCCAACCTACCTCAGAGGTCATCAGGGAACCCAGTTTGACTTACCTAGGTTGCATCCGCAGGTGACTTGAATAGGAAAATGGCCGACCCCGCTTATTCCGGTGATGCCAGCACTTGCATGCGTGTGTCGCCAGGCAGCCAGCATCCGAGCATCCAGCGGTACTTCCGGCAAGTGCGCGGTGCATCATTGCGGAAGGGGCAAGATCCCCCTTCAATGGCCGGGCTGGCGATTTAATGGGTTCGATCCCCCTGCAGTTTAAAAGTTGCTCCCAGCACGTTTGCCCCAGTCATCGCATCCGGGTCGCAGAAGGGTACCCAGGGGCTGCAGTTTAAAAGAGGCTAATGAAACACAATACCATTCATCACATGCCACCTGTGGTTTTCCTCAACGATCACTTTAATTCATATTTGAGAGATTCTCTTGGTGCACTCATCCTCCACGTTGATAACAGTGGTGAGAGCCAAACGAAAACTGACCTATATTGAAGAGTAAAAGTAGGACAGTTATCTTGTGTTGGTATTCTCATCTTCTGGGAAGTCCTGCTGTGCTATAATCCTACTGCACTGCACATGGCTTTGATGGCTTTGAAATCCCCACTAAATCAATAGGCAGCCTATCACTCCTTTGAAAGCACAGTGAAACATACGACAGAGCCTGCTTTTCGACGATTATATTGTCTTTGATAATTCTTTCTTTAAAGTTATTGCTGCATTCAGGATCCTGCTTTTTTTTTATAGATATAAAGATGAAAACAACTGCTGACGCTGGAACCTGGCACATAAAAGAGGACCCAATGAGTCCAGTAGCATCTGTGGAGGAGAAAGGCACCAAAAGACATCCTTCACAGATGCTGCTTGACTCCCTACCGGAGTCTTCCAGCATCTTTTTCATACCTTTTCTCTTCACCCTCGAACTCACAGCTCAAAACCCAGGCTGTATTGTTACCTCCGTGACAAGCAAACACCAGTCATTGATGGAGCACAGAATCAGGCCAGCAAGTCCTTGTTGCTAACTCCAGACTTGCATTAATCCCCTTTTTTAAAAAAAAATTCTCTTATCAACGTCCCTAGATACTACAATTCATCTGCAAAAGATTCTGCAATTCACCTCCAAACTCGGGGCAATTTCAGTGTCCAACCAACCTCCTAAGCCTTTGAGATGTGCGAGGGAGTCAAAACATCTGTAGGAAACCCTGCAGTCCCAGAGAAAATCTGCAAATTCCACCCCAGGTCAGGACTGAACCGGCCTCGCCTTTGAATTTTCTGCATTAAATACCCAAACATCACTGCTAAATAATATTGACTGCTGCCCTCTTCCCCTACACTCTTTGTTGAATCCATTCAGATCCCAACCACCTTCAGATTCTGACACTTCAGCGTAAACACCTGTTTAAGCCCCAAGCTCTGGAATTTACTTTGCAGACCTTATTCACTTGCTCTCTCTTTATCTTTTCAGGTGATCCCTACTCTTAGCCATCTATCCCACTAACGTGCTTTACTGCCATATTTTGTCTTCCTTGGAGCACGTGAGGGCATTTTTTAATGTTAAAAGGTTAAATGGGATGGCACGGTTAATGTGGTTGGCTCACTGCTATTCCAGCTCCAGCGACCAGGCTTTGAATCCGGCGCTGGCTGTAAGGAGTTTACATGTTCTCCTCATGTCTGCATGGGTTTCCTCCGGACGCTCCAGTTTCCTCCCATCCTTCAAAACGTACCAGGGTTGTAGGGTAATTGGGGTATTTAGGCTCATGGGCTGGAAGGGCCTGTAACTGTGCTATATCTAAAACGCAATTTAATAGTTGTTGCTGTTTGAGGACTATTGCCCAGATCAGGGCAGTACATTGAGGGGAATGTTTGACAGAAAGCATTCTGTTAATTTCCAGCATGTGACTGCAAATGTGGAGATGATCTCCAGGAGGGTGCACGTGATGATTCGACAGTTTCCATTGTGCTTCTGCTGTGAGGAGACGGGGCACTCCATCACCTCACACCAGTGATTGAGTGACAGCAGTGTCGAGGAGACCTGGGGCCAAGTCAGCCTTGCTGCAGAGAAGCTAATCACTGTCAAGCCAAAGCCCTTCATATCAAATGATTCATGCTGGCTCCAACATATGTTCACACAGAAGCCCTGTCGTCACGTATCAACAATGCTTGTAGCACTCCATTCATTTCTCTCTCCGTTCAACATTCTGCTAGGTGTGGTTAGTTGGTAGAATGCCAACAGATACTTTTGTGAAGGGTTTGGCAAGGACTGATGCAGCCATCAAAGATATCCTTTCCCTTTTAAATAACATGAGGCCTTAGGGGTGGGTTGAATAAACTATACAGAGGCTGAAAATGTAGTTGTCATTCTCGGACTGGTTGTGAACCCATGCTTCTCATGAGTAAATCTCCATGTTTGAATCACATCAGTCGAGCACCTGTCAAATCCCCCATCAACTTAATAGATGTAAAACTTTCTCTGGTTTCACTGGGCTGCAAAGCAAATCTCACGGAAGGCACTGAAAGTGGATCTTTTGTGTCCGTGCTTTTGCTTCAGCAGACGGACACGGAGTCTACGGAAGCAAAGCACAATGCCAGTGGGGTCATGTACAGTGTCCAGCTGACAGAGGAGGAGGGGCTTGCAGCCTTGAGGCAAGAAAAAGTGGATAAATCCCCAGGGCCTGATGAGATATTCCCTTGGACCTTGAGGGAGAAGTGGGGCAGAAATTACAGGGGCCCTAGCAGGTAGTTAAAAAGTCAGCCAAGAGTGAGCTGCCAGAGGATTGCAAGATAGTTAATACTCTTCTGTTGTTTAAGAAAGACTCTGAAAATAATCCAAGAAATTATGGGCTGGTGAGCCAAACATCAGTAGTTGAAAGGTATTCTAAAAGACTGAATATTCATGAATTTGAGTAGCTAGGAACTGATTAGGTATAGTCAACATGCCTATTTGTGTTGTAAGTAATGTTTAACCAATCTTATAGAGTTTTGAGGAGATTACCTGGAAAGTTGATGAAGGAAAGGCAGCGGATGCTGTCTGCGTTGTGTAAGGCCTTTGACAATGTCCCACATGGGAGGTCCATCAAGATGGATCAATCGCTCAGTATTTAGGACGAGGTAGCAAATTGGATTAGGAATTACCTTTATAGGAGAAGCCAGAGAGTGATAGTAGTTGATTGCCTCTGTAACCAGGGGCCTGAGACTAATGGTGTGCCTTAACGATCGGCGCTGGGTTCATTGCTATTTGTCATTTGGATGATAATGTGGTAAATTGGATCAGCAAGTCTGCAGATTGGACAGTGAGGAAGGCTTTCAATGCTTTTGGTGGGATCTGGACCAGCTGGGAAAAGGGCAGATTGAATTTATTGTGGACAAGTGTGAGGTGTTGAAATTTGGGAGGACAAACCAGGGTACTACAGCATGATAAATGGAAGGGGACTGCAGAGTATGCAAGAACAGAGGGATCTGGGAATTCTGATACATAATTCTTTAAAAGTGTCATCACAGGTAAAAAGAGTCACATTGGCCAACATAGAGCGAAGTGTGGAGCACGGGAGTTGAGATGTTGTGTTGGAGTTCTACAAGACATTGGTGAGGTCAATTTTGAAGTAATGTGTGCAATTTTGATCACCTACCTACAGGAAAGATATCAATAAGATTGAAAGAGCTCAGAGAATATTTACAATGATGTCGCTGGGATTGAGGTGTGGAGTTATAAGAAAGGTTGAATAGGTTGGGACTTTATTCCCCAGAGCATTGGAGAATGAGGTAGGATTTGATTGAGGGATACCAAATCATGAGGGGAAAATATTGGCGAAACGCAAGCAGGCTTTTTTTTCCCCCACTGAGATTGTGGGAGACAAGATCAAGAAGACATGGGTTAAAGGTGAAAGATTAGATGTCTTGGGGGAATATTAGGGGGAACCTTTTCACTCAGAGGGCGGTTAGAGTGTGGAATGAGCTGTCAGCGGAGGAGGCAGATGAGGGTTTGCTTTCAACATTGAAGAGAGATTTGGATCGCTACATGGATGGGAGGCATCAGGAGGGCTATGATCAGGGTGCAGATCAGTGAGACTAGGTGCAAGAAGAATTCGGCCCAAAATAGATAGTCCAAAGATCCTGTTTCAGTGCAGTAGTGTTTGTCGCCTGCTGGTTTGTTTCAAGGATAAAAGAATCACAATGGCTGCCTCAACAACTAGACAGTGACCCACGGAATTGAAAATTGAGAAAACAGTTGATAAGATGGTGGGCTGGGCTTGGAGGGCAGCGAGACAATATGAGCACCATTTGGACCATAAGAAAGCTTGAAATGGCGTGATCTTTGCTTCTGTTTCCCTCGAGCTCCATGGAACTCAGCCAGTGCTACTGATGTCCCCTCAAGTACAGGGCTCTAGTCATTATGGTGAACACAGGTTGTGACCAGTGCAAAGTTGGATCCATGCCTGTGCAATAACATTCGCAATGCACAAAAGTACTGAAGAAAGTCAACTGGTCAGCATCCACAGGGAGGAAAAGGCAGTCTGCATTTTGGGCCTGGGTCAGGATAAAATGGAGGAGAAGGAGAGGAGAGGAAGGGGGAAGACCACAGACTAGCAGGTAAGAGATTCTAGTCATGTAAAGGTTTTGTGTCATGCTATTGCATCACCAATCCCATGCTGTCTTCAAGGAGTTTGTATGTTCTCCGTGTGGGTTTCCTCCAGTTTCCTCCACCCTCTAAAATGTAAGTTAATCTGGGTATAATTGGGCAGCCCAAATTTAAATGGCCAGAATCAGCTTCCACTTGCTGAAAATATTTTCTTTTAATTTAAAAGAATCTGAGAAGTGCTGGGTAAGGGCAGAGGGCTAAGGAGATGGGGAGCTGAAGGAAAGGAGGCAGACTCGTCGGGAAAGAGAGAGACTGGAGGACTGAGTCAGCTGAAATTGGAGGTCAATATTGACGCCATCGGGTTTGAGACTGCCAAAGAGGAATGCAAGGGGGGGGGGTCGCTCCTCCAATTTGCAGGTGGTGTTCGATTTGGCAGTGCACCAGGCCATGGGTAGTCACATCAGTGCAGCCAAGGCGTGGGGAACCAAAATGGTTGGCCTGGATCTCCGATGTCAAGGAGGCCGCATCGAGATCACCAGATGAAGTGAATGAGCCCCCCCTCCCCACCCCAACAATAGGTTCACGTGAAGTGCTGCCACCCTGGAAAGGACACATTTGCACCCCGAATAGTGGTGAGGGAGGAGGTGGAAGTGTCAGCGCAGCACTTCTTGCTGCGGTCTACACAATAACAATAGCAGGTGCAGGACTGCGGAGCCCCCACTCTGCAGAGAAGCTACTTGCTTTCTGCATTGCACCAGGATTGCAGTTAACTGATAGATGGTTTACCTCATGGCTGCTTACATCAAAAGCATCAATGAGATCAATATTTTAGATGTAACACTGCCCAGCTGGAATCGATTGTTGACTGTCGTTGAAATATTAAGAAATTGTCCTCACTGCTTTATGGAGGAAGGATGGAATGCTATTTTCAAGGGTAATGCCACTCACAGATTTACAACACCAGATCAATTACCTAACTTTTACATTCACTGATATATTATTCATGATGCTATTTGGTATTTGACCTCCTCCAGTGTAACCTCTTTCCATTCACTAAAGCAATCTGATTCGGGGAAATGTGCATATAATGAAATATTGAATTGACATGAATTATATAATACTTCATCAATGGCTTTGCAAACTTCTGGTGCTTCCCATCAGATAGCCGCTCACTGACTGGTGATTAGTTGGGAGGAATGGGGGGTGGGGGGAGAAATGGACGGTGGGGCTGTTCCGTTCCTGGTATTCGGTCTTTGCCGGGAAGACCAGCGCCCTGGGCTGTTCCGTTCCTGGTATTCGGTCTTTGCCGGGAAGACCAGCGCCCTGGGCTGTTCAGTTCCTGGTATTCGGTCTTTGCCGGGAAGACCAGCGCCCTGGGCTGTTCAGTTCCTGGTATTCGGTCTTTGCCGGGAAGACCAGCGCCCTGGGCTGTTCCGTTCCTGGTATTCGGTCTTTGCCGGGAAGACCAGCGCCCTGGGCTGTTCCGTTCCTGGTATTCGGTCTTTGCCGGGAAGACCAGCGCCCTGGGCTGTTCCGTTCCTGGTATTCGGTCTTTGCCGGGAAGACCAGCGCCCTGGGCTGTTCCGTTCCTGGTATTCGGTCTTTGCCGGGAAGACCAGCGCCCTGGGCTGTTCAGTTCCTGGTATTCGGTCTTTGCCGGGAAGACCAGCGCCCTGGGCTGTTCCGTTCCTGGTATTCGGTCTTTGCCGGGAAGACCAGCGCCCTGGGCTGTTCCGTTCCTGGTATTCGGTCTTTGCCGGGAAGACCAGCGCCCTGGGCTGTTCAGTTCCTGGTATTCGGTCTTTGCCGGGAAGACCAGCGCCCTGGGCTGTTCCGTTCCTGGTATTCGGTCTTTGCCGGGAAGACCAGCGCCCTGGGCTGTTCCGAAGAAGCAAATATTGATCTTCTTCTTAAACAGCTCCTGTTGGGGGTGGGGGTTGGGCAGGAGTTTCATGGAAGCCACCTGCGCATTGAGCAGAGGTTGAGGGGAAGATAAGTGGTCTGGAAAATGGACGGTGAATAATAATAATACGAGAATAAAATCAAAACAAAAAAATCGTAGCAAAAAATAACAGAAGGAAATTGCTGGATTTTAAGGGCTTTTTAGGACAATGGAGAATTAATGAAGGTGCTAATTTTTAAATTACATGTAGCTTGCTAATGCTGTGATTGTTCTAAAGCACACACAGAAATGCTGGAGGAGCTCAGCCAGTCTTGCAGTGGCTATTGGAGGTAAAGATATATTACCGACATTTCAGTTTGAGCCCTTCTTCAAGGTATAAGCAAAAAACAGGAAGGCGTCTGAATAAAGATGGAAGACGGGCAGGGGGTGGAGTCTGGAACAGTGGTTCTCAACCTTTCTCTTTCCACTCACATCCCACTTGAAGTAATCCCTATGCCATCGGTGCTCTTTGATTAGTAAGGGATTGCTTAAGGTGGTATGTGGATGGGAAGGGAAGGTTGAGAATCAATTGTAACTGAAATATTTTGCTTGAGAAAAATTGCCATTGGCCCATTTCCTTTGGAGTTTTGAAACCGTGCACATAACGAGTCAATGAGGTATAATTAAAGCAGTGGTTTTCAAACTTTTTCTTTCCACCCCCATACAACCTTAAGCAATCCCTTACTAATCACAGAACACCTATGGAATAGGGAATAATTCAAGTGGTATATGAGTGGAAAGAAAAAGGTTGAGAATCACTGCTGTAGACAAATGATCAGTGGAAAGGTGAGAATTGATCTTGGTTCTGTGAAAGGAGACAGAAGGAAAAGGGAAGAATGAAAGAGATAGTGAGAGAGAGCTGGGGGGAAACCAATAGAGAGAAGAAGAAAGGTGGGGGGGGGGGTGTAGTTTAATGGAAGGCAGAGAAGTTGATGTAATTGCGATCATGTTGGAGGGTGCCCAGATGGAAGATGAGGTGTTCTTCCTCCAATTCACACTGGGTCTCAACTTGTCAATTTATAGTGAAAATTAGTGATTTGTAAAGGCAGTTTTCCTCTGCCTTTAAATTGCTCCACTTACCTCCTTAAAAGGTCTAGAGGTCAGAGGTGGAGTGAAGTCGCTCCAGCTCCTCCGTTAAAGGATTGCGGCTGAATGCGGCTCCAAAGGGGAGGGCCTGATGATGTCGCAATGACACCGCTAGCCTGTGAACCAAGAGCACGTGGGAAAAAAAATCCCATATGTTCAAAAAAGGCAGAAGATCTGCCCGAGCCTGAAGACTGCTCGCACAGATCTCCGCTAGCGCTCGTACCTGCTCGGCATTTTGAGTATAGGCTGCTGTATATTCCCGGCATAAGCTACTGCACCACTCACCCCACCTCCTTCAGCTTTGGAAGCTGGCTGGCGAATCACCCTTGCATAAAAACTGCGCATTTTTGGTCGTCAGCATAAAATGTAAATTGGGCTTTTTTTTAAAAAAAAACAAGCAGGCAATAACACGGGTTTTCAGGATTAAAAACCCCTTATGATTCAACTTGAGGAAAAGGGAGATAGACAACCACAGTTACTATCAGGGAGGCTGCCATTTGCATCTTTGAATCTGGCAGGGGTGAGGTCCTGACTGGAGATAAATTGGCACCTCCTCTGGTCCTACAACCATCTTCTCCAACCCTGACGTCTTGTTCTTTAGTTCATCATCGATCATGCTGCTTATGGCCTGATTTTTGGAACATTCTTTCTAACGTCCCTCCAATGGGATTATTGTAGACATCCCTTAAAAGCCTTCCTTGACCTCCCTTCTGCTGTGATGATGTCATGTTTTACTTGATAATACTTTAAAACCATCAGGTGTCGTCAAAGTCTGGTCACGATTACTACACTAAAAGTGCAACAACCAAGTTAAACACAGTAAGCTCCCACAAAATTTCTAACACTACAGAACTGTAGAAGGCCCTTCTGGACAATGATGTCCATCTATATCCAATTAACCTCATATGTTTTGGTATGCGGAAGGAAGATGCAATCACAAAGAAAGCTCGCCAATGGCTATATTTTGTGAGGAGTTTGAAATTCGGTCTGTCACCAAAGACGGTCCAAAACTTCTACAGGTGTGCACGGAGAGCATTCTGGCTGGTTGCATCACTGTCTGGTACGGAGGTGCCAACGCCCAGGACAAGAAAAATTTCCAGAGGGTTGTTAACTCAGCCTGCGACATCATGGGTGCCAGTCTTCACTCCCTCGAGGACATTGACAAGAGGCAGCCTCTATCTTCAAGGACAACCCCCCCATTCCCCCAGGCCATTCCCCCTTCAGTCTGCTGCCATCGGAGGAAAAAGGCGCAGCGGCCTGAAGACAAAACTCAGCGGCGCAAGGACAGCTTCTTCCCCTCTACCGTCAGTTTCCTGAATTAATTACAAACAATACCTCACTTTGACTTTTTCTTGCACTATTTATTTGGTAAGGTGGTTTATATAAATGGTTCCACTTGATGCTGTCACAAAAGAACAAATTTTGTGATAATAAATTTTGATTCTGATTCTGATTCTGAACCCGAATGTGGTGGTACACCACCAGCCAACTGCAGGGCGCAACCTCTGTACCTGCAGGAGTGTAAGGGGACAGGACAACACCTGGTCGGCCTGAATGGATCAAGCCCCACCCGGTCAGGTGTCAATCACCCTCCGGGATATAAGCCTGCGCCGGCCTCCCGAGGCCTCACACTGAGTTGTTGCAGTGGCTCTGTGGAGGTGTTTGTGGATTAAAGCCTGTTGTTCAGTCTTTACCTTGTGTGTGCCTGATTCTGTCTAACAGCGCACCATACCGAGCACCCAGAGAAAATCCATGAAGGTCAAAGGGAGAATGTACAAACTCGTTACAGAGAGAGGAGGATTCGAGCCCTGGTCACTGCTGCTGTTACCGTCTTGCACCAAATGCTACACTAACCATAATCAGGTGACCTGGATGCTTTTATAAGGTTAAAGGTACAGATTGGTTGTGGTTAGCTACTTAAAGCTTTTACTCTTTGGAGGTGATTGTATTGCGCTTTGCAGTGCAATTGATCTCTGATTGTAACCTAAGTCATTATGTGGGATTTTGGTCATTTTACATCCTGTCTAATTTTACTTGCCAGTAAATAGGAAAATTGAGCTGGGTATAATAATGTTTGACCCGAGCCTACAAAACTTTGTGAAATTTGCGACCTTAATATTGACCTCAAATCTTATTGAGTTATGAAAAGGAATTCAATAACTCTTGGGATCTTGTATGTGAGGGAGTTCCAGGAAAATATGCTTAAGTAAAATTGAAGCCGGTTGCAGGAACCAGTCTCATCTACCTGGCCTGACCAACAGATCAAGTCATTGCAGTTTTGCTTGAAAACCCTTTAATAAACAGTCAAGGTGAGGGTATTGAATGTGATCTTTGTCCCACAGCACATATCAAGAAAAACCATTTACAGAAATAGCCAATATAACTTCAGATTAATTTCCATTGGAAAGCTAATGCCTATCTTTCAATTGGCTGAGACAATACAATGCCACAGCCGTTGATTTCTGAAATTATTTTCAGTGCCATTCGCTGTTTGTTAGTAATAAATCCTTTCACGTCACTAATGAATGTCTTGGTCAGCTGCTCGCCGTGCGCTGTACAGAACATCCAAACTTATTATGCACCACCCAGCACACGCTCTGTTCTCGCTGCTGCCATCAGGAAAGAGGTCTAGGTGCCACAAGACTCGCCCCACCAGGAACAGCTGGTACCCCCACGCCATCAGACTCCTCGGGGACTCTATTTAAGGACTCTTACTTGTGCACTTTATCATTTGTTTAAAGTCCTCTTTATATTCACAGTCATTTCTTTATTTGTTTACATGTGAACATTGTGTACAGTTTTTTTGCACAACCAATAAGTGGTAATTTTGTCTTGCCCGCAGGAGAAAGGAATCTTAGGTTGTATGTGATGTCTGACAATAAATCTGAAATCAAAAGTCTTTAATCTCACCATGTCTCAGATTGTCCTGAAATACTGAAGAGAAGCTACTGCAAAGAGGAGAGGGTGGGGGGAGCAGGACAAGGGCCCTGAGTGGGATTGGTGGACCAGGGAGTGGTAAAGCATGACGGGCAGAGGGAGAAGATGGGCAGATGACGAAGATGGGCAGATGAAAGACAAAGGGAGAGAGAGGCAAGAAAACCAAAGAGGGCATTAGAAGTAAGATCAGCCCCGAATTGTTGGTTACCCTTATAGATGCTGCGTGGCCTGCTGAGTTTCTCAAGAACTTTTGTGTATTGCACTCAATATACTTGAGGCTGACTGGGATTGGACTCTGATGTTGGTTCACATAATCTTCAAGTGAATATGGAGGATTTCCTGGAAGACAAATGCCTTGAAATGCCTCGTGCAGGTAGATCATATCACGGCGACACTTGGATGAAAGGTTCATTCGGTATAATGCTCAACCATTCGCAATGAGCAGCAAAGATGAAAATTCCCCTTATTTTTGACACTCCCTCATTCCTGAAAAAAGTTTTAATCTGACTGTTCAGAGGTCAGTAAGCCTTGCAGTACGAGGTCAATCTTGGGTTACAAGCTATTCTGGTATCAAAGATCAAGCAATACTGCCAGATGCAGGAGGCCTTTACATTAATGGTGACCATGAATTGATTAAGATAACTTAAAAGTTTATTTGAATGATACTATTGAGGCAAGAATTCCTCTGAAATTGTGCAGTACAGTATAGAGTGGTGAGTGGATACAGTCACCAATAAAAAGAAGCCTTTAGAAATATATGGGTATTTTTAAATCAGTAATTACATTGACAGATGCAATACTTTAGAAAGTTAGACTTTGTCTCCTGCCTTCCTGTTTGTCATTGGAAAGTTACCCTTGGTTGTAGAAGGCTTGAAGGATGTATTAGTCTGGAGCACATCATTGCAATGCTGCAATGCTGGGCTTCTTGTGTAGAAGCTCCTATGGGAGGTTCTTGACCTGAGTACGGCTGCAGCAGTGTGAAATATAGTCTGAGGATGCATGGATTGTTGTGTCGAATGGGCTGTGTTGTTGGAGAACTGAGGCAAAATCAAGAGGTTACTGAGTGCATGACTTGACCATGTGAAAGGATGGCAAATCCTAACAGCTGAACTAATAAAGAAATATATGCGCCCTCAGTAAATATATTTCAGATAGATTTTTACAAAGTTAGGGATTTAAGGGATATGGGGAAAAGGCAGGGAGGTGGAGATGAGCCTAACATCAGATCAGCAGTGATCTCATTGAATGGCGGAGCAGGCTCGATGGGCCGGATGGCCGACTCCTGCTCCTGTTTCTCATTACGAGACCTCTTGACCCCATTGAATAGCCCTGGTACTTTGCATTGAGGTGACTCAAAACATTAACAAATTGCAAGATCATCTGGCCACGATGGTGTTTAGTCCTTGAGAATAGTTCATGATGTTTCAGTCGTTAACAGCAAAGATGGTGGGTACAATGAAGGATTTGTAGACTGAGCAACGATGACAAGTGGACATACTCAATTAAACCTCTTTCACTGAGAGAGTCCTTGTTTGCGAACAGAAGTGGGAAATTCAGCCTGCTGTTAATTGGCATGTTCCAGTTCAAGATTATTATCATCCGATTGAACAAGTACAACACGACGAAACAGCGTTCTCTGGGCCTCGGGGCAAAACACGCAGACACACAACCAGACACAACACATATGCAGATAGTCCTGTGGGATTAAACTCTGATCCATTACTCTTCAGCATGAATGTCCAGTTTGAGCTGAGTAACTTTTGGAGATTGCTGGTGGTTATTGTATTGCTACATCGTCAGGCAACAGTGACTAATTACACTGGACAATAAAGGTTTTGCTTCCTGAACACATTTGGGTCTATTTTATGTATTTTTGGTTGCTGGCCCCTTAAAATTTTCCCATCACATACCATTTTGTTTTAGGTGCAACCTATTTTTGTGATGTCTTGTCATATTTTCAGTCTACTTCAAGCATACAAAACCATGAAGTGCATGTCATTGAAAATTCATTTTCTGCATTCGCACTCGGACGTCTTCCCTGCAGTCAGTGACGAACATGGTGAAAGGGTTCACCAGGACATGGCGACCATTGTAAAGTGCTTTAAGGGCAACTGGAATCCATCAATGTTGGCCGACTATCACTGGACACTGAGTACAAATGAAAATCAATGGCAAAACATTTTAGGTCAGTGTGTCAGTGATTAAACATGTTAAATTCAATAAGATTTAATTTAATGTTTCTTCAACTTCCTATATGATACAACAAACCTGAAATTATCTTTGTGTTTAGCTTGAAGTTGTTTATCATGATCCCCAATTCTTTTTCAGGAACCATTCTTTTTCTAAACTTTGTTGTCCAGTTTAATCAAAATAAATATATATAAATATTTTGGATGATTTACATGGTTAAAGAATACTGCTCTCAATCTCACAGCCTGCAGGAAGAAGTAATTACCCGGCCTGGTGGTCCTGATTTTGATGCTCCTGTACCTCCTTCTTGATGGTAGTGGGTCAAAGGTACCATCTGCTGGATCTTCTTTTATTCCTTGAGCCCTATTTAGGCAACGCTCCCAGTAAATGTCCCCAGTGGAGGAAAGGGAGGCCCCAGTGGAGGAAAGGGAGGCCCCAGTGATCCTCTCGGCTGTGTTATTCTGTGTTGATTTCCAGTCTAGAAGTAAAATACTTCCCCCTGATGCTTTGCAGATACCACTCCACACAATGATGCAGCCAGACAGGACATTCGCAATTGTGTTCCTGTAAAATGTTGTCAAGATGTGGGACCCCTCAGCCTCCTTGGTACCTTTCCGACTAATGACTGGGATGTTGTGAGTACAGGATTGGTTGCCCTTTACAAGCTTGACAAGGAGCTTTGTGCTCTCCACAAGGGAACAGCTGATGTGTAATGGAGAATGGTCGACCTTCGTTGCCTTGAAATTCACAATCATCTCCTTTGTCTTCCAGTTGCAGAGAAGTTGGGGGGGGGTTGGGGGCTGAGTCCCAGCTAGGACAGTTTATCCTCCAGCCTCTGAGGTGTGATCATCTTCAATGATGAACTGAGCTCAATGAACCACAGGCCGACACATGCTGCATCATTCTCTAGATGGGTCAAGGCAGAGTGGAGGAGCATCATCTGTGGACCGGTTTTGATAGTAGGCCAACAGGAGCGTGTCCAATGTCGCTGGAAGATGGCGTAAGAATAAGCAGAGGGATATGCTTCCCAATACCAATAAGACCAAAAGTCATAGATTTAAACTGAGTGGCAGAAGAATTGGGGTGGTTGAGAACTCAGTAATGAGCTTCATGATCTGGAATACATTGTATGTGTCGGATACAAATTCAATTTTGAGTCTCGAGGGGGAAATTAGATAAAGAGTTGAAGGGAAACATTCCTGGAGCTGGGGAGAAAGGGCTGGTATGGGTTTAAGTGGGCCAAATGCTTTCTTTTGTTCTGGTTCTGTGATTCTTTATCACCAAGTAGTACATTCTCGAACTGCCAGGGAAGATGTGTATTTTCGAGATGCATTTCAGTCTGCAAGAAGTTTTTTAACATGTGGTTGTGGAAAAAGGGAGACAGGCTTCAAACGCCAGTGATATTATCCACAGAGAACAATAATCACGGTTGGAACATAGATTTCGGAAGGTCAAATATGTCTTTTTTTACAGTTTCCGCCTCTTTCAATTTCACTTCAAACAGCCAGTGAAATTAACGTTTTTTAAGCTGGAATTTTGCATGGTTTATTAACATTTTTTTTTAGTTTAAGAACAAATACAGTCCTAAGTTGAATTAAATTCATGTATATGTATATGTTTGATTAGAACAGCTGTCTGTGTTAAATCCAAAAATAATTATTCATTCTTAAAGTAAGACCTGTTTGTACAGCTGTGGTAAGGAAGGGAAATACTACTTCTGAAAGCATAAGACACTGGTTCTCAACCTTTTTCTTTCCTCTCACGTACCACTTTAAGTAATCCCTATGCCATAGGTGCTCTGTGATTAGTAAGGAATTGCTTAAGGTGGTATGTGGGTGGAAAGAAAAAGTTTGAAAACCACTGTTTTAATCATCCCTAATTGACTCGTTATGCGCAGGGTTTCATCACTCCAAAGGAAATGGGCCAATGGCAATTTTTCTCAGGAAAAATATTTCAATAACAATTGGGTCTAGAGCAGTGATTCTCAATCTTCCCTTCCCACTCACATCCCACCTTAAGCAATCCCTTACTAATTACCACTTAAGGTGGGATGTGAGTGGAAAGAAAAAGGTTGAGAACCACTGGATGATGTTCCTTCCAAAATGTCCTGGGTGGTGTGGAACCTTGAAAATTGCTGCTGCTCTTCGACGGCAGCGGTCCATGTAGATTATCTCAATGGTGGGGAGGGTTTTGCCTGTGATGTACCTCTTTGCTCAGAGGTGTTGGTGCCCCCATATAAGGTCACGATGCAGCCAGTCAGCACATTTTCAACTGCACACCTGTAGAAGTTTGCCAAGTTTTCCGATGTCGCACCAAACCTCCGCAAACTCCTGAGGAAATAGAGGTGCTGACCTGCTTTTTTCACAATGTGCTCGGTTCAGTAAACTTGTGTAACAATACTGATTTACCACAGATTACAGACAAATAAAGAATACACTCACTTGTTTCCTTCAGCACAGCATGAAATCGACTTTCTTTCACTCTTCACTAGACACAACATTGCATTCTTCAAACACCACCCAGCTGATTTCCTCTGACCTTCTCATTGGCTCACTGCCTCACGGCTGATCCTGACACTCTCGCTCTCCTCCTCCAGATGAAAGTAAGTATTGGACCAGTATAAACATTTACCAGTCAATTGGTGCACTGGCATTCCAGGTACAAGGGACCACACAGTTCTTCCCCTTATCTCCCTATCAGCTGATATAGCTGGGAACCTTTGGCCTGTAGTCCCCTGCCGAGTCAGGGATCCTGCTCTCAATCAAACCTACAATCTGGTGTACCAGGCTCAATTGTCTCGTCAGGATTGGAAATCATGTCTCCACTCTGAAACCATCCAAGTTACCCTGTCCACCCTCAATCCATAATCCTACATTTCCCTCATCTAGCACCCTTTGAATTACTTGTCATGTTCTCATGCTGGTCCAATCAATTGAATTGTCCATGTATTCTCCCAGAAACTTTGCAATGACCATTCATTCAAATTTTGAATGAATGTTTTGTACTCAATTAAAACACTGTTGGGATTGCAACAGTGTGAAATTAACTGGAGGAGCTGGTTAAATATTTCTCATTAGTCACACCTAGGATTCCAGCTGGGTCTACGTCATTACAATTTGGAGCCGCCCAGGATTTCAGATATGTTCAGCCTGCAAGTTCTGGTGAAAATTCTCGCATGGTCAGCTTGTCTGGAAGGTCAGATCTCACGGGATCCAGGGTGAGCTGGTCAATTAAAGCCTGAATTGGCTTGATGGTAGGAGAGAGAGAGAGAGATAATGGTAATGGAGGGTTGTTTCGCAGATTGGGTCCTGTGACTAACAATGTGACGCAGAGATCAGTGAGGGTCTACTGTTGCTTGTCATCTATATAAGCAATGAGAATGACCATATAAAACTGATGAGATAGTGAATAGTGAAGAAGTTTACCTAAGACAGAAGTTTTCAAACTGTTCCCTCTAAACTCACGTTCCACCTTAAGCAATCTCTGTGCCATAAGGGATTACTTAAGGTGGGATGTGAGTGGGAAGGGAATGTTGAGAATCACTGCTCTAGACCCAATTGTTATGGAAATATTTTGCCCTTTTCCTTTCAGTCAGGTACAATTAAAACAGTGATTTTCAGTCTTTTTCTTTCCACTTTCATCCTACCTTAAGCCATCCCTTTCTAATCACAGAGCACCTATGTCATAGGGAATATTTAAGGTGGAATTTTGAGATTGGGAGGCAGTTTGAAAACCACTGATCTAAGATTACAAAGGGATTGAGATGAACTGGGAAAGTGGGTCAAGGAACACATGGAAATGAACTCAAACACGATGCTGCACTTTGTTAGCTTAAACCATGGTAGGTAGGCCTTCAAGTGGAACTGTAGGACCTGGAGAGAGTTTAGAACAATGATGCTTGGAGGTACAGATACATGAAAGTGATGAAGTAGGTAGACAAGGTGGTGAAGAAGGCATTTGCACACTTGCCTTCATCAGTCAGGGTACTGAGTACAGGAGCAGGGATGAGCATGTTGCAACTGAACAAGAATTTGGTGAAGTCGCACATGGAGTTTTGTCCATTATTTTGGTCACCCAGCTACAAGAAGATATTAGAGAGCTGGAAAGGACACAGAAAAGATTCATATGGCTGGGACCAATAGGCTTGAAATAGAAGAGGATGTTGGATAGGGTGGGACTATTCTCCATGAAGCATGGGTTGCTAAGTGATGGGGTGGGCTGGGGGGGCTTATAGAGTGGGGCATAGCTAAAATAAATAGCCACAGTTTTTTTTCCCCTGGGGTAGATGAATCTAAAACTGGAGGCCAGTCATCTTATATGTTTGTGTCCAATTTTTTTCTGAGATCTTAAAAACCCTTTGCACTGAAACAATTCCCATATCAATAGTTCATTATTCTCATTTCTTTCACCTTGTTACTCAGGTTCCATCACAGGGCTGCGATTAACTGAAATTTACTCTAACTATTCTGTTGGTACCTTTCATAATTTTTTGCACCTCTAACAGATTGCCCCCTCAGCCTCTTCCACACCAGAAAAATCAAAGCCAGCCTGTCTAATTTGCCAAATGAAATATTCTATCCCAAACAACATCCCCATAACTCTCTGCATGCTCTCCAGTGTATTCTGAACTCTTATGGCATGGATTCCTACTCTAAACATTTTTTAAAAATGTTTTATTTATCAGTTTTCAAACTGAAACACATGCAGTGACCAATGTTCATCAAAACTTATAGTCACAAGTTTCGCCATTGAGTTCGAGCCCCGTTCTTTCCATCCCTTCCTCCCTCCTGCTGTCACAAATGACGGACCACATAACCACGGACATTCACGACGCTTACAACAAAGGTTTAAAAATATTAATCAGGGATATGTGGATTTGTTACACCCTGGTTGCCCGTGACCAGACTATTATACTATCCATGGTCTCCTTTATTTGTTTTTTCCTGGATTGGAATGGGATGGGGCTAGGCCGTAAGACAGGTCAGGCCACCCTATAACTGTGCACCTATGAAGTTTAGGTATGGTTTCCAAATCTTAACGAAGGCACTGTACCTTTTCCTAAGATTATAAGTAATCTTCTCCAGGGGAACACACCTCTGCATTTCTGCATTCCAAAGCACAATGCTCCAGCTGAAGTCAGACTCCCAGATAACTGCTATGCACTTCCTGGTCAATGCGACCATTACAAATTGGATTTGAAATTTGGACAGCTTCTTATGTCCATCATATTTCTCAGGAGGAACAACTCTGGATCCTGTGGGAATTCTTTGCCGATGATTCGCCCAGACACTCTAAACATTTCTGCTTCTCTTACCCCCCCCCCCTTCTATCTCTCTCTCTCCCTCTTTCCGTAACTTGTCACTTTGCAGTTCCCTTGTTTGTCCCATAAGCTGGTGGCATGTTAAACCAGTCCTCTACTCCTGAATATGGAGGCCACCAATTTACAGAAGAGTTCTGTTCATGTCAGTACCATCAGCTTCTCTCCCTGAAGGTGTCTCACTTATTCCTTTATTTTGTTTTAATGGTAAAAGAGAGCCAATTGAAGCAACTAATTCCAGGAGCTGAAAAACAATGATACATGTTATCCTAATTAATTACCTTTTTTAATAGCATATAAGACACCCCCCATTCACCAGGGAATATTAAGAATTTTTCTGGTGCATTTAATGCTATTCAAATACAGAATAACAGAAAAAAATGAACAAAACATGCAACTAGGACAACAGGAAAAATCTTTTCAATATTAATGGCCCATTGTTGGACTCCTGTGCTGGTCCCACTGTCTCGCTCTCTCCAGGGGAGGGAGGAGCAGGGTGGTGGGATCAGTGTGGGACTGGTGGTGAGGGGAGAGCGGGGCAGTGGGATCAGAGACCGAAAATCGGCTGCCTGGAAAGAGCGGGGCACTGCATGCCACCAGCCCCCACACTGATCCCACTGCCCCGCTCCCCCCCCCCCCCCACCAGCCCTCACTGATAGATAACGGTGATGCTAGTTGGCCACACAGCAACGAGGATCACTGCTGGCATTACTCACCATTATCAGCCTAATTTCAACTGCATATCAGGTCCAAAGGATATTTTTGAGCCATTTTTGTGGAAAAAAAGTGGTCTTATATTCCATCAAATGCTCCATTAAATAATATACTTATTTCAAATGCTCAGGCATCCTTTAAACTAAACAGTCAACAAGAAGTTAAACTGGGCATCCAAACCAATTTTCCTGCCAGGCAAGTTACTTCAAAACTACTCACCAGGTACGAGAGGGAATTGATTCAAACTCAATTAACCTTCTAGTTGGTCTCAGCCAAGGTAACCAATAGCCTTAATAATTTGACATTTAAATAAGTGATCCTTCGGCAGGAGTTGCAAAGGAGCAGACTGTAGTCACAGCCAAATAGTCTATCAATGCTGGACAAACTATGGATTCTGAATACTTATTGGTCTATGAAGTTGAAGACTTTCTGGAGACAGTTACATTGAAAATCAGTTTTCTGAATCTTAAACCCTTTCCATCTCTTCACTTCATTTCTCTTTAATGTTTTGTGCTTTTACTGAGAACTCGACCATGATCTTCCTATCGATTGTCTGAATGTCTGGTTCATCACCAGTTTATACACTGTTTGTACTGGAACTTTCCTTGAAAACACGTTTGCAGGAAGTTTGTTCGATTTAAGCTCCTGACATTTCTTAAAAATGTTGTGGGAGAAAAAAAAACATCCCAGGTTCTTTAGACTCAACCAATATGTACCAGAGTATCTACAGGGGAGGCACAGTTCTCATAGCAGTGAGGCAACGCTATTGCCATGCCAGTCACCCCATGTTCGAATCCGGCACTGAGTGTCACGAGTCTTATGTGGGTTTTCTCCAAGTTCTCCCATCTCCTCCCACCCTCCAAAATGTTCAGGGTTGCTGGGTTCATTGGCTGCAGTTGGGCACCACTGGTCTCATAAGGCCAGAAAGGCCTTCTATACTATGCTGTCTCAATAAAATTAAATTAACACCGCAGGCAACGGCCGGGTTGTTACTGAGACTGCATCGCCATACACGGCCAAGACATCATGGGTCTCAAGGTTTACTGTTACATAAACTTTCTCAAATTCTGCAATCATTTCTGAGAATATTCCTATACAGACACCTTGCAATGGTAAAGTCAATGTTTAGGTTCTGTTTGGAGTTGAAAGAGCATACACTCTGTTGGGCATGTGTTCTGCTTTGTTCCAACCTTATAATACTATACCTTAACATGCCCTGTTAGTGCAATGTGATCTCTCTTTGTAAAGTGAGGATAAAGTGAGCTTAAAGCCTCCCTGATGTTGTCACACAGCTATATGATCTCGATTACTTTTGTCTATTAAATGAATTTCTTAATATTTCTTCTGGACCATTGGATCTGGAGAATTCTAACTAAAGTGAGTAGACCTCTTCTGTTTTCTCCTTCATAATCATATTTTGGATGTAAAAATTCAGTTGATGCATTAAATTGTTCCCTTCTTCAGTTTAGTTTTATTCCGAGGCACTTTTAAAAGCACATTTTCAATGCTTTCTGTGCCTTGTTCGTGGAAAATTGCTACAGTGTGATGACTGAGTGCTTGTGGATATTTTGTTTGAATTCACCATGTTGTTCCAGGAATTGCCAATGTGCATCTGGGGGTGTTGGCTCCTGGATGAGACACAAATCCTCCCTGCCTCAAATTTGGCACAATTTGAAGGACAAGGGTATTCCGTTTGATATCCTGGTAAGTTAGGGCAAGATGAGGAGGTGATTGTGGACCAGGAATGACCACCCTCCACTGCACATCAACAACTCTGCAGTGGAGAGAGTGGAGAGTGGAGAGCCCTCCCTGTATTTAACTAGTGCCCTATCGTGGACACTCAATATCTCCTCACTTGTCAGGAAGGCACATCAGCAACTGCATTTCCTGAGAAGACTGAAGAGGGCAAGGCTATCGGCCACCAGCATGTCAACCTTCTGCAGAAGCTCTATTGAGAGCATCTTGGCTGGTTGCACCTCAAGAGTGGTACAGTTGCTGTTGCAGAGAAATGGATCAGAGATCAATCCAGAGGAGCATTAGAGTGGTAAAGAGGATCAGTGGAGTCTCCTCTTCCCCCCCACCCCCCCCCCCTCATCAATGTGATCTACTTGGAGGCTGTGCAAAATCATTAATAACCTTTACCACCCCACACGAAGCATCTTTCAGCTACGCCTGTCAGAAAAGAGATGCAGGAGTATAGGAGTCAACACCACCAGCTGAGAACCAGCTTCTTCCCACAGGCAATGGGAATACTCACACTAACAATCTGAGCTGCTCATATAATGAAACAATATTTATTTATGTGTGTATATGAATACCTACCTTGAATATGCATTGATGGTCTGCCCGTGGGTTACATTTAGTTGTGTGTCTGCATGTTTTGCACCAAGGACTGGAGGACACTATTTTGCCAGGTTGTACTTGTGCAAACGCCTCAAACCGTGCATCTTGGCGCCTCACAGTTTGGCGGGCAGCAGCCTCCTTGGAAGAAGACCGCAGAGCCCACCTCACTGACAAAAGGCAAAGGAGGAAAAACCCAACACCCAACCCCAACCAACCAATTTTCCCTTGCAACCGTTGCAATCGTGTCTGCCTGTCCCGCATCGGACTGGTCAGCCACAAACGAGCCTGCAGCTGACGTGGACTTTTTACCCCCTCCATAAATCTTCGTCCGCGAAGCCAAGCCAAAGAAAAAAAAACTTGTGCAATCGGATGATAATAAACTTGACAACTAACTATCCACAAGACACAAAACCAGATCATCTTGCTGTGTCTATGCTGGTGGCAGAGGCCCCTACATCCCCAAGTTAGTAGTGGAGTTTTCACGTTCATCGGTGTTCTTCATTGGCTGCAAAGTATTTTTGGAGTGAATTCAAGATTCAATTTATTGTCATAGTAAATAAAAGTGTCCCATTACATGAAATTCCTTTTTTGCCTGCTGCAAGAATTGATACTTGTGCCATGGTCTTTAAAAGATCCACGGGAATCATCTTCAAGAATTTGGTTGTATGCAGGAATAACATGAATCTGCTGCCTGGACCAAGACCCACAGTGATTTTTAAAATTAGATTTCGAAAAGGCCAGCCCTTCAGAGAATTGAGTATGCAGTTTTAAAAATATAATTCTTTGCAGCTTTAGCTAATTTTAAAAGATCCATCGTGACAAAGTAGTAAAAAAAATTGGAACTGCCAAATGCTCTGGGAATATTTCATTGAGTTTCACAATAGAGAGTCATATAACTGAACGGTAGGCCATAGGTAAATTTAAATAATTAAAAACTTGTGCAATAAACCTAATTCTGGGAAACAATTAATGGCAATTTTAGTGCCCTCTTTGTCAATGTTTCTTCTGAGTGAACTACATTTCAGGCAAGTTTAATATATTACTATGAGAGAGAAAAATATGATAAATTGAAAAAAATATGCTACAATCGTGCATACTTAGTGTGAGCGCGATGGTGGAAGGGTCTATTTCAGGGGTTCTCAACCTTTTTCTTTCCACTCACATCCCACTTTAAGTAATCTCTATGCCATCGGTGCTCTGTGATTAGTAAGGGATTGCTTAAGGTGGGATGTGAATGAGAAGGGAAGGTTGAGAATCACTGCTCTAGACCCAATTGTTACTGAAATATTTGGCTTGAGAAAGCCCATTTCCTTTGGAGTTCTGAAACCGTGCACATAACGAGTCGATTAACTTTTCAAACTTTTTCTTTCCACCCATGTTCCACCTTAAGCAATTCCTTACTAATCACAGAGCACCAATTGCATAGGGAATACTTAAAGCAGTATGTGAGTGGAAAGAAAAAGGTTGAGAACCACTGATCTGTATCTCTATATGGGGGGTATACAGTAAGATACATAATGACAGAACCACTCTACATTGCAATGCTGACATTCTGCGAGAAAGGTTCTCGACACTTTTGATCTGCGGTCTTTGTGCCAAGTCAGCCCAACAAGTCCTGCCAAAACGGTGAGCTTGCCGTCCTTCATGCACTCTCCTGCTTCAACTCAGTTCATGCCCACTGCAGCTGATGCGCGAATCCCACATGCAGGCCTGCTGTAAGCGGGCTGTAGGCTACATCTGTCATCATTACACAGAGTCGTGCAGTGACGCTGCCAGGAGCTCTGTGCTGGGGGCGGCATCATGCAGGATCATCTCCAACTGAAATTTGTGAGACAGATACCACTGAGCCCAGATGTAGGCCTCAGATGTTGCTGTACAATCACATGACAATAAACTTAACTTGGAGCAAAACGAACCCAAATTGCAGAAGGAAACTCAGCTGTTCGAGTCACACGTGTGGACAGGGAAAGGAATGGTCAATGTTTCAGGCCAAGAACCTGACCAGTTTAAAGGAGAAATGGGAAAGAGCTAAGACAGGGGCTGGTAGGAGCTTGGTGGTGGACTAAGGAGCATTGAGGGATGATGGTCAGATGGAGCTAGGTGGGATGGAGGTGGTACCATCCAGAGGAAGGTGGGTGGTTGGCTGCATGGTTAGTGTAGCGGTTTGTGTGACCCTGTTACAACGCCAGCGACCCAGGTTCGAATCCAGCACTGTCTGAAAGGAGTTTGTTCGTTCTCCCCATGTCTGAGTAGGTTTGATCCCACCTTTTAAAAAGGTACAGGGACGGGGGTATGGTTGTAGGTTAATTGTGTGTACTTGGGCTCGTGGGCCAGAAGAGCCTGTTACTGCACTGTATGTCTAAATTTTTTTTTAATTAATTTTAAAATCGCAATGACTTGAAACTGTACTTTTCATTGTCCCATGTTTCTCCTCTCTTTCTCCCTCTGATCTCCATCTGGTTCACAAATTTCTATTACCTTTCCCTCCATTCACTCATTATTCATTTTTATCCCCCTTCCTCACCTGGATCTATTTGATCTCTCCCTTAAATTGATCCCTTTATCACCTTACTTACTTATCAGCGACTAGCACTTGTAATCTTTGCTTTTGTGCTCTTCAGCTTCACATCTCCACTTTCACACTCCACTCTCCTCTTCATTTGTCCATTTTTTTCCTTTGAGTTACAGCGTTATACAGAGTGAAACAGGCCCTTTGGCCCAACATCCATGTTGACCCAGTTGGCATTTTCTTGCCTGTACCTACTTTTCTGTCATTTGCCTCTCAACTCCACACCTCCTCAGGTTGTGATGGAGATGGATGTGCTGGGTGGCACGGCTGGTGTGGCGGTTAGCGCAATGTTGTTACAGCGCCAGCGTTTTGGTCCTGGGATCGAATCCCACACTGTCTGTAAGGAGTTTGTACGTTCTCCCCGTGTGTGCATGGGCTTTACCAGAGGACTCCTGTTTCCTCCCACCATTCGAAATGTACTGGGGGGGGGGGGTTGTTGGTTAATGGAGTGTAAATCCTGAGGCACAGATTCGTGGGTCAAAATGGCCTGTGACCACGATGTGTGTAGGTCTAAATAAGGTGTAGCTTTGAATGAGTCCCAGTTCAGCGATGTTCAACAAAGTCAAAATTATTTTGAGGTTGCCAGTGGTGGTGGTCAGGATCTTTACAGATAGCCACTGCCGATTTCCCCCTCCTTTCACAGGTATGTCAGGAACTTCACTCAAACTCAAGACACGAAAAGGAGACACAGCCCCACAACATGTGGATTGTAGGTTTCTCCAGTGTTCAGGCATTTAATGACTACACTCGTCCTCCTGATGAGGCCCTTCAATTTTTTTTATTTTTAATTTTAAATATTTTAAAAAACATTTAGACATGCAGCACATTTTCAGGCCCTTTTGGCCTAGGAGCCAGTGCTACCCAATTAATCGACAACCCCTCGGTACATTTGGAAGGGTGGGAGAAAACCAGAGTACTGAAATCATAGACAGTGTCCACTCATTAATCAGTGACTCTCCCCTGTCAGTGGGAGAGCGCTACATGAAATGCGTTCCTGAGAAATGTGGGGCGAGTTAGAGCAGGAGTCATGACGGGTTCTTAAACCTCCCATTGCGCTGTGGGAATAACAGCTTGCAATTGCAGCTGCCACATTAGTTGCCTCTGGCAAACATCTGGCTGAGCGCGCCTGTGTAAAAAGGTATTTTACAAGTTCGCAAGCTTGTCAACTTGGTAGGATCTGCCGGGAGGGGCCTTGGATTGTGTTTAACAACGGCTCCCAAGGAAGGGGTGTCTTGCAACGACAGGGTTGGAATGTGCACAGGTCTGCCTAGGCAGAAGGAAGGATCAAAGGGGATAAGGCAGAGGTGAATGAGACAGAGGGGCTTAGATCACAGTGATCCCACCACAGGGTTTACAGGGATAGGCTCGGATGCTTTTCCTTCAAAGGAACCAGTGCTGTCAATGCCTGAGGCGACGTTGGCTGGCAGTACCCTATGACAGAAAGACCACTCTCCCACTAGTCCATCTGACCTCTTTAAAATGACCACTTCAACCTCTTTATCCCAATTCTACCCAAGGCATCAGATTCAGAATCTCTCATTTGGCTGTATGTCAGTGCACAGGGAGGGTTGATTTATTTAAAAATAAAATACACACATACACAGAAACGCTAGAGGAACTCGGCCTGTCTCGCAGCATCCATAGTGGGTAAACATATTACATTTTAAATATAGACCAGTGGTTCTCAACCTTTTTCTTTCCACTCATATGCCACTTTAAGTCATCCCTATGTCATCAGTGCTCTGCGATTAGTAAGGGATTAAGGTGGTCTGTGAGTGGGAAGGGAAAGTTGAGAATCTCTGCTCTAGACTCAATTGTTACGGAAATATTTTGCTTGAGAAAAATTGTCATTGGCCCATTTCCTTTGAGTGATGAAACCATGCACATACGAGTCAATGAGGTACGATTCAAACAGTGGTTTGCAAACTTTCTTTCCACCCACATACCACCTTAAGCAATCCCTTATTAATCACAGAGCACCTATGGCATAGGGATGACAAAGTGGGATGTGAGGAGATAGAAAAAGGTTGAGAACCACTGATTTAGATATACAGCATGGTAACAGGCCATTTCTGCCACAAGCCCATGCCAGCTCATTTACACCCAATTAACCTACAACTCCCTGTATGTTTTGAAAGGTGGGAGAAAACCAAAGCCCCTGGGAAAACCCACGGAGACACAGGGAGAATTTACAAGCTCCTTACAGACAGCAAGGAATTAGAGCCTCGGTTCCAATTGCTGGTGCTGTAAAGGCGTTGCGCTAACCGCCACAACAACTGTTCCACCTATGAACCGATGAGATTGGCTGAGTTCATCCAGCATTTCTGGCTGCTTTTACTACAGCAGACTTGAGTGTTTCACTCCTAGGGCAGATTTCATTCTTGAGGCTTAATTTTTTTTCCCCCATTCAAGCAAGTTTAGCCCGTGAGAACAGCAGCTACAACGGACGACGCTGGGGTTCATCGGTCTGACTGGATTCCATTTGGTGCAGAATGCGATCCACCACACACACACACACACACACACACACACACACACACACACACACACACACACACACACACACACACACACACACACACACACACACACACACACACACACACACACACACACACACGCACACACACACACACCAGCTGTACCAGAAGAACAAACGGCAGTCAGACTGGAATGAGAAGAGATAGGGGTCTCATTGACTGGGATCCCGTTGTACTTGTTCTCTTTCCTGCAGATGCCAATTGAAACACTGACAGTAGCCGCAATAATCAGAGGGGAAAAACGCTCAGGACATCAGGCAGCATCTGTGGAAAGTTAAGATTTCAGGACCCAAAACGATCATATTAGTCAGCCCCAGGTAGATCTGCAATGTTGTTGACTTTCATTTAAGCAACCAGGAGTTTCACTCAGCTCAATATCACAGCCTGGTCAACAAAGCAGAGGAAGAGCTTTCATGTGGGATGCTGGTGATCTGTCATCATCCCAAAAGATAGAGAAGCAAACCAATTTGGCTTCATGTTATTATTCTTCAGTTATCTCAGGTGTTACAAGCCCAGAGGACCCCAAAACCCAGCAGCAATAGATATTCACCAAGACAAATGGTTACTTAAACAAAAGTTGCTTTTAATTATCTTTAAACATGAACTTTAACTTCTCACTATTGACTTTCTTAACCTAACTTAACCCCTTTCTAATTTCTAGGTGCAGGTGTATGTAACATGTGTAAGTTCAGAAAAGTTCTTTGGTTCACAGTCCAATCTCACTTCTCATTCCTCCAAGTTCACTGCTTGCAGGCAATTCTTATGCTGTGCACAGACTTTAACATTTATAAAGTTCACCAGGCTTTGGTGCTTGTAAGGAAAATGGTTACCTCTCAGGAAGGCTCTTGATGGTTTTCAGAGAGGGATTTGTTGTTTCAGGACATCCACAATTGATGTACTTCCATCAGCCAATCCAATGTCTTGCTGTCAAATCTTGCCCCCTTCAGGGTTCTCCAGATGATCACCTCTTTCTTTCAGGTCATCACCAAGTTCCTTTATGTTTCTCTTATTTCAAGTGAAACGTTAGATAGCCAGTCCTCTCCTTTTGCATAAACAACAAGGGCTTTGACCAGGCTGAACTAAGCACTCACAACCAGTCTTCCAAATGGGGTTTTCCACAAGCTTGTCAGCTTGTCCTGTTCCAGTCCCAGCTGCTGTTGCTGGCTGTAAAACAGTAGAACTAATCTGCGTCTCTCTCTCTCACAGAGAGAGAAAGCCTGTTTGACCCTCTCTGCTTGCAAAACCACATGACCCTCCTTGAATAGCAAGTTCCACTCCAGACAGAATACAGGTCCAACAAGCTCTTTCATCTGTTGCCTTTTGGTAAACAACAATCCATTAGTGAAGTCTCTCAAAAGCTTTTGCAAAGACTGTTGGCTCCAACATGTCTAGCCGGAGAAGAGATTCAGTGTTTTAAAGTGTTTGTATGTGACCCAATTTATCTCCCAAAAACATATCTATATTCTGTCACACATGTCCCAGAAGGATGGCATGGTTAGCGCCACATGATTAGAGTGGACTGAAGAGTATTGAAAGATGATGGTCAGATGCAGGTTGGAGGTGACACGCAGAGGAAGGTGGGTGATTGGTGGAAGCAGACAGGAAAAAATGGTGGCTTGGTTAGTGTAGCAGTTAGCAAAAACCTGTTAAAGCACCAGTGACATGTTCGAATCCAGTACTTTCTCCCTGTGACTATGGTTTACCTCCGGGAGCTCCTGTTTCCTCCCACTCTTCAAAATATACAGGGGTTCTGTTTGCGCACACACGTATTGCAACCAATACACAAAGGAAATTAATGTGAGCACAATAGGTTACTTACTTAAAATAATGGAGTAATCAATCGATTATAGTTATAGAATCCAGTCATACTTATATTAAAACATACCAATACAGCTTTTTAGCCATGAGAGATAGGCTGTTCCAAAATGATCTTAAAACAATTTCAAGTTACATTTGAACAAGTATTCAGTGCTTGCACACTTTTGTCACGGGGGAAAAAGAAGCTTCACGCAATTTTTCCATGCATTGACTACTCAAAATTAGAGGGAACATTTGTGTGGCGCGTTGTGGTAGCTGCAAGCAGACACAAAATAAAAGACTATTTTCCACATAAGGCTTTATTCTGCTAAAAGTCTGTACACCCCAGTTTCAGCTGTGGTGGCTCCCTAGTGACTGGCTCAGGAGGGGCCGGCTCAGTCTTATATTCAGGTCAGCAGATTGACAGCCAGCCAGTCGGATTTAGCCCATTAGGTGGTCCTTCTGCAGGTACAAAGATCGCCCCCTGCAGTAGGCTAGTGGTCGTATCACCACATTTTTTAGCCAATGCCTGCTCCCATTTCCTATGTTCTCACATTTTCAGCTCCAAACCTGGCGGATTATTGGCTGAAACAAGCCGCAGCCATGCTTGGGTTAGCCCATGTGGGAAGGGGTTAATCCATCATTAAGCTTCAATGTTGGTTGCACACAGGGGGCTGAAAATGTTGGAATCTGAAGCTAAATGTAATCTGCTAGAGGAACATCGGTGGGAGAAGAAGAATGGGTGTCATTTCGAGCAAAAAATCTTGAAGTTTCCCATTTTCCTCCCTTCCTTCTCCTAGCCCAGAGCTGCCCTCCTCACCATCATGACTCAGCTTCTACCCTCCCACCTGTATCCTCTTACCTGTTAGCCTGTATCCTCTCCCTCCCCCTTTTAACTCTGCAGTCAGCCTGATTCTTGGCAATCCTGAACACCAATAGAAGCAGACCATTCTGCCCATTGAGTCCACTCCATTATTCCATCATGAACTGATCCATTCTCCCACTCAGCCTAACTCCCCATTACCCTTGAGACTATTAATCTCTTTCCTAAATACACCCAGCAACTTATCCTCCACAGCCACCCACGGTAGCAAATTCCAGAGGTTCACTCTTTCTGGCGAAAGAAATTCCTCCGCATCTGTTTTAAATGAAAGCCCTTCAATCCTGTGGTGCTCTTCTGCCCTTAACTTCCCTACCATGAGAATCGATTTTTCCACATCTACTCAATCCATGCCTTTCAATATTCAAAATGCTTCTGAGGGTCCCCCTCATTTTTCTGACCTCCAATGAGTTCAGTCCAAATGTCCTGTAATGTCCCTTGTATGCAATTTCTTTTATTCCAGGAAATACACCTGTTAATCTTCACTGAACCCTCTCCAGGGCCAGCACATCCTTTCTTAAGAGCCCCAGGCTGTAACCCATACTCCAAGTGAGGCCTCACCAGTGCCTTATAACATCACATCCCTGCACTTATATCCTATCCCTCTAGATATGAATGAGAACATTGCATTCGCCTTCTTCACCACCAACTCAACCTAGAGACTCACCTTCACGGTAACCTACACAAGTCCCTTTACACCTCCGAATTTTCTCCCCATCCAAATAATATCCTGTCCCTTTATTCCTCCTGTATGACACAAGTACCTGCATTTTGCCTCTTGGGTGTGACTGATGCTCCTCACCCCACCCCAAGCTCTGCCTCCCAAATGGACCAGAATTCATCCAACTTCAACTCCGATTCCCCCTAACAAGAAGCTGCAACTGGATGCAGGTGCATTCAGCAGGGATGCTTGCACTGCCCCAGATTTCCCACATAATACAATTGTTTCCCTGGCATTACTTGGGAGATCTTTCAAGGTTAAAAGTCAACTTTTGAATGCAAGTTGTCCTTGAGAAAACAAATGCGGATATCACTTCCAAGGGACCGTACGGGCTGGAGTCCTGACTTCCGGAAGGAGGCCTCTGGCCTAAAACGTCAACTACCTTTTATTTCTTTTGGTTGGTGAGTGACCTGCTGAAGTTCTCCCGCACTTTTGTGCGCGCTGGATGGGGCAAATTTTATTTCCCTTAGAGCAGAGAGGGTGAGGGGGAGCCCGACTGAGGTTCGCAAAATTCTGATAGGGGAGATAGCGGGACATTTCCCCTTCTCCCCCTCCCCAATAAACTAAAGGGCACAGGTTTAAGGTAAAGGCTAAGACGTTTGGATGGGATCTGGAGGGGGTGGGTGGGGGTAGAAATGTATTTTTTTTAAAATTTATAACATGGTAGCTAATTTTCATCCTTAAATTAAAAATAATTGAAATTTAGATCGACAGCATGGTAACATGCTCTTCTGGCCCATTGTCCTGTGCCACCCAAATACACACAATAAAACCTACAACGCCCCAGTACGTTTTGAAGGGTGGGAGGAAAATGGAGATACAGAGAGAAAGCACAAGCTCCTCACAGACAGCGCCTGGAAAATTTTCCACATAAGCTTCGTCCTGTGTTCCCAACAGAGGATACTTGCCTTTGTGCGTAGATACCACATAGTTTCAGGATCACTCCGAAAGCTCAACAGGGAAGCAAGAGAGTGGGTTATGAATGTTCTGCACACAACCACCCCCCATCCCCACCACATCAGTTGAGGTATCTCCTTCCACCCTATTCCCCATCCCACTGAATTCTTCTCACTTCCATTGAAATACAACAGACCTCACTGCTTCATCCACTGCAGAAAGATTCTTCGTCTCATCACTTTCTGTGATGTGGTTTTTTCTAATCCTTTATTTGATCTGTTATTGATGAGCTTGCATTTATGATCAATGAACTGAGCTCATTCACTAATGGAAAACATTACATCCACCACACTGCATCCCATTAAATGTTAGTCTTCAATCAGATCTTGTAGCCTTTGGATAGAATCTTAGACCCACAGAATAGTACAACACAGAAACAAACCCTTTAGCCCAGCGGTTCTCAACCTTATTCTTTCCACTGTAAGAAATCCCTGCGCCATCGGTGCTCTGTGATTAGTAAGGGATTGCTTAAGGTGGGATGTGAATGGGAAGGGAAGGTTGAGAATCACTGCTCTAGACCCAAATGTCACTGAAATATTTTGCTTGAGAAAAATTGTCATTGGCCCATTTCCTCTGGAGTTATGAAACCGTGCACATAATGAGTCAATGAGGAACGATTAAAACAGTGGTTTTCAAACTTTTTCTTTCCACCCACATCCCACCTTAAGTAATCCCTTACTAATCACATAGCACCGATGGCATAGGGATTACTTAAAGTGGGATGTGAGTGGAAAGAAAAAGGCTGAGAACCACTGCTTTTGCCCATCATGTCCAAGCCAGCATTATAATTAATGATGCAAATTATACATAATTATGCTAATTCTATTCAAATGCATTTGGTCTGTTAGCAATTCAAGTACTTGTCTAGATATTTCTTTAATTCACCTGTCTCCAATACCTCCTCAGGCAGAATGTTCTAATTACAACCAAATCTACAGATGGACCCCTACTTACGATGATCCGACATTCGATTTTTCCAAGTTACAGTGGTTCCAATAGCGACACTGTTCCCTCACTTTTTCACCTGCTCTCGCATTTTCTCAACCTGTTCTCGCATTTTCTTCATACGATGGGAGTCCCAGAACTGAACCCCATCGCAAGTCGGGGTCAACCTATTTTGCAAAAGGCTAGGCTGATTTACTTTCCTTGACTGTTGCATCCTCTCTGCATTTTCAGAAGTACCTCTGTATCCTTCGAGAAACTGAACTGTAAATGTTACTCCAACATATTCTGGGTCCTCTCTAAAGGGAATTTTATGGAGGGGCTTGGAGGCTGGCTCCATTGGTGGAGAAAAATCTGCACTTACCTCTTTTTGCAGAGAAGGCCTGAAACCCTGCTTCAGCATCGCTTTCCTGAAGAGCGGCGCCTCATTTCGCCCTCCGGATCCGATGGAGGAAGGGCAGCTGGCACCTTGGCCCCGCCCACAGACATGACATCACACATACCCGCCGAGTGGGGACGAGCCCTATATCAGAAAATGGCGACCGTAGAGCAGGGGCTGTGAATTCTAGGACTGATGATAAGAACTTACCTCCAACCCATTCCCGGCCGTGTCCGCAGTCGGGGTTTTAAAATTCACGCTCCTGTGTCTCAGGATGACATCAGCCCGACCCTAGTGATGCACCAACAAAACTCCAAAAGACTGAAGTTGAACAAACCGATAGCCTTTTATTAGCTTTAGAACAAAAGCAAATCCATGCTGCTCGACTATTCTGCACTGGGCATTCTGGAACCTGTGGGAGGAGCCACCTGCACAGTCAGCCAATGGGTGTCCCCAAACAGACAAAAATATACATAGTGGTTTACCACATTGAACCCTTGTGTTTTGTTTAAGCGTCCCGTGGGGTCTATCAAGTGGTCTGGTTCCTCGCTATGTCTGTCGTAATTCAGGCTGCTGTGGCAGGGGTCTAGGCAGTCAGGGGCCCCTGTGTGCAATCGTTGGTATTGGGCTGGTGAGTATGCTGCGACGAGTCTGGCGTGTCCTCTGTTGGGGGCTGAGGTCGTGTGCCATGGCCCTGGTGCATCGTGGGCAGGTTGGGATGAGGGGGCTGTGGAGTGATCAGTGGTGAGGGTGCCAAATCCCTCATGCCCATAACCGCTACACCAACTGTGCTCACCCCCCACCCCCCCCCCCCCCCCATCAATGTGGAATTCACTGCATTAACTTGTTTGCCTCTTCTCTGATGGAAAATGGTTTGAATGGAATCTGCAGTTATCCATTGGCAATGACTGAACTGAAGGCTGATGACATCACAGAGTGTACTGATAATGTTGCACAGCAGTCCGGAGAGACTTGTTGGATATTAACTAATTCTGCTTTTATAACAGGCAATAATTGCTTCACCCACCTACCTGTGATACCTGAGCAGCCAGCAAATGTTGCCCTTGCTACATTTAAACAACACATCTCAGACATTTTATATTTTTGCCTCTATTTCCAAATAAAAAGGCATTGATTGCTCTTTGTAGCTTTGATCAATGTTCATCCATAAAATAGATTATCTGCTCATCATCTCATTGCTATGTTCAAAAATTTGCTTCATTTCTATGGTGTTACAAGGGCAATTGCACCTCCAAACATTAATCTTTGATTGCAGTGTGCTTTGGAGTATGCTAAGGTTATGAAAAGTGCCACAGAAATCCAAGGTCTTTCATAATTTGTCCTTTGAAAGAATGGCATAATTGAAGCTGGTAAAGCTGACGGCATGAATTGTAATTGGAGCTGGACATCTCAAGGATATCACTGAGTCAGACCTTACCAACTGATCCTGATAGAAGTCCTTTTTATGGATGCTTTTAAATATTCATTCCAAACATATTATTTTGGATATCTTAATTCATAGAGCCGCTCAGAGTTTGTTTCTTTTCATCCAATGTCCCAATTTAACTAATAAATGTAGACATGCAGCACTGTAATAAAGCTTGTAGACAGTCGCTGCCATCAGCTGGCCTGCACCTGATGCAATTCCATTGTAGCCACCGTACTCGCAAAAGCGCACCACACATGCGTGAGCACCACGAGGGCGTGTTAGTTGTATCGAGGCAACCCAGATCAGAGGTAACAATTAGGCAACGGCAATACAGCTGAGGTGAAAGTTGACACAGGGGCCAAATGCAACGACATGCCCCTGGGGACATTCAACCGGCTGAGAAAGACGGAACACGTCAAACCGTGCAGCAGGGCTACGAGCCTAGTGGCTTAACGGAGGCAGCAGAATCCAGAATAACAGCATGGTGCGGCTGCGGTGTTTCGTAGCCAAGCAGCTAATGGAGAGGTCCCACAGAGAGTAAACAGGCATCATCCTCAGCCTACTCAATTTAAGAATTGTCCCTCGCGACACCACCCTGAGCTAGCCGGCACAAAGGATAATGTTGAGGCAGTCCAGGCCAGTGGCAAGACGACTTCTGGAGGCCCAACCAAAGGACCCGCAGGATGTCAAGGCCCAGCTGCTAAACAAAAGGCTGGGACAAAATAAAAGTTATAACTTTTATGGCCACTCAGCCCATTGACCAAAGGGCAAGTCATAAGAATGCAGACTCCACAAAGTTACGATCGCTCATACCTGGTTAATTCAAGGGGGAAAATATACAGGAGGAACAGATCCTCCCAGTAAGAGAGCCACCCCCATCTCAAACCGACCCAGACAAATCGGCATTTTTGGATTTGGAACGTGAGCTCCCACTGGTTACCACAGGAGAAGTGATGCACGGTGCCCTTGAGACTATGGACCGTACAGACAATCAGGACAAGGTCCTCCAAGCCTCCACATCAGCAGAGGGCTATTACAAAACACGCACTGGGTGTGGCTGTGAGCCAAACCCGAATGTACATAGTGAAAGTTATATATGTTCACTGTAGCTCAAGAAAGGAGATGTAGACAGCCACTGCCGTCGACTGCTCTACATCCACTGCAATTGTGACGCAGCCACCATATTCAGAACAGCATGCTGCACATGCATGAGCACCACAAAGGCACGTCAGTGGAATAGAGAAATAGCAGGGAGCAGACGCCATGCTGTGGACTCTCTCGCTTCCTACCCTGTTTATCATGTTTGGATGTGTCCCGTAAAGTTTTTTAAAAAATATTGGTTTACCTCACCCGCCAACTTGACTCTTTACTAAGCATGCAATAATGAACAAATACCCCAATTAACTTTCAACCCCTATGTTTTGAAGGGTGGGAGGAAACAGGAGAACACGGAGGAAACCCACACTGACATGGGGAAAACGTACAAACTCCTGACCGAGAGGGCAGGATTTGAACTCTCCATAGTGTACCGGATTGGGGGGTGGGGGGGTGGGGGGTTGTAGGTTAATTGGACAGGAAGGTCTATTACCGTGTTGTAGGTCTAAATCTATTCCTTTTATATTATTGATATATATATTTTTTCCCTTATGCCCATTTAACGTGAGGCCCTCCCTGAAGCTCTGCTATCAACTGAAAAGGATGTTTTGTACCATAGAACAAGACATACTTGTCCATAAACAGGCCCTTCAGCCATTCTTATCTGTGCCAAATAATTATTCTGCCTAGTCCTACTGTCTTGCAAACGGTCAGTATCCCTCTGTACCCATCTCATCCACGTACAGTACCTGTCCAAGTGTTTCTACAATGTTAAAATTGAGCCCGCATTCACCACTTCAGCTGCCAGCTCGATCCACCATTCTTTGCCATGAATAAAACAAGAAAATGGCTGGAAGGGGTTGAAGATCCGAGAGGCTGATCATCAGTTTGTTGGCAGTGGATCCTGCACAGAATAAGTGATCAAGTTTATGTACCATTCAGTACAGTAGAAGAGAGCTAGAATTGTCCAAATCCAGATTGTTAGCTTAATTCAATGCCAGTTAATAGGTTGCAGTATATAAATGTTAATAGGGCACTATTCAGACTTATTCTTCTTCTACAATAGCTGCCATTAAAATAACTAATTGAAAAAGTAAGTGGCTCCTGACCAGAGTGAAATTAACCCAGTGTTGTTGGGCTCACAAGGCCACAAAACCTTTCAAATCTTTTCTCGGCGTGACTTAGCAAGCTCCTCTGCTCCTGCCAACCAGCTAACTTCCGATAACGTGACTTCGCCTGTGGGCAGGAGCCTGTTAGACCAGGAGAAACATGATCGATCGTCAAGGTGGAAGTCAGGAGGCGTCTTAACAATCTGTTCGAGGTGAACGTTCTCAGGTTCCCCAACAACCACCCCCCCATCCCTACAGCAACTGATCTGTCAATCTGCTCACCAAGCAGAATACCAATCAACAGGCATTGTGCAGTGTGCAGAGACTCGCCATAAAGTATTAGAAGAGATCTGATGTATGACTGGGGACGACTTGTTACAGTAAAATATGCTGGGATGGCACAAAGGATTGATGTACAATGGGATCCAAGGACAGGGAATTGTGTGCAAAATGTGAGGTCACACCAAGTTAGCTGATCAGTGGAGGACCCCCAAGGTTGCGAATGCTGGGCTCTTGAATGATCCTTGATAGCCTTAACCTAACGCCACATTGATTTTTTTAAAAATCCTCATCTTAATCCATTGTTTCCACCTCTTCATTACCTACCAAATTTTGCTCTCTAATTTCTCTTTCCCCAACCCCTTGTCCAATGATTTCTCCCTCTACCTATCATTCCCCTCCCATGCATTCTGTGCTGTAGAGCTCCTTCCCCCCAGCTTCTTTCCTGCAAACTCCACTGATCCTATCTTGGTCCAGACAGAGGGTTCTGACCCCTTTTCCTGATCCGCCGAGTTCCTCCAGCAATTCTTGGTTTAACCGAGCTGTTCACCAGTGTGATAGTACAGATTCTATCACCAATGTGTATATGTACATATGTACAGATGGTAGTGTAGGATGACTGTGATTGGCTGGGAGCATATCACAAGTAGGTCAACCAGTCCAGAATGACCTGGTCTGGCTCGGAGCAATCCTTTAAGACCTGCCAGTAGGTGTGGCTACACTCCCAGCCAATCACAGTCATCCTACACTCCCATCTGTACATATGTACATATACACATTGGTGATAGAATCTGTAAAGTCGAAGCAGATACTACCTCACTGGCAGGCGCTTTACGCTGCTGACCGACCAACGTGCGGTATCCTTCATGTTTAGCAATACACAGCGAGGTAAGATCAAGAATGACAAAAATTGCCAGTGGAGAATTGAGCTCTCCACTTTTAATTATGACATACTGTATCGGCAAGGTAAACTCAACGACCTGGCAGATGCGCTCTCCAGGGGGATTTGCGGCAACATACAACTGGACAGGCTGCAGAAACTCTATGAGGAGCTCTGTCATCCAGGGGTCACTAGGTTCACGCACTTTGTCAAAGCTCGCAACCTGCCTTACACGGTCGAGGAGATTCGTTCCATGACCCGAGCCTGCCCAGTGTGCGCTGAGTGTAAGCCCCACTTCTTCCGTCCGGAGAACACCCACATCATCAAAGCCACCCGCCCCTTTGAGCGTCTCAGCATAGACTTCAAGGGGCCCCTACCGTCGACCAACCATAACACCTTCATCCTTACGGCCATCGACGAGTACTCCCGCTTCCCGTTTGCTGTGCCCTGCTCGGACATGACTGCCTCCTCAGTTATCTTTGCCATCTTCAGGTACCCCAGTTACATCCACAGTGACAGGGGGTCCTCGTTTATGAGCACAGAGATGCAGGAGTACCTTCTGGAGCATGGTATTGCTTCAAACACACGCGGTAATGTGCAAGTCGAAAGAGAGAATGCCACCATCTGGAAAGCCTACTGCAGGGGGCAATCTCTGTACCTGCAGGAAGACCACCTAATGGCTGACTCCACGTGGACAGCTGTCAATCAGCCAGCCCAAATATAGACCTGAGCTGGCCCCTCCTGAGCCAGTCACACGGGAGCCACCGAAGCATGAACTGGTGTTCAGATTTTACCTAATACAGCCTGTTGCACAGTCTTTTGAGTTTTGTGCTTAGTTGCTTCTACCTCAGTGCACCACAGTTTATTCAGGTAAAATTTAAAGAATAACCATGGAGAAGTTCCTGTTGATCGAAAACCTGGAGATCGACCCTCAACACCCAGAAGCCCAAGCATGCTTCAAGATCTGGAGGCAGGCGATTGAGGCGATCATCCTAACACAGTCAGAGGTGATTAGCACAAAAGCGACTCATGGTGTTCTCCGCACCAAACTGGGCCCCTGAGCAACACAACACCCATGTGAGCAATTAACCTATGAACCCTGTACATCTTTGGAACGTGGGAGCACCTCCAGACATGGGGAGAACTCCTTACAGACAGCCCCAGATTCGAATATAGGTCGCTGGTGCTGTAACAGCATTGTGCTAACCAGTCTACCTTTTGGTTTCATGCTTTTTTCTATCTAAATAGAAACTTCTCAATATTTAAACTCTTTCCAGTTGTCAAAAAGTGTTCTTTTTCCATCCTTCTTTGCAAAGGAGTTTATCCCCTTATCGCCTCAGCTCTGGGATCCACTATTGAAACCTTCTGAACACCTCAGGCAGATCATACATCACATTTTTAACCACAGGGAGGTACAAGCCATACATTTCCAGCCTGTCTTGTAATTTAACCCTTTAAGTCCTGGTTTCATTCTGGGGACCTACACCTGCTATCCTCAAGGCTGTGCATTTCTGTGATTCGACTACAATCGCAGCATCTGGCAGACTTTTGTGCTTCATTCTGATAAAGTCTCTGGACAAATGAAGCCAAAAAAAAAATCAGAGCCTGTAAGTTTAAGGCCAACACCTCGTTGCATTTTTAATTCCACTTTATACCCATGCACCAGATGTCATTGGAGTCTAGTCAAGGATTTGTCTACAATTTCTCAATAAAAGATTCTGGGAGTTGAAACCATATATAAAATATCCTTCATTTAACAAAGTATCTGGAAGTATCTTGGAGATAAGAATTAAATACTTGAATCATAACCATGGTTTCAAATAAAAACCAATACCTTGCTACCATAGCAACAAAATGAAAATTATGGATAATGAAGGGGGGATTCTAACAGGCTGACACAGCTTCAAGAATAAACACATCATAGTGAATAGAAGGAAACTGAATATCATATGAAAAATAAGAGCATGTAGCGAGCGCTACAGCAGAGAGCTGAAGAATGACACACATTCAACATGACTGTAGTCAAGACTGACTTTATTGCTCTCTGTCCTTGCCCATCTTTCTGCCACTGGACCCACTGTCGATGGCAGTGATGTCATCAGTGTGCCAGCCACTGATTGGTCGGCATTCCTGCCAATGTTCGTTGTTCCCCGCCATGCGGGCTGACGTCCAGGAAGAAAGGCCGTGAGCCCGCTTGGGCTTTGCGAGATCGCCGCGTTCATCCACCATTTTGTGCAATGGGTCACCTCCCGGGCCGCTACAAGCAAATGTTTGTGGAGTTAAGCATCAGATGACAGTCTATTGTTTCTAATCATCTTGGACAAGTTACTCAGTATCCAATAACAAAAATGTTGGAGAAACACAGCAGGTCACGTAGCATCCATAGGAAGAAACTTTGAATGGAGTCCTAATGGAGCCTAAACATAAAAAAAGGTTGAAAATGGTATAAACCATTTGATTTCCCTATCCATTGAAACCAGGACCGCATAAAGAGCTCGTCAATTAACTGTGCAAGTTTTGCAGTGAGGTTGAAACACAAGACAGGTGCATGCAACAGCGTGGGTCCACCCACAAAACTAGGCTACTGACTGAAGAGGCCCATGGTGACCCAGAAACGCTTCACTGTTCCACATCATCCAACCGCAGATGGTGGAAAACTGAAGTAACCATCAATCAGAATAGATCGGGTGAACACACAGTCTTTTGCCTAGAGTCAAGTACATGAGTAATCAGAGGGGTGGAAAGATTTAATGGAATCTTGAGGGGTAATCTATCTCGCACACGCGCATGTGCACGCGGACGCGCACAAACACACACTGCCCTTCCCCAGGCACCTGTCTACATTTTTTCATTCCTTGATGAAGGGTTCAAGCCCAAAATATTGGTTATCTATATTTTTCTTTGCAAGTGCATCATTTCTCCAGCATTGTGTTTTTACTTCAACCACAGTGGCTGGAGATCTTCCAGTTTTACTGCTGGTACTATTGCATCACTTAAGAAAAATTTGGATTGATTCGTGGAAAGGATGGGTTTGGAGGGAGAAGATTCAAATGCGGGAGATGGGACTAGTGTGGGTAGGACATATATTGGTTGGTGTGCTGTGGTGCAGCAAGCAAACACAAAACATGAGAAAAGACTGTACTACAGGCTTTAATCGACTTAAACTCTGTACACACCAGTTGCCATATCTTGATGGCTCCACATGTGCCTGACTGACCCAGGAGGAGCTGACTTGAGTCTACATGCAGGTCGGTGATCGACAGCTGGCCAGGTGGGGGCCAGCCTCCCAGGTTTCCAACCTGCAGGTACAGTTGTTACCCCCCTGCAGTAGGCTGGTGGGAGTGTGGGAGTGTTGTGGTTATATCACCGCAGTGGGCACGTTGCGGCAGGCATGGAGAATTTGAACAGAGATAGATGAAAACTGGGCACGAAGTGGGGGTTGTGAGAGTTGGTAATATGTTAGCAGGAAAGGGCATTTAAAATAATCATGAGGTCGAGGAAGGAAAGAGTGAGAAACGGGCGACATGAGGGGAAGAAAGTGAAGCCCATGCAAGTTATTTTGATCAGGATGAAAAGAGGTAGCAGGCCCAGACCGCCATCACCATGGCAGTGAGGCTTGACCAAAGGCATTGACCTGTTCTGGGAGTGTGAATGCTAGGAGTGCTGTCAGGGCTGCATAAGTGAAACCGACCCTCCGAAACTGAGAAACGTTCAAGCTTAACATCATCTAATTGTAGATATACAACCAGATGAAACAGAAAATAGGAAGGAGAGAGACGGGATGAAAATAAAATGAAAGGGTGAGGTGAGAGACAGATCTTACAGACAAACGCCTTATTTTACCGAATAGTTTCCTGAGTTAGCTTGGGTAGTTCAATAAGTCAAGTGTATGATTATAAATCATAGACCTTAACTAAACTTAACCAACTCAATATCCTGCATTGAATGGATCCATAGTAATAAGATTTAATACTAAAGAAGCAATTAAGCTCCAAGTCAAGCCAGCGGAACAGTTCAGGCTTATTGGACAAGCAAGAAACCACAAGTTGACGGATATCAGCTGAAAAACAATGCACAACTTCGAAATATGTGGTTGAATAATCTTCACATTTTAAGCATCTCAGAATTTATATCGGTGGGTGGGGGAGTGACTGGAAGACAGACTCAAAGACTGTGGCTCAGTGGCCCCTAATGGAATTGAAAATGGGCATTCCAAATACTAGGATTCAAGTATCAAAGGCCTCGAATAAGTTAAATGATAACCAGAAGAAGCCATTCCAAACTGATGTTTCTGTTTCAAGGAAATGGATGATTTACATTTTAAAACAGACATTGGGTTTCTGTTTGTTAAATCAACGTGAGAGGTGAAGGGTTTTTGTAGTGTTGAAATTGATGCGCTGAGTATGGTCATGTTGCTTTATTACATGGTAAAAGATTATATAATAACACTCCAGACAAGGTGTTGGTGACATCATCACTTCCTATTGGCCTTCACAGTCAATGTCAAGGATCCAAGGGGTAAGTTCAATTTTCTTTTTCCTTTATGGTACAATCACAACTTCCATTTGCATTGGGTCAATAGCACCAAAAAGTGCAGTAAACCACTGTTATGTTATGGTTGGGTGCTGCCAGCTGGACATGCCACCCCCCCCCCCGCTCAGAGACTGATCCTACCCATAGTCCCTTGCATGCTCCACATTCCACAATGCCTCGATCAGTCAGTAGCCCCTTAAACTGCAGCCCCTGGGTGGCCCTTCTGGGACCCGGGTACGATGACTGGGGCAAAGGTGCTGGAAGTACCTTTTAAATTGCAGGGGGAATCTACCCATTAAAAAGCCAACCCAGCAAATGAAGGGGGATCCCATCCCCGCAATGATGTGTCACATACTCACCAGAAGTACTGCCGATGTTCGGATGCTGGCTGCCCGGTGACACACGCAATTGCTGACATCACTGGAATAAGCGGGTTGGCTGTTTTCAAATCGCCTGTGGGCGTGATGTAGTTAAGTTTAATTGGGTTCCCTGATGATCTCTGAGGTAGGTCAGGGATCCAGTTGGATTCTGATGGGGTTGACCAGGTCAGACCCTTTCTAACTGCTGTGTACCTGGGGTACTCACCAGGCAAATTGCCTGGTTTACCCCATTTTTTCATGGCAGTTTGAAAGCATACTGAGGTTGATGACCTCATCCAGGATGCTTATGAGGCTAGCATCCACTCTGGGTACATAAGACAGAAACTCCTAGAACAAAAGATACCTGATCTACAGAGGACAGTTGAGATGACACTGGAGGTGGCCCTCCAAAACTCGGATGATTAGTCAGACGTCTTTTGGTCACCATGGATTATCCCTCACCATGAGCAATGGGAATAGTCAAATAGGGTTGACTGATGGTTCAAGTCAAAGGCATGTACAAAAGTCAAACTTATCAACTTTGCCACAACTTCCTTCCCACCCTCAAATTCTTTTCGACCATTTCTGTACTTCTGACAGTTCTCTCCCCCTGTTCTGGTCCTCTTCATCTCAAGCTCAGGAGAGGAGTCATCCACTGACATCGACCACAAACTCTCTGGCTCCTACAGTTAACTGGAGTATACCTTTCCAACCCTGCCAACTCCTGCAAGGATGGACAATCCTTTCTCCTGGTTCCTCCTCGTCCACCATATCCTTTTGTAGAAGGAGACCCTTCACTCTAGGTGATCCCCAAAGAACTCTCTTTCTTCAAGAATCATGGCTCTCCCACTTGTCATTGATAAAGCCCTCACTGGCATCTTCCCCATTTCATGCACTTTTACTCTCCAGACAGAACAACAATGGATTTCCCTTGATCCTTTGTTCCCACCCTAACAGCGCATCATTCTTTGACCCCTGACAGTTTCAATGTGAGCCTATCACCTTTCCGCCTCTCACAGCTCCCTGGTCCAGTCTTCCTTCCACATCAATCCATCTTTCCTTCAGGCACTTCCTACTCTAACTGCAGAAGATCCAAAACTTGTCCCTGCATTTCGAATGCTGAAAGGCCTGGACAGAGTAGATGTGGCAAGGATGTTTCCCACAGTACAGGAGTCTGGGACAAAAGGGAAGAACTTCAGGATGAAAGGACGTCATTTTAAAAACAGATGCGGAAACTTTTGTTTCATCAGGGGGCCATGAGTCTGAGGAACATTGCCACAGGCGGGTGTAGAAGCGAGGTCATTGGGTGCCAGAAATGGACAGGTATTTGATTTGTCAGAGCATCTAGGGTTACGGGAGAAGGCCAAGGACTGTGAGGATGGATCAGCTCATGATTAGAAAGGTGCAGCGGAGTCAATGGGCCAACTTCTGCTCCTATGTCCTGTGATCTTCCCCCTCACCTCCAGCCAAGGCCACAAACAAACCTTCCACCTGCACCAGAGTTTGACAAGCATCTCATCCAACTACATCCACTACATTTGGCGTACACAATGTGACCTCCTTTACGTCTGTGAGACACAACACAGGCGTGTCAACCATTTTCTGGAGAATCTCAGTGGGTCAAGCAGCATCAGTGGGAGAAAAAGAATGGCCACGTTTCAAGCTGGAACCCTTTATAGGGATCTCAGTGAAGGGCTTTTTCTCCCCACTGATCCTGCTCAACCTGCCGAGTTCCTCCGCTAGATTGTGTTTATCTTCAGATTCTAGCATCTGCTGTCTCCTGTGTGTCTTTAGTCAACTACTTTGTTGAGCACCAACTCCCTCTCCTTGGGGGGTGTGGTATGGAGGGTCACATGACCCTTCCAGCAGACACCTGGTTGGAAGCCACCACATTTGCCAATCAAGGTCAAGGCCATCCGCACTGAGCCATTGAAACACCTCACAACTGGCTCCTTTAATCACCTGTCCTAGTTTGGTCATACCTGAGCTGGCGCTACTGGCTGGCTGGAGTATCAAACCCAACAGAGGGTCTCTTTTCCCTTGAGAATGATCCAAAGCTCCACTCCAGGTCACGAGCCAGGCGATACTAGAGAGTCTATTACAAGGAACGTTCCAGTAAAGGGCTAGGGGACTGATTGTGGAGCATATTTACACATCAATCGTTGTAAATTCTCTCTTTCCTAAATCACTGGGGTGCTGTATCTGCTCCAGATGAAGAAGTGTTGGGTACTATAGTTGCGCTCTAGTCAAAAGATCACAGTTTGCGACGATTACCGGTTGTTAGTTGCGTCCGATGTGGATGCCTTATCTTTTGTTGGAATCAACGTGTTCAGACTTGTTGCTTCTCAGAGCCTCCCCCCCCTCCCCCCCCCCCCCCACCCCCCCGCCCAGCGTGTTCCTCACATCACAGGGCACAAGCTGGAACTCCTGGTTTCCACCCATTTTAATTCCCCTCATCACAAACTGGACTGTCCTGCGCCTCCTTCACTGGCAGAGGGAGGACGATTTCAAACTGGAGGAAAAACATATCATATTTTGCCTGGGTCGCCTGAAACACAACAGTGTGAACAGTCGCTTTTCCAAAATTGTGCAACTCCCAGCCTGATCTCATTCCACTTCAACCATCTGTCCTTTACTATCTCTCAATCCTCCCTCCACCAGTGGTCTCGTCCCCACCTCTCCCACCATCTTATTCCCCCCTCCATCCCAATCTTTCTCCTTTCCCCTCTTTAGCCACATAAGGGACCCAACCCAAGAGGTTGACTGTAATGTTCTATGGATTGCTGGGGTGGTAGTGGATGCTGGAACATTAGGGGCATTTAAGAGATTCTTAGATGGCACATGGATGAAAGAAAAATAGAGGGTTATGAGGTAGAGAGGAGTTTTTTGGAGTAGATGTATGGATTGGCACTTTCTCTCCACAGATGCCTGACCTGTTGATCTAGTGCTCATCTGCAACCTTGACCATGGTTGGAATAATTCCATGTTCCACGAGGTGCAATGTTCTTTTGCTGAATCAGTTACTCAGACTTCATGGAGGAAGCAGCTTGGGCGCTACTTGTTAACACTGGCACAAGCAGTATCTCGTGCTTTTGATCTCTCTATCCATTTATTTCTTCCACTCAGAAATTTTAGACTTAGACATACAGCACAGTAACAGGCCATTTCGGCCCACGCGTCCTGGTCACCCAATTTACACTCCATTAACCACACCAACCCCCCCCCCCCCCTCCGGTACATTTCTAACCGTGGGAGGAAACCAGAGTCCCCTGGGGAAAACCCACACTGACACCTACATACTCCTTACAGAGAGTGCAGGATTCGAACACTGGCGCTAAAAAAGTGTTGCTCTAACTGCTACGCCGAGCATGCCACCCTAAATATTAACTGTTTTCCTTTCTGAAAGGTTTCCTGACCTACTTAGTGATTCCTGCATTTCCTGTTTTAATGCTAGATTTCCAGTATCAGCAATTTTTTTGATTTACCTTTTTTTCCCCATAATTAGTCGAACCTACCAAATTTAATATTTTGCTCAGGGCCATATAGAAGAGGGAGCTTTGCTTTACTTTCTCACCAATCTCGCACATCCATATCACTCTCGATCCTTCCTGACTCAGCCCAGAGGAAAAATGAGTGGATTACTAATCGCTGGCAATTCTTATTGTCAGCCCTGCTGTTGGGCTATGGGAATGGAGGTGGGGAAGTCTTACCGTTCAACCACTTGAACCAAACTTTCAAATGTCTCAGTTTATTTGCCTCTGCCAGCTTTGCATTCATGTCTGACTTGGCAGACACAGACAAGAGCAAAATGGATGATTACCCCTCCCGCCCCCCCGCCATCTGGAATGTCATTTGTAATGAAAATGAATAATATCTTTTCTGCAGCTCCTGTCCAAGAATTGATTGGTTCTATTGAAGGGATCTAAGAACTCATTTGAGGCCCTCTTCTACTATTCAAAGCTCTAACACAGGTGTGGCCAAACTTTTTGGCTGTGGGCCACATACACAGAAAAGTAGAAGGAATCACATGTCAAACAATATTAAGCCTGGCAGTTTTCATCCAGTTACCCCGCAAGAAGAACCAGAAAACCCCAGTGCCATCAAAAATTAATTTCCATCAAAATAACTATAGGATATTACTGAACTGTTGACATTACAGTCGAATATAGGTATTGCTGCTCATAAGTTTATGAATATAATTAACCTAAAACTCATTCAAAAGCAGTGCAAATTAAAAAGCAGGGAGCAAAATAACATTAGGGCAACAAAAAAATCAAGAAAGGAACAAAGCTGTCTCCAACATTCCTCCACAAATCTCAACAAATACAGTTCATTGCTCCAGTGTCCACCTTAATAATTATGCATGTAAATCTGCAGATAGGCTATTAAAGTTAACAGATTCCTTGCAAATCAAACAAACACTCTACCGCTAAACTTCTGTGAAAAAAAACTATTCATTTTCCTACCGTGTCTGATATTTTCGGCACTCCCTTCTATTTTCCGGCTTCTTGGTTCTGCTGTGTTTAATCAGCTGAAGTAAATGTTCTTTTATTTTATTTTTTTTTAAATCAGAGGTAAATGTTTTCAAATGAGAAACATTGCAACAGTCAGTCTATTAGTTGTTCAAAAGGGCAGCGACCTCATTTGAAATGGTGTGGGGACCTTTCCTGAATTATTTTCAGAACCAAGGACTATATTTTTTTACTCTTTTCTTCTCCAAGTCTAAAACCCGCATTCCAGCAACTCAATATGTTTCTCCAGAAACAAAACATAAAATCCCGGTTTATCGATGGGGCTGAGGGCTTTTTAGGACAAACTTACAAGTTGCTTTACAAGCTTGACAATGTTGCTGTGTTCTTTAATTTTTGACATATATGTGGTGCACTTTACGAACTTTCTGTATATGCCTTGTAAAATTCAATAAAATTATTATTAAAAGGAAAAGGGCAGCGACATCTAGTGTCAAAACTAAGAAGTGGAATGAGCAAACTGGGCAATTTATATGTTCTAACGGGCTACTTTAAAATGGGCAGTAGGCCGCAGTTGGCCTGCAGGCCGTAGTTTGACTCAAGTGTCCAAAACTTACTTGGGCATAGAGGTTTGCTTTGGACCATAATTTTCACATGGGTGCTCCAGTACGTAGACTCAAGCTCACCTTCAACTTCCAGCACATTTACAACAGACTATAATGGGGCCATTCAAATGATCTAAGCACACATACAAAATAACGCCAAGTCCTGATTCATCAGGATGCGATCTCATCTGGGCAAACTACATTAAAACCATTATTTTAAGATTAATACTCGAGTTGTTACTTTATCAAACATTGTAACATCCATTTCAAGCAAACTTTCATCTTGTGTTAACGACACAAAGAGAATTCCCTTGCCTGTAGACCACACACCCATGGGGGTATTATAGTTGAGAGAAACCTCCTATAGTAATACTTCTCTACTTATGGCATTCAACAGAAGGATTAAAAAAGAGCTCTTTGTCACAGAAAATTGTAATATGGACCTTTCTCTAGGAACGCAACCTGTCCACACACTGCACATTACAACGACATTCCAAAGAGAGTAGCCTATTCAATGGTGGTTCAACAGTAAGTACGGGGCCACGGTGCTCGGAGGTTAACGTTTAACAAGCTGCTTTCTCTATCAAACAGACTCTTGAGTGTCTATTGGGATATGAAGGGTCATACTTACAATCACCTCCTCCATCGGAGTTTTCATGTTCCGAGGTACCACGTTTACATGTTGTGTACAGGAATGAAAGCAAGTACAGCTGCTTTCATGGAAACCTCATGGAAAATGTCAAGATAAGGTGATACATGTTTCCATTCAACATTATCCATAACCTCAAGCATACCTAGGTAATATAGTATGTGTGGAAAGAGCAGTAGAATTAATGTTCCTAATGATTGAGTTGACAGTTAAAATCATTCAATTAAGTGAAAATTATTTTGGCTAATGCAGGTATGAAAAGTACTCCTAAAAGCAGAGCTGGGCCATTCAGAAGGAAGCAATCATTCATTCAACGAGTGGCAGGAATTTGGAACTCTCTCCAGCTGCAGCCCACGAGCTCTGGTAAACCGTTCAGCACGAAGGCCTTGTCAGCACTTGTCAGGAATTCACTTTGTCGTTTCCCTTCACGCCAGTTTCAAACCATCCCAGAAGCCAGTTTAATTTTCTCTGCCTCTTTCGCCATTTGCCCAAGGGTTTATGGGTAAAAAGCAGGGAGGTGGAGCCGATTCTGGGGACAGATCAGCCATTGAATGGTAGAGCACCTTAATGGACCTGATGGGAGATTCCTACTCCCATCATATTCTAAATGTAATGCTCCGATCCAAACATTACCCAATCATTTAAAAATGACAAAGAAAAAAAAATCACAAAAAAACTTCAAAATTTGGCAGTCAAATCTTGATTAATTGTAAGATACAAGATTATTTACTATTTTGGAATGTTTATCCTTGACATTCCTCAAGCTTTGCATCACGTTGTTGGTGAGTCTATGAAGTTGGAGGAGGGAAGACCGGACGAGAAGTGGTTCTGTACTGTGTACCAGCATCGGAGCCTCTTTCTTCACATGCAGGTACATGCAAGGGCTCATGGATCATCCGTGCAAAAGCAACTTTGCTCCAAAATTTAATAGGGCTAACCTGACTAGATCCAAAGCTGTTCAGGCCAGCAGTTGGAACCAAGTATAGATGGACTTCCTTCAAGCCATGAATTTATCTCCTCAGGGTACGGTTCCAGTCTCCATACTTGAGAAAGTATATACAGATGGTTCAGAACAGGTTCACCAGGTTGATTCTGGAGATATGGGGAAGAGATTATGCTGCCTGGGACTATTATCACTGGAATCTAGAAGAATGAGAGGATATCTTATTGATAGGGATAAATGAGATTAAAGTAGTTTCCACTGGTAGGTGAGACTAGAACTTGGGGACATAATGTCAAAATTTAGATTTAAGTTTTGATGTCAGAATACTTTTATGCACTAATTATGTTTAGTTTATTGTTAGTACTAACACAGGAACAGCAATGGCAAATTCACCAGACTATGGTAAATTCAAAATAATAGTTTTTATTAAACTATTAATAACATTTTACTTAACCCCACTGTGCGTGTGCCAAGCGTGTAATTCAAAGTCCCACTTTGAAAAGTCAATCTTTAAAAGTTCAGCATCATTTTAATCTTGCTTGAAGGTCTTAAATTCTCAGTTCAGAAATAATTATGAAGTGTTTTTAAAGATTATATCTGGCCTCTTTTACTCACAATTATGTTTTCCACACAAAGAATCTGCCCTCTTCTCAAAGAGAGCTAAGGTGGTTATCTTCTTCCATGATGAAATCACAAACTCAGACAAAGGTTAAACAAAGTGGCCAAACAAAAATAGACCCAGTAGAAATCGGTCCTCTTTTCCAAAGAGACAGCAAACTGGTCTTCATTAATTCAAAAGCCACAGATTCATTGTTCCTCTTCTTCGAGAAGTAACATACCCCAAACATCACCAATTTATGGTTACTGTAACTCAACCCTGTTCACAAGGTTTCAACCCCTGTAGGACACAGGGCTTTGACTTCAAATGTCTGAATTCAGTAATAGATTTCTCCAAATCATCTAACTGTTACATAACCAAGATGAGTCCCAATTCTTGGAAACCACATGACCATCAGTTTATTTCGACCAAAATTCTGTTTCTTTTTCAAAACTATTCAATAGCCATAACAACCTCTGACCTCATCTGTTCAAGAGGCTTGTGACTTAGATTAAAAACAGATGGGTTCCTCAGCAGTTGATTAATTAAGACCCACATGAAATCCATTAGCTCTGTCCATTCAAGACACGTCGACTCTGAGAATGAACACTCTTCTCAGAAAACAATGGTTCTCCGTAAATGTTCTGTGACCTGTGTGTGACCCTGAACTAGTCCACAACTAATAATACAGATATAATATTTTAACTATAATTTACTTTACCAAGACATTTTTATAAAAGAAATATAATTTAAAATTAAAGGTTAACACAAGTCCATTACAGTACATGCATTCAGTGGAGTAGACTTAGGATGGAGATCAAAGTACAAATATATTGTTAGACTACATACATGACTTCACACAGAACCCCTGTTTTCCAATCTCAAAGTCCCTCACCCTGGCAACAACCTCAAATATCTTCTGTATCATTTCCATAATATTCTTCCTCTAGCCAGGTAACCACAGCTGCTCACCTTATTCCAAGAGTAGCCTCACCAACATCTTGTGCAACTTCAACATGACACCCCAACACTCACGCCCTAAATGATGCAGATTGCAAATTGAGTGCCAGTTGCTGCACAGGGGCTAGAATGAGCACTCTTGCAATTCCAGTCATATCTGTACTTCGTTCAGCAAACAACCAGAGAGAGGTCCAATGTTTATTGCCCCATTTCTGCATCTCTCTCTGGCTCAGCTTTTTACATTTTCTGTTGCTCATATGAAGAACGTTTGATTAGCTTCAGAGTGAGTGAAACCACAATTGTACATGTTTGTCATGGGTGAATTACATGACCTTTCCTGGTTGACCCTGCTCTCACTGGCCAGCTCATGACTCCTCCCCCTTTCTTCCCTATAAAGCCCATCATCCCACAAGCCTGCCCCCAGTTCGAATCTGGTCAGTGTGAGCGACCAACACAGGGATGCTGTCCATCTCTTGTAAAATAAAAGCCTTCACTCTCGCAACTTCAGACTTGGTGTAATTGATTGTGTATCATAGGCCTTGCAATTAATGAAATTAAACCTGTTCTCAAGCCATTGGCAAAACTGGTCCAGCGACCGAGAAACTCCAGAAACCTCATTGTGACAGACATGAATTTTAAAATACAAAACAAATTATAATCAAGTACATTAGAGACCTATGTTTCACCTAAGACTAATTTATAGGGTTATAACATTTATAAATTTCAATGCAAAGAAACAAATACATCTGTTGAAGCATTGCCTAGATTTCTCTGGAATATGAAGATAATTGCAAAGAAAATCATTTGTTAGGCTTAACCGATTTGACCAACAAAAGTAATGGTTACAGAAGTAATAAAGATCAATTTTGACTGTGGTACACAACGGGAATATTGTATCGCCTGTGAATCTTTTTTAACCTGAATAAACCAACAGAAGAACATGCTGACAAAGCTCACTCCTACACTTCAACTAACCCAACGTTCTCTTCAGCAATCAAACTTTGCACCTGATCCAGTGAAGTCTCTCAATGAAAATGCCAAAGTTCAAATTTATTGTCCAAGTACATACAAAACATCACATACAGCCCTGAGATTCTCTTTCCTGTGGGTAAACTCCACGCAAGAAGAAAAATATGTATACAGAATAAAGAAATATTAACAAAAGAAAAAAAATGTATACAAACTTACTGCAAATACAGAAAATAAATGTTCAGTAATGAATAATGAGCAAAGTAAGGGTGTTTAAATCAGTCTGTTGTCCAGGAGTCTGTTGGTGGTGGAGAAGGAGTAGCTGCTGTCCCTGAACCTTGTGGTAAGATTCTTGTGACATCTGTACCTTGAACAGAACATGTGTGGATCCTCGATCATTGCTGCTGCTCTCTGACAACAGCATTCCATGTTTTTGATGGTGGGGCGAGTTTTGCCTGTGATGCACTGGGCTGTGCACATCATCTTTTGCAGGGATTTTCGTTCAGAGGTATTGGTGTCCCCGTACCAGACCACATTGCAGCCTGTTAGCCACCACACACATCTGTGGAAGTTTGCTAAGGTTTCTGATGTTATCACGAAACTCTGCAAGCTCTTGAAGTAAAGGAGCTGATGTGCTTTCTTCACAATGACATTAGTGTGTGGATTCCAGGAAAGGTCCTCCAAGATAGTGACTCCCAGGAATGTAAATTCGCTCACCTTCTCCACCTATTATTCTCCAAAGATCACTGGATCAAACTCCTCTGGTTTTCCATAAGACATCGGAGCAAAAGTAGATTATTCAACCCATCTGCCCGCCATTTAATCCATTTTCCCACTCAGCCCCACTGCACAGACTTTTCCCCATCACCTTTTATGTCCTGGATAATCAAGAACCTATCAATCTCTGCCTTAAATGCACACAATGATTTGGCCAACAGAACCACCCAAGGCAACAAATTTCTCAGATTTACTACTACCTGGTTAAAGAAATTTCTCCACATCCCTTCAATCCTAAAGTTGTGCCCTCTTGTCCTGGACTCTCCCACCATGGAAACAGCCTTTCCAATTTCCCTCTGTAGTAGTAAAAAAAACGAAGGGGAGGCGGCGGCCCCGGCCTCGGTAAAGCAAAGCAGGCGGAGGCCCCAGTCCGGGCAGAAAGAAGGAGACGGCGGCCACAGTCCGGGCACAGGGAAGGCGGCAGCGGCCCCAGTCAGAGCAGAAGTCAGAGCACCCAAGGCATCTGTGATTAGTTAGAGATACTTAAGGTGGTATGTGAGTGGGAAAAAAAGTTGAGAACCACTGATCTACATGTTTCCTGTAATTAGACAGCCAAGGCTGCAACGTTACCTCACGGCTCTTGAACTCACTCCCCCACTACATGCCTTCTTAGTCACTCCATGGTCCTCCATCAGCCAGCTCCCCACCATGACTACCAGCCCCCCCACATCTCTATCGGGCACGCAAAACTCAAAACAGACAACCAGTTTACCTATCTCGGCTGCACCCATCATTTCATCGGATGCAAGGATCGACAACGAGATAGACAACAGACTCGCCAAGGCAAATAGCGCCTTTGGAAGACTACACAAAAGAGTCTGGAAAAACAACCAACTGAAACCTCACAAAGATTAGCGTATACAGAGCCATTGTCATACCCACACTCCTGTTCGGCTCCGAATCATGGGTCCTCTACCGGCATCACCTACGGCTCCTAGAACGCTTCCACCAGCATTGTCTCTGCTCCATCCTCAACATTCATTGGAGCGACTTCATCTCCAACATCGAAGTACTCGAGATGGCAGAGGCCGACAGCATCGAATCCACGCTGCTGAAGATCAAACTGCACTTGGTAGGTCACATCTCCAAAATGGAGGACCATCGCCTTCCCAAGATTGTGTTATATGGCAAGCTCTCCACTGGCCACCGAGACAGAGGTACACCAAAGAAGAGGTATAAGGACTGCCTAAAGAAAGCTCTTGGTGCCTGCCACATTGACCACCGCCAGTGAGCTGATATCGCCTCAAACCGCGCATCTTGGCGCCTCACAGTTCGGCGGGCAGCAACCTCCTTTGAAGAAGACCGCAGAGCCCACCTCACTGACAAAAGACAAAGGAGGAAAAACCCAACACCCAACCCCAACCAACCAATTTTCCCCTGCAACCGCTGCAACCGTGTCTGCCTGTCCCGCATCGGACTTGTCAGCCACAAACGGGCCTGCAGCTGACGTGGACATTACCCCTCCATAAATCTTCGTCCGCGAAGCCAAGCCAAAGAAAAGAAGAAAGAAGTTAAAAAAAACAAGTTAATTATAAATTTCCTACTCAGTGCTGCATGTCCTGTGTGGAACTCCAGTCAATAGTTCAGATTCTATCACCAATGTGTATATGTACAGATGGTAGTGTAGGATGACTGTGATTGGCTGAGAGTGTAGCCACACCTACTGGCAGGTCTTAAAGGATTGCTCCGAGCCAGACCAGGTCTTTCTGGACTGGCCGACCTACTTGTGATATGCTCCAGTCTTTTAGTTAATAAAAGCCTTGGTTTGGATCAACAAGTCTTTGGTTCTTTCGACGCGCACTACAAGTACCATCCCTCTCGACCGCTGAATTAAAGTGAATTAATTCCAGCCTGGATCACTTGATCTATATATCCTAATCAGCTGCCTGTTGATCTGAGCTTTACAACTCCAACTGCCTTGTCACCTGACTCCAATTGCCAGGAACAGCCTTCAGATAAAAATCCCTGTCTGCTGCAATAGCCCCCTCCAAGATTGCAAGAGCACAAGTGAGCACAAGTGATTGATAACAAGAAAAAAAAGATAGTATTACAAATGTACAATATCAAGTGTCCCTTCAGGTGTTGAAATATTGTGCATAATGAGCTGGCCAGTGTACTTTTCTCCTAGACCTTGTTTTTACAGGAGGAGATATTGCAGGTGGAGATGTGTCACCTCCATCAGACGTAGTGGTAGTTGTGTTTTTGTTTAGTGGCACAACCAGTTCATTCTTGGTCACCGGTGTAGCTAAAAACTCATCCTCTAAATGACCAATTTTAAGGTGGTCAATGCTAAATGAATGAAGAAGTGTATCACCTAAGATGCTAAGACCATGACAACCTATTCAAAAGCCGCCCCCCCCAAGTCCCGATATGAAATTGAGCAAATGGGCTCTCATGTGCTCACCCTTCACAAGAAACATCAAAGGTAGTTTATTGAACACGCACCCTTGCTATGCAAATTTGCTTTGTCACATATGCTTGTATTATAAACATGGCTACATATAATTGGCCCTGTAATGCTTTCAGAAATTAGAACAATGCGAAAAAGACAACATAAATTTCTTTTGTTGATTCACTGCAAACAAAAAGATGACCAATTAATTCAGAGCTTTGAAAGGAAAGATCTAAATCAGGTATTAAATAAAATCACAAAAAGCAACATACCAAAAAATCCAGAGAATTTTCTTCTAAGTAATATAAAAAGTAAAGAATTAGGCCTCAAACTGGATGAAGCACAAAAAAGATTTATTATGATAGCCTTAGCTGTAGCAAAAAAATGTATAATGTCAACCTGGAAATCAAAAGAGAGCCTGAGAGTACAGCAATGGTACATGGAAATGAATAACTGTATTCCATTGGAAAAAATAACATATAATTTAAAAAATAAAGTCACATTATTCGAACAAATTTGGGAACCGTACATGGTACACAACAGAGACGGCTTGCCTCGGACCTCCACCCCCTAAAATGATAGAACGAGAAGAAGATGAAATGAACTGACCCAATGTGTAAAAGTAGATGACACAATTTTCTAGTTAATTTTCATTGTGTGATGACATTGTTTAATGGGTTTATTGTATTGTATATGTTGAATGTTTAGTGGGTTTGGAGGGGGGTGGGAAGGAGGGAGGGAAGGGAGGGGGGAAAAAGGGTGTGTATATTCAAGAGGAAAATGTTTGTGTGTATTTTGGTTAATATGGTTCACAGTGTGAAAAAGAAAAGATTTTTAAAAAAGAAAAAAAAAGAAAAGCGTGGGTGAATCCCTATTCGGAATTAACAGGGAACAATGCTCTCTCAGGTGAAGAAATGGAATTCAAATTTGTTCATAAATTTTCACAAAACAAACTTCCAGGATAAACAAATTTCCTGATTTGTTTGCTTTTTCGTTTGTGACGATTATTGAAGGTTCTCTTTTGTTCTCACCTTCTATTGCTTCTTTGTCTTAAGGTGTGTATTTCATACCATTAACTTCCTTCTCCCTCCAGCACTGCGGAGCTTACTAGACAATGCCCCCCACGCCACATGGACAGCAGGAAATTTGAGCTGATATTTGATAAGGAGGGAGAAATCAATGCCAATTAATAACCTACACACGCTGATTCAGCTGTACATGGAGGGAGCTAGGTGTCTGAGCCCGGTCGAGTTAACTCACCAATTGCTTTGGGACAGTGTGAAAGCACAACCTGCTCCCGCATTGTCACTGCTGGAGATGGAACCCCCCACCCTTAAAATCCCGAGTTACCCGGGGTAACATCTGGGGTGTGAAAGGCTCCCGGGGTCAGTTTGCACTGCAAATTTTCTTCTTTTCTAAGAGGTTGGCAGGAAGAGAGAGAGAAAGAGAGAGAGGAATTATAAAGGGAGGAGAGAGCAATTGGTTCCCTGTATCAGCTGCGGAGGGTGGGCTCATCCTTAGTAGCCGAGTGCTTCGTAGCTGCACACAACCAAAGTGAAAACAAGAGACGAAAAGCAGGAGGAGATGGTTCATATCTGCCCTCCCCCACTCCATTCAAACAGAAGATGTCTAATTGGAATTTTCAGTTTAACTTATCTCACCTTCATACATTTTCCTGAAAAAAAATTTTTAATTTACATTTTTTGTTTAACTTAGACATACAGTAACAGGCCATTTCAGCCCACGAGCCCGTGCTGCCCAACTACACCCGATCAACCCCCAACCCCCCCCCACCCCATTATATTTCTGAAGGGTGGGAGGAAACCGGACCCCTGTCCCCAGGGGAAACCCATGCAGACACAGGGAGAATGTCCAAACTCCTTACGGACAGTGCCAGATTTGAACCCGAGTCAGGGCCACCTTGCTAACTGTGCTCCCATTTCCTGCACCATTGGACCTGGCTATGTTTGCTACTTTCTCCAGGACACTGCAAACATCAGTGTCCATCATCTTTCCAGGCTTCTCTCAATGCCCACTGACTGAGGAATCAGCAAAGAAATTGCGACCGGTGCACCAAGGAAATTAATGTGCGCACAAGAGGTCAGTGACCTAAAATAATGTAGTAATTAATAATTTTACTTATTCCAGAAACTTTAATTATAATAATAATCTGCATTATTGTTAATAATTTATTTTGACATTGCATCACATAAAAATAAGACATACTCATTGATGTTTTATTTACTGGAACAACACACTGAACAAAGCAGTTCAAAGTATAGAATAAAATCTTAAAAAAACATGCCAATGCAGTTTTATTAGCCATGAGAGATAGGCTGGGCCAAAATGATTTTGAAATAATTTCAAGTTTACATTCACACAAGCATTCAGTGCGCACATACTTTTGTCACAGGGATTAAAAAAGCACAACATAAAATTTCTGCGTACACTGACCTCTAAAAGTTAGAGGGAACATTAGTTTGAACCTATGTGTTAGGTGGAATAAGGTTATTGGGCAGGTGTCCAAACGGAGTAGAAAACACAGTTGTAATTCCTTTCCCATTTCCCAGACGCACATTCACTTCAGGAAAGGCTTTGATTCCATATTGGCCACCAACTAGCAATAATTACAGCACTTAGCCTACGCAGTGCTGCATAAAAATGGGGTTTCTGAACAGCTTGAGAAGCTGGGAGCTGCTAAACCGCAGCACCACCAGGATCCAATGTGCATGTTGCTGTTTCTTCAGTTTCCACCACCTTCGTCGCCTCTGCTTGGTAATTAGGGACAGTAACATCAAGGTTCAAACCAAGAGCACAAGTGTTTGGGTCAGGCAGTGTGAGTGGCAGAATGCTGCCTTGGAAATTCCACCATGGCCCAACGTAGCAGCCATTGCCTGTTCAGCCTTGGATGTTACTGAAACAGCTTTGGAATTTCGAGTCAAATAAAAGTACTGTTTTTTTTTGTGTAGCACGAGAGTCCAATAACATGAGTACAATGTACATATGCGCCAACATTTTCACTTGCTGGAGCCAAACAGGTTGAAATAATATGACAGAAGTGATCCTGGTTTGCAAAGAAATAACAAATATAAAAGCTAGATAGATAATAAATATTCTCAGTTACGGTTAGTGCAAGGCCAAAAAAAAAGTGGTGATCTAATCAAGATTCAAGATTGAAGGTACAATTCATTTTCATTGTAATAAAACATTGTCACGTTGCATGGAAGTGCCTCTGCCCGCTGCAAGGCAGACCGATTCGCCATCGGCAGAAATTGCCGGAACTCCTCCGTGCAATTTTGCAGGCAGGTATTTTTGTGATGGCGGAGAGGTTTATGGTCAGGGTAGGAAGGTGAGGTTCAAGAGCCCGACTGGCGGTGGGGGGAGTTGTTCTTGAAAGTAAAGGTGCTGGTCTTCAGGTTCCCAAACTCTCCCCAAAGTGAGAAGAGGTTGTGATCAGGTTCTGTGACGTTGGCCGCCTTCTCGTGGCAGCGCCTCACATGTTGTCTTCGGTGACGGGATGTCAGAACCTTTGATGGACCTGGCTATGTTTGCTACTTTCTGCAGACTTCTATGATTCTGGGCACTTGAATGACAAAAACCAGGCCTTGATGCAACCAGTTAGTATAGTTCCCACAGTGTCAAAGTTTGATAGAGTATTTGGCAACATGCCAAATCTCCTCAGCATTCTTAGAAAGTTTAGGCATTGGTGTGTGTCTCAATGAGCTGGGTCCATCGCTCTGTGGATTTCAAGGAACTTGAAGGTACCAATCGTCTCATCAAGGTGGATACATGTGTGGTCTTTCCTTCCTAAAATCCACAATAAGTTCCTTGGCCTTGTAGGCGTTGAGAGCGAGGCTGTTGTTCTGGTACCGCACGACCAGACTTGCGATCTCCATCCTGTATTCGGACTCATAATTTCTCATTATTCGGCCAGCAATGGAGGTGTCGTCAGTGAATTTATAAATGGTGCTGAAGCCAAACCTGGTGGCGCAGCAATAGCTTGTGGGAAATAGAGCAGGGGTCTGAGCACATAGCCTTGAAATGCCCCTCTGGTGAGTTTGTCAATCTGTGCTGATTGGCATCTACTAATGAGCAGTCAGAATTCAGGCGTAGTAGGTCGAACAGTGTTTCAAATCCCTTTTATTGATCATACGTTTTGCTGGTGTTGATTACAGAGCTGTAGTCAATGAACAACAGCCTGATGTAAGTGTTCTTGTGGTCCAAGGTGATCCAACCTAGAGTGGAGAGCCAGTGAGATGGCATCTGCCACTGACCTGTTGTGACGACATCCAGTGAGTTTAAAAGGAGTCTTGTGGACAGGGCTCTGAGTTTAAGTGGAAAACAGGACCCGGTTTATAAGAAACTTGGTGCACGACATCTTTGGAGCATTGAAAGGAATTGTGGGGATTGGGGTTCCCCAAAGGAGCACATGGAACATCACCAGATGCCAAACCATCTCAATTTCCAACCAATCAAATGGAAGATTATCTTGAATTCGTAGCCCACTTCCAGACTAGGAGGGTTGGTTATCCGCACCCTTTCCACACAGAGGCAAAAATGCTGGGGAACCGCTGGGAGGAAGTGGACGCAGTGGCAGCTCGAGGCAGAACGGCTGCTGCGAGCGAACGTGTTAGCGTCAGTGCCCAGTGGCAGCTGATGGCCAAATTCTCAAAGGCCTTGTCTTTAATTGCACACAAGCTGTTACTGTGTGGTTACTTTCTTTACAAAGGGCCATTGCCAGCAGACTACACCTTGTTAAACAATTAATGAGTCACTGGACCAAAAAAAACTTTGCCTACTGGAAGTATCTTGTTAGAAATATAATGATAACTTCCCAACCAGATGAATGAAGGCAGGAAAGAGAAGTGTGATCGTTTAGTTTAACATTGGCAACTTGCAATGACCTTGCACATTCTTGCAGTGCATTAGGAACAGCAAATAAAACTGGTCTCACAATCCAATGAGGCAATGTTCAGATCAATCCTTGGTCAAGTCTATTTGCTTAGGGCCCTCTTGAAAGAGGGAATGGAAACCAAGGGACTTTGGAGGTAATCCAAGAACGTGTCGGGTCCATAGCCAGGTTCACGGACTTCAGAATCAGAATTTCATGTCAAGAATGTGCATCACAAAATTAGTTGTTTTGTGGCAGCATTACAAATGCAAAATTGCTATAAATAGCATTTTAGAAAAATAATAAATTAGCACAAAAGAAGAGAAAATTGAGGTAGTGTCTATGATTCATTGTCCATTTAGAAATCTGATGGCAGAGGGAAAGAAGCTTCTTGAGACATCACCTCTTGTGAATGCCTTTGTGAAGACCGATGCCCGTGATGCGGCTGGCCGAGCTCACAACTCTCTGGAGACTTCTCCTGTCCTGTGCGTTAGCACCTCCATATTGGACAGTGATGCAACCAGTCAGAATGCTGTCCACAGTACCCCTGTAGTAATTTGCAATAGTCTTGCTGTTATCAGACTCTTAAATAGACCTTTCATTGAGATATAGGGGAAGAGATTTAGGATTGAGATGAGTTGAAATGTCTTCACTAAGAGGGAGGTGAGTCGATGGAATTCCCCAGCATACAAAACAGCAAAGAGAATTTCAAGGCTTAGTTGTAGAAAGAATGACAACCCTTGCACCTAATATCAACAACCTCCATTTTACTTGATCAAAATTAAATATTCCATACACTCCAACAATGGACTTCAGGGTCCCAGTCCAGTTTCCTGAAAGTGGCAACACAGATTAATAGGACAGTGAAGAAGGCATCTGGTATGCCATCCTTCATGGGTCAGGGCAGAGGATAACAGAGTTGACACATTACACTGCCACTTTATGAAGCATGGGCCAGTATTGTGTTGAGTTCCGATTGCCACACTACTGGAAGAATGTGAAGACGTGTTGGAGAGAGGGCAGAGGAGATTCACCAGGATATTGAATGCGTTGATGAAGGGCTCAAGTTCAGAATGTTGCTTAAGAAATGTATGTCGTTCCTCCAGCTGCTACCCCTCCACCATCAGACTCCTCAATGACAAACGCAATCAGAGACTCATTTAAGGACTCTCACTTGTGCACTTCACTGATTTCCTTTTTTGATAACATATAGATGCAAGATTCAAATTATTTTTTAAATAATGTAGATATGCAAGATTCATATAACAGAAGAGATTTTATTTACTGATGTCTTCCATCATCTCAGGAAGCTGTTCAGACACACTCTACACATATACATATGCCCCATAGTGGTGCAATACAGTTATTACAGTGAGAAGGGTGTATTCTTACATGGTTACAAAATAGTTCATATTATCATGACTATATAACAGCAAGGTTTACCCTTTGCAGTTCCAAACAGTCTCGAGGTCTCCTTGCCATGACTGTCCCATCAGTAGTGACCAGGCCTCAAATCATGGTGTTCTGCAGAAGATCCATGAGCTTTAAGATCAAACTCTTAAATAGACCGCTCATTGATTAAAAAAAAGATGCCCCTGCACTTTTCTTTCAGCCAGATCAAGACCACCCTGATCATCGCTCAGGCTTCTGTTGTGGTCATGGTCACAGAATGCGTTTACTTTGTTTGCCAGTCCAGCGCCCCTACCAAGGCAAGAAACAGAAGCAAAAGAGAGTCTCTTCAGAGACATCGAGTGTTTGTGGATCCCACCACCTGCTCCATTGCCACTAACTCCTGTCTCTCTCTACAGCCGCGCAACCTCTTGTCTGTTGCAGTGATGAGCATGAACTTTAAGCATCCAAGACACCTTGGTTCTAAACCCCCCGCTGCAATTGGGGTGCCCAAGGACCTTCGAGAGTGGGCTCGATCTTAAAATTCGAGGGAATATTGGATAGGTATATGGATGGGAGAGGTACGGAGGGCTTTGGACCACTGGGTCAAGGCAAGAAAAAGTGGTTCGGCACAGACTAGAGGAGCCGAAGTGGCCTGTTTCTGTGCTGTAATTGTTCAATGGAGAGCCAATTTCATTCATGTTTCTCCCTAACCTTCAGTCCAAACAATTGCCTTCCTCAGCCTTAAGTAGACTGAGTGTCTCAGCGTTCTCAAACCCTCTACAGTAGAACATTCCAATGGCTCTCAACCCTCCAAGGAGAGAAGATGCTCCTCATTGGGTAATTCTGGCATCTCTGGTCACGACCACTCAAAGCGGGGAAGAACCACTCAGAATGGTACAAACCTATGCAGTGGAGAAATCCCGCGCAAATGACAGAAGAGGTTCACCACCTTACCCGCCCCCATCCGTGGAAGAGTCTGTGGCTCCCACCTCACCACCATCAGTTCACCTCAGAAGCCACAGAACTAGGCAGGAAGCAAATCATTCTTGATCACAAGGGGGTGGTGAAGGAGGAGAGGAAAGAGGAGACAGTGAATCAGGAGACAGTCTAATTTTCTTTTACATTGTAGTTCTACAAGGGTGAGCGAAATGGTTAGCGCCACGCTGTTACAGCGCCAGCGACCTGGGCTCGAATCTGGTGCTGTCTGCAAGCAGTTTGTACATTCTCCCCGGGGGTTTCCTCTGGGTGCTCCGGCTTCCTCCCACCCTTCAAAAACATATGGGGTTTGTAAGGTCAGTTGGATGCAATTTGGCAGCATGGGCTTGTGGGCCAGAAGGGCCTCTTACTGTATGTCTAAATTAAAATTAAAGATGTAGACCATTTGGAGCTGTCATCCACAACATGATAGCAGACTAAATATATTATTGGAAATAGTGTACTTCTAATGCTGAGTAGCATTGCTGAATATTTTGAATCCTTCATTAACCTCATGACAGATTGACTAACAAGATAATTTTTCCAAAAGTAAACTTGATTCATAATAAAAAATATATAAAGGAAAACAATGCAAAGTCTTTAGTGTCATATTCCTTTCTGCAGTGCTAGCTATTAATTAGATTACTTAGTACTAATGTCACAAATGTGACCTCCTTGGGTTTCACCCCCTTCAGCTGTTTAGGGTTTTACCCCCTTCAGCAATTTAAGTGGCTTCCTCACCAGTCTTAGACTCTCAATGTCCGGTAGTGGAAGGACCTGAGACTGTCTCCAGTTTCCGTTAAATTCTCCAAACTGCTCTCCCCCCCCTCCCCAATCTTCCATCTGTCTCCTTTCCGCTAGTTCTCTATCTTTCCTTTACCCTCCTTCCCTCCTTTCACTCTCTCTTCCCTTTCCCCTCCTTCCACGAAAGGTAGTGGTCACACACAAGAGCATCACAGTCAAAACCCTCCCGCCATCGAGAATATTGATCTACAAGGAACGCTGCCGACAGAGAGCAGCAGCAATCATCGAGGATCCACACCACCCAGCGTGAGCTCTGTTATCTCTGCTGCCATCAGGAAAGAGGCACTGGTGCCACAAGACTTGTGCCACCAGGTTCAGGAACAGCTGCTACCCTCCACCGTCAGACTCCTCAATGTCAGACTCCTCAATTAGAGACTCATTTAAGAACTCTTACCTTTGCACTTTATTTTTTTCTCTGCATTGCCCAGTCCACTGATGTTCGGCTCGGTCTGCCACAATAGTGTAGATCTACCAGTGGCCACCCATTTTAATTCCCTATACTATTCCCTTGCTGACATGTCTGTTCATGATCTCATGCACTGCCAGACTGAGACCACCCACAAATTAGAAGAACAATGCCTCATCTTCCGGCTGGGCGCCCTCCAAACGGATGGCATTAATATTGATTCTCTGGTTTTTGGTAACCCCACCTTCCCCATCACTTCTCCCATTCGCCCCCCCCCCCCTTCGTTTTCCCCCAGCTTCGTCTCTCTCCCTTCTCCCTCTATCTCCTTTCACACAGACAAAATCAATTCTCACCTCTCCCCATATCATATCATTTGTTGGTCTGGAGCCCTCCCCCAGCCGGTACTGTCTCTCTTCTGAGATTTCCTGGGCTTTTTTTTTGCTTAATCTTTGCTAATTTCTTGAAGAAGTCGGCACTGTTGGCATGGCGCCTAGTGCAACGCCTTTACATCACCAGTTGGGACCGGACCTGGGTTCAAATCCCGCGCTGTCTGTAAGGAATTTGTACATCCCCCACCCCCACCATCTGCGAGGTTTTTCTCCGGGGGCTCCAGTGTCCTCCAACCCTTCAAAAACGTACAGGGGAGTCAGTTAATGAGCAGCTCAGACTCGTAGGGCTGAATTGGCCTGTGACAATGCTGTATGACTAATTAATTTTTTTGTTAAAAATGGGCTCAGGGCCGAGATGTCCCCAATATACTGTTTCTTTGTCTCCTAAGGACACTGAAAGACCGGCTGAGTTCCTACAGTGTGTTTTATCCGTAATAAGGCTACTGTTTCTAAACCAGCCTTTACTCATGTGGGCAATGGCTCATGACATTCACATTCCAGGGGTTCCTTCCATCTGCTGAGATATTTTTGGAAAACATTGCAGCAAGATACTACTTTACCGATGCCTCTCAAGCAGATGGAAAGGAAATCCTAAACTGTGAATGTCATAAGCCATTCCCACATGAGTGAAGGCTGGTTCAGGAACAGTGGCCACATTACAAAGCAGCTCCTGTGAAGTTTGCTTTGGTAGAGGCAAGCCCAGTCTTTAGCAGGGTTTGATTTGATTGCGGCAGGAAGCTGAGAAGCTCGCAGGTTTCTGTTTCAACAACAGCTAATTAATGCATTTCCTCGCCAACTGCAGAGAGCAAATGATTCATTGAGGAAGTGTGACAACGACATTAAAACAAATATCAGTCTTTTCTGAGGCCCATAACATTTGGAACCACGACGTGAAAGGGCCACAATCAAAGCTGAGATCAGCGTTTATCACTGGTAGCCTTTTGCCGCACAAATAAGCCTTTCAGAGTGTCCTAATGCATTCGAACTTACAATTAATGGATCAAAAAGAACGGCAGGGTTTCTTGGCTTGTGAAGTAACCCAAAATCAATTATTGACAGTGGCTTAGTGCCGCGTCTTGTCTTGTATTTCGAAGGCCCTGCTTACCTCAGCAGAAATCTAATGAGCTCCCAAGAAAGGGAGCTGGGAAGAAGCACAAGCCATTTCTGACTCTGTGGATTAGCACTGATGCCTCTCTGTCACAGCCTTCCCAACTGGGTTTTTCTGATGTTGGCTTGGCGGATGATTTATTCATTTTCTTTAAGGGTGAAGCTGGAGCAAGATATCGGGATTAATTCCCCCATTGTGCACTTCCATGGAATTCTGTCTAAACAACAAGCAAAGTGGACACACACTGATTATGGAGCCATTCCAGCACAAAACAGGCCCTTCAGCCCACTACGACAATGTTGACCATCCTAGTTAATTCCTCTTTCCAACAGTTGTCCCGCAGCCTGTCACAGTGCCGGCGATCGGGACCGTGGTTCGAATCCCGCGCTGTCTGTAAGGAATTTGTACCTTCTCCCCGTGTCTGCATAGGTTTCCTTGGGGCTCTCCGGTTTCCTCCCACTGTTCAAAACGTACCGGGGGTGTAGGTCAGTTGGGTGCAATTGGGTAGCATGGGCTCGTGGGCCGAAAGGGCCCGTTACCGTGCTGTATGAATATATCTGAAATAAATTTTTTAAAACCCCCCACTATGACAAAGCAGACCATCTTAGTTAATTTCCCTTTCCAACAGCTCTCCTATAACTTTCTATGTCTTGGCAGTTCACGTCCCCCATCTAGATTCTTCTTAAATGTTGTGTGAATTTCTGTTGTGTGTTCCAGACTGCAGCCATCCTCTGGGTGGGTGGGCTGTTCCAAAAGAAGGACATGGTCATAAGTTACCATATATGTATTAAAAATATATATATTTTTTATGATTTAAACGATATTGCAAAAATAACAAAGGCAACCACAGAATGGTAACCTATGACCATGTTGTCCATTTGGAATGGCCGCCCTCTCTCTGGATGAGGGAATTCTTCCACAAATGCCCTCTTGCCCATCAACCCTTATTCAGTATTTATCTTTTTACTTATTCCTGATGAAGGGCTCAGATCCAAAACATTGATTTTTCTTTTACTTCTTATGTATAGTGTGTGATCTGCTGAGTTTCTTCAGCACATTTATGTGTTACCTTCAACCCCTTACCTTCAACCTATGCCCTCAGGTTATGGAGATAGGTTTCTTACCTTCTACACTTGTTTTTTCCCCCTTTTAATTTTTACATTCCTCTGCTCTAAGGAAAATGAATCCAGTCTCTCCTAACTCAATCCCAGACAACATCCTAATGCATCCCCAATGCACCCTCTCCAGTCCAATCACACCCTTTCTGACACCTGCAGATCAGAACTGCAGGCCGTACTTCAGCTGTAGCCTAGAGTTTCTAAAATGATCCCATAACATTCCTGTTCCTTTGAGGATTTCCCCTGAATTTGTCAAAGATGTTCTCCGTTCAAACAGAAGATAGGATTGGGGACATTTGGTCAGAGTGTTACAATGGGTGGAGGGGGAGGGAAGACTTGAATCAGGGTTTCAACCTGAAGTATCAACTGTCTGTCCTTTTCCCTCTGTGGATGCTGCCTGACTCATTGAGTTTATTTGTTCATTTTGCTCCAGCTATCAGTATTTTCAGTTTCTCATCTCCACTTCCCATATTAATTCTGAACAGCCTAGCAATTATTTTCCCCATCACTCTCTGATTGAAAGAATTAATTTCTACCCAAATGAATTATTTAATCAAACAACACCTCTGTCTGACCACTCCTTAATCTTGTTGCTTCCAGGATATTTTAAATTGAATATAGCATGGTAACAGGCCCTTTTGCTGCCCAATTATAACCAATCCCCATACGACTTTCAACGGTTGGGGGGAAACTGGAGCCCCCAGAGGAAACCCACTCAGACACGGGGAGAATGTACAAATTCCTTACAGACAGCATGGGATTCGAACCCCAGTCGCTGGCACTGTAACAGCATTGCACTAACCACTGCACGAACTGTGCCAAGATGATGTTAAAAATAAAATAAATATATATAGTAAATGCTGGAAATACCCAGTATAATCTGCTGGATCTTCTCATCCGCCTCCCACTCTTCCCCCAGCCTTTCATTCATTCACCCGGCTTTTCACTCACACCTTGTGGAAGGCTTCAGGTACAAAATGTCGGTAATATATCTTTACCTCCAATGGACGACGCGAAACCGGCTGGAGTCCCTCCAGCATTTTCTGAGTTTTGACTGAGATCACGGCAGCAACAGACTTTTGCAAGAGAAACAGAGAAGGTTTCAGGTCTGCTTCAGACTCTGGTCGGACCATCACAATCCTGTCCCTCCACTTTACCACGTAAACTGTTCGTCTGCCCCTCAAGGTAGAGCTGGGAAGGTCCGGTCCTGGCCGAACATTCTTCGAGCTGCACTCAGGGCGGGTCAACAGTGATTTTTACTGCAGTTGCTTGGTTTGTTTTGAGAATATTTCACTTCCTTGACATTGCAGATGGAAAATGGATGCTGCATCTCACACACCTACATTTCCACCCTGCATTGACCCTGGTTTGAAATAAGACCTGCTGGCTCAGATCAGAATCTTTGGCTGTTTTGCTCTCTCCACAGATGCTGTTTGATTTGCTGAAATCTCCAGCATTTCCTATTTTTGTTTCAGATTTAACAATTACAGGGTTTTTTTTTATTTTCAGATTTGACCACCCATCCTTTAGGCACAGACCTTCTGCCAGGTCAGGCCACCTCAAAGGAAACCAATGCTATTGTGTGTACTGCAGACTCCCAGAGACAACAGCAGGTCCTTTCAAACTGCCGTGTAAAATGGGGTTAACCAGGAAATTTGTCCAGTTAGCGCCCCATTTAGAAAAGGGTCTGACCCGGCCAACCCTGACGGAACCCAACCAGGTCCCTGACCTATCTCAGAGGTAGTCGGGGAACCCAGTTAAACTTACCCAGGTCACGTCCACAGGCGATTTGAAAACAAAAATGGCCGATCTGGTGATGTTGGCGCCTGCGTGCGTGCATCACCGGGCAGCCAACCTCCAAACATCCGGCGGTACTTCCGCTGAGTACGTGACGTATCATTGCGGGGGCGGGATCCTCCTTAAAGCCCCTAATTGCATCTGGGTCCCAGGAGGGCCGCCCCAGTTGCTGCAGTTTAAAAGAAGCTATTGAGTTTGTAATCAGTAAGGTGCCTATACCTGACTGACAGGCTCAGGTTTGCCCAGACAGCACAAAGACCTCTCTCCAATGGTATTGTACAGGTGAATGGGGAAATGGAGTTCTTGGTTTAAAGACACAATCCCTGTCTGCTCTCTAAAGGTCAGAAATACTGCTTAAAGGAACCCCATTAAATTAACTGATGGAATAAAGCATATAATTTTGCAAGAAAGAATATATATATAGTATAAGAGCATTTTCTCCTGTGGCTAATATTTCATTGGCCCCACTTTAAATTTAAATGTAACATTTTTAAAATTAGTTTTTAAATGTAGACAGGCCCTTCCAGCCCACGAGCCCATGCCATCCAAGCACATTTTGAAAGGTGGGAGGAAACCGGAGCACCCGGAGGAAACCCACGCAGACACGGGGAGAATGTACAAACTCCTTACGGACAGCGCAGGATTCAAACCCGGGTTGCCAGTGCTGTTACATTGTTGTGTTAACCTCTACACCAACCGTGCCTCCCCATATTCTCTATCTTAAGGGGGTTGTAGCTTCATTGAATTCAGTTTAGTAACAGTTCTATTTACAAAGCCTAGGTACTGTATATTTAAAGCTGCAAACCCACTACAATTATTTAATTGCTATATGTAGCACTGACTTACCATTGTGAATTAATATTACAAAATGGGATACATCAGATCTTTAACTTAAATCCACATCTACTGACAGTTTTTTAAAAATAAAATCTTGTTCTCACCAGTAACTTGGCGCAGAAAACATCAACATTTCACAGAGTATCTTGTTACAGAGAGGGACAGTTCTCCCCTCCGGCTCACTGCAGATGGAGAACCTCTTGCTTGATGGTGTGAAAGGCCAGAAATTTTAAAAGGGCTCTTTCCTTCTGATGGTTCTCTGTGAAATGGATATGGGATTAAAACTAAGTGCCAGACTTTCTTCCAAACATGCGCTGACTAAGCTCAGGTGGTTTAACAATAATGAGGTAAAAGCCCGAAATTCTGAAAGCCAGACACAATCTTCCCTAATTCTGCTGGGCGGCACGGTTAGCGCCACACTGTTATGGTGCCAGCGATTGGCACTTGGGTCTGTGAGGAGCTTGTACCCTCTCCCTGTGTCCATGTGGTCTTTCCCCGGGGGCTCCGGCTTCCTCCCATGGTTCAAAAACGTGCCGGAGGGGTGGTTTGTAGGTCAATTGGGTGTAATTGGCTGGCACGGGCTCATGGGCCAAAGGGGCCTTTTGCCGTGCTGTATGTTTTAATTTAAAATTTAAATTTAAAAGTCCATGCTAAATATCCTTATTAGCGGGAGAAGCACTGGACTCAGCATCAGCATCATTCACAGGAATCACCCCTGGATTGACCTTATATTGACCAGTTTGTCTCCATTTATATCAGTGGTTCTCAACCTTTTTCTTTCCGCTCACATCCCACTTTAAGTATTCCCTATGCCATCAGTGCTCTGTGATTAGTAAGGGAATGCTTAAGGTGGGATGTGGGTGGAAAGATAAGGTTTGAGAATCGCCGTTTTAATCGTCCCTAATTGACTCGTTATGTGCACGGTTTCAGAACTCCAAAGGAAATGGGTCAATGGCAATTTTTCTCAAGCAAAATATTTCAGTAACAATTCTCAGCCTTCCCTTCCCACTCACATCCCACCTGATGCAATCCCTTACTAATCACAGAGCCCCGATGGCACAGGGATTACTTAAAGTGGTAGGTGAGTGGAAAGAAAAAGATGGAGAACCACTGATTTACATGAAACAGCAGTCCCCATAAAGACTCCCTCTAGTTACAAACTTCCTCCACCCCCGATGTAAATCCAGATTTAGAGGGCACCCGAGAAACAAAAATCTATTTTGACAAGAATTCCCACACGGAGTAACCATACCTAAAGGAATTCAACCACACAAGCCAAAACAAAATAGACCAATTTTGTTTCAATATTCCTCCTCACAGTAATGCATATATTTATAGAGAAGCATCCAGGCAATCCAACTCATAGAGCAGGTAGTGTTAGGATTGGATGTAAGGATTTGATTGCAGGGTAGGTTTATAGAGGTTGCATGGGCCAAGGGGTCTGTACTGTGCTGTATTTTGCATCCTCCTCTGACCAGGTCCACATTTCAGGGACGCTGCCATCTCTTCACCATATCTGGTGTCTTTTATTACCATAAACAGAACGCACGTTTCATGTTACAGACCCGAGACCAAAACTTTGGGGAGGGGGTTATGGCGTGGCTGCCTTTATTAGGGGAATCAAGGGGAAGGAGCCACAGGTGCAATCAGCAAGGGGTGGGCCAGCCAAGCATTAACAGTGGCTCCACCACACTTCCGAATTAGGGGAGCGTGAGATTCGGAGGGGAACTTGCAGGAGTCGGTGTTCTCTTGTGTCCACTCCCCTTGCCCTTTCTAGTATCATAGTGTTCTGACTGGCTGGATCACGGCCTGGTATGGGGACCCTAATACTTCTGAGCAGAAAGTCCTCGAAAGGTAGTGGAGACAGCCCAGTACATCACAGGCAAAACTCTCCCCACCGTTGACAGAATCTACCAGGAGTGCTGCCATCGGAGAGCAGCAGCAATCATCAAGGATCCAGCACACGCTCTGTTCTCACGAACACCAGGAAACAGGTACCGGTGCCACAAGACTCGCACCACCAGGTTCAGGAACAGCTGCTACCCCCTCCACCATCAGACTCCTCAACGACAAACTCAGTCATTTACAGACTCTTACTTTGCACCTGATTTATTATTGATTTTTTTTTTCCGAATTGCAAACTCAGTTCACAGTTTTTCTTTGTTTCCATTTCTCTCTTTTGTACATGTATCTTTTCTTCAGTTTTGCACTACCAATAAGTAGAAATTCTGCCTGGCCCTCAGGAAAAACCATCTCAGGGTTACAGGTGATATTATGCATGTATTCTGACAATAAATCTGAACTTTGAACATGCTGTATATGCATTTGAAATAAGTATATATATAAACATTTTATAATTTTATACTTGGTTACTGTTCATCAATCTCACAGCCTGCGGGAAGAAGTTATTTCCCAGCCTGACAGTCCTGATTTTGATTCTCCTGTTGATGGTAGTGAACCAAAGATACTGCGTGCTGGATGAAGTCCTCGATCATTTTTTTTAAATTTTAGTTTAGACACCTAGCACAGTAATAGGCCCTTTCGGCCTATGAGCCCGTGCCACCCAATTGACCGACAACCCCGGTAAATTTTGAAGTGTGGGAGGAAACTGGAGAACCCGGAAGGAAACCCATGCAGACAAGGGGAGAATATACAAACTCTTTACAGGCAACACTTGATTTGAACCTAAGATTTTACGAGCCCTATTTAAACATCACTCCCAGTGAATGTCTCCAATCGATCACCAGTGATCTCCGTGGCCATTTTGATGATCCTCTGTGTTAACTTCTGGCCTGATGCTTTGTACACAGTGATACGCCCAGACAGGACATTCTCAATTGTGCTACTGTAAAATGTTTCTGGACACTTGTCAGAGGTCAATCCTCTTGCTATCCTATAATGAAAGGAAGAAATGTCAAACACCCTGTGCGGAGGGGAAATCATAGACCCAGAGCAGCTGCTTGGAGCAGATTATGAAGTCACACTGCCAGAAGGTGGAAGGTCAGGAGGCTTCAACTCCCAGCAAAATGGTGCTCAAGGTGGAAGGTCAGGAGGCTTCAACTCCCAGCAAAATGGTGCTCAAGGTGGAAGGTCAGGAGGCTTCAACTCCCAGCAAAATGGTGCTCAAGGTGGAAGGTCAGGAGGCTTCAACTCCCAGCAAAATGGTGCTCAAGGTGGAAGGTCAGGAGGCTTCAACTCCCAGCAAAATGGTGCTCAAGGTGGAAGGTCAGGAGGCTTCAACTCCCAGCAAAATGGTGCTCAAGGTGGAAGGTCAGGAGGCTTCAACTCCCAGCAAAATGGTGCTCAAGGTGGAAGGTCAGGAGGCTTCAACTCCCAGCAAAATGGTGCTCAAGGTAGAAGGTCAGGAGGCTTCAACTCCCAGCAAAATGGTGCTCAAGGTGGAAGGTCAGGAGGCTTCAACTCCCAGCAAAATGGTGCTCAAGGTGGAAGGTCAGGAGGCTTCAACTCCCAGCAAAATGGTGCTCAAGGTGGAAGGTCAGGAGGCTTCAACTCCCAGCAAAATGGTGCTCAAGGTGGAAGGTCAGGAGGCTTCAACTCCCAGCAAAATGGTGCTCAAGGTGGAAGGTCAGGAGGCTTCAACTCCCAGCAAAATGGTGCTCAAGGTGGAATGTCAGGAGGCTTCAACTCCCAGCAAAATGGTGCTCAAGGTGGAAGGTCAGGAGGCTTCAACTCCCAGCAAAATGGTGCTCAAGGTGGAAGGTCAGGAGGCTTCAACTCCCAGCAAAATGGTGCTCAAGGTGGAAGGTCAGGAGGCTTCAACTCCCAGCAAAATGGTGCTCAAGGTGGAAGGTCAGGAGGCTTCAACTCCCAGCAAAATGGTGCTCAAGGTGGAAGGTCAGGAGGCTTCAACTCCCAGCAAAATGGTGCTCAAGGTGGAAGGTCAGGAGGCTTCAACTCCCAGCAAAATGAATCTTGCTGCTTCACAAATTCATGGCAAACACTTTTTATCTGCTTGTCTTGATCCCACAGGGTTGTCCGTTGCGTGGTTTGCCTTCCAACTGACCTGCCTCTCCATACGTGTGTGTGGAGAGTTTCTCAACAGCTGGAGGATGGCAGGGAATCCTGATCTGCGGAGTAAAACACGAGGAAAACTGGTGCTTCTCAAAGTATCACACAGCTAAATCAGAATCAGGATTTATTGTCATGAACAAGTGATAAAATTCAGTGTTTTGCGGCAGCGTCACAGTGGAAATGCTCAATCTTAACCATCTTACAACGTTACTGTAAATAAACAAATAGTAGTGCATCGAGTCCACGCTGCTGAAGATCCAGCTGCGCTGGATGGGTCACGTCTCCAGAATGGAGGACCATCACCTTCCCAAGATCGTGTTATAGGGCGAGCTCTCCACTGGCCACCGTGACAGAGGTGCACCAAAGAAAAGGTACAAGGACTGCCTAAAGAAATCTCTTGGTGCCTGCCCCATTGACCACCGCCAGTGGGCTGATAACGTCTCAAACCGTGCATCTTGGCGCCTCACAGTTTGGCGGGCAGCAACCTCCTTTGAAGAAGACCGCAGAGCCCACCTCACTGACAAAAGGCAAAGGAGTAAAAACCCAACACCCAACCCCAACCAACCAATTTTCCCCTGCAACCGCTGCAACCGTGTCTGCCTGTCCCGCATCGGACTTGTCAGCCACAAACGAGCCTGCAGCTGACGTGGACTTTTTACCCCCTCCATAAATCTTCGTCCGCGAAGCCAAGCCAAAGAGTGCATGAAAAGTAAGCTAGTGTCTTTGGTTCATTGATTATTCAGGAATCTGATAGCAGCGGGGAAGAAGCTGTCCTTGTGTCATTGAGAGCTTGTCTTTAGGCTCCTGTACCATTTCCCCCATGGTAGCAGAGTGAAGAGGGCGTGGCCTGGGTGCTGGGGGTCTTTGAGGATAGAGGCTGCTTTCTTAAGACGCCACCTCATGTCAATGACCTCGGTGAAGTCTGGTGCCTGTGATGTCGCAGGCCGAGTTAACAACCCTCTAGAGTTTATTGTTGACCTGAGAGTTGGCACCTCCATTGCAGGCAGTGATGCAACCAGCCAAAATGCTCCTGTAGAAGTTTTTGAGAGTCTTTGGAGACATACCGAATCTCCTCAGACACCTTCTTTGTGATTGCATCAACTTGGAGGCTCCAGGACAGATCCTCAGAGATGTTGACACCCAGGAATTTGAATCTCTATAGTCCTTATTCATTCTTTGCATACACTTCTTCTAACCGTACATAATCCTGACACATTTTCCTCCTATATTCTTTACAAATCATCTAAAATTTCCCTGCCTGCTCCTATTAAATTCTGCCCAAAAAATTTCCTCCCATTTATCTCAGTTATCTGAAGAGTTCACCCAAACAATGATTGAACTTGATCACCATAACTCATCCCTGTCTGAGTCCATTCATCAGTCTGAATTAGTTCTTCATCTGTTGAGCTTCACCATTGGTTGGTGCTCAGTGTAGGCAGGTCGTGCGCTAGTCGGCCCCCTTTATTGCCTTGAACTTGGATCCATTTGTGCAGATTTCTCTGCATGGAAACGCTTTTGAGAATGCTGGACTGCATCAGAGATCCCTTGAGTATAGTTTAGCGAGCATCAGGGGCGATCAGCTGGCAATCATCCGGAAACTGGTGCACCATCAGTGATGTCACTTGATGAGCCAATTCCCACAGTTACCAACAGAAATTGGTGATTTAAGTGTGATTGAAGCATTTTACTGCAGAAAGTAAACCAAGGAGACAATTGTCAGCAATTTAGCAACTGAACTGGTCCCTAGTAGGAGATCTAGGATGCTAGAAACTAATTTTCTTCCATTTTCTCCACAAGTATCAATCAGTACATTGTGAACCTCTGAAAAATAGGTTTTAAGACCACAAGACTTTGAGTCTCCCCAATCTGTCAATCTCTGCATTAAATGAGTCCAATGACAGCCTCCATAAGCTCCTGCAGCAACAAATTCCATAGATCTACCACCCCCTGGCTAATGAAATTCCTCCACATCTCTGTTCAAAGCAGATGCCCTTCAATTGAAAGCTGTGGTTCTCAACCTTTTTCTTTCCACTCACATTCCACCTTAAGTATTCCCTCCGCTGTCAGAGCTCTGCGATTAGTAAGGGATTGCTTAAGGTGGTATGTTGGTCGGGAGGGAAGGTTGAGAACCACTGCTCTAGACCCAATTGTTACTGAAATATTTTGCTTGAGAAAAATTGTCATTGGCCCAGTTCCTTTGGAGTTCTGAAACCGTGCACATAACGAGTCAATAAGGTATGATTAAAAGAGTGGTTTTCAAACTTGATCTTTCCACCCATATACCACCTTAAGTAATCCCTTATTAATCATAGAGCAACTATGGCATAGGGAATACTTAAAGTGGGATGTGAGTGGAAAGAAAATGTTTGAGAATCACTGATCTAAAGGTTTTTCCTCTTGTCCTAGACTCTCCCACCATAGGAAACAACCTTTCTACATCTACACTGTCCATGCCTTTGTTTCAATGAGATTCCCCTCCCCCCCCCATTCTCCTAAATGCGGCATGGTTGGCGTAGCGATTAGCACAACACCTTTACAGCTCCAGTGATTGGGACTGGACTGGGGTTCGATTCCCACAGTTGTCTGTAAGGAATCTGTACTTTCTCCCCATGTCTGTGTGCGCTTTCTCTGGGTGCTCCGACTTCCTCCAACCATTCAAAAACGTTCCGCGTGCTGTAGGTTGATGGGGTGTGGATTGGGCAGCATGGACTCCGTGGGTCGAAATGGCCTGTTACTGTGCCGTATACCTAAATCTAAAAAAAACATAAATTCCAACTAATGAGTTGTCAAGCATTCCTTATATGATAACCCTGTCATTCCCGAATCATCCTGGGGAACTTCCTCAATGTCAGTACATCTTTTCTTAAATGAGGTCCAAAACTGCTCATTGTTCTCCAAGTGAGGTCTCACCTTATAAACCCTCCACATCACATCCCTGCTCTTATAGTTGATTGGTCTTGAAATGAATCCCAGAATTGTTTTTGCCTTCTTCAACATCATCTCCACCTTCAAGTTCACCTTCAGGCTGTCCTGCACGAAGACTTCCAAGTCCCTTTGCAGTTGGGTATGATGGTGGTACAGGTACACAATCCTTTATCCGGACATCTAAAATCCGGAAAGCTCCAAAAACTGGCTTTCTTTTCCTGATGCTGGTACAGCGGAGGGAGAAAAAGAGACAGCAGCATGACTAGGTTGGGCAGGGTTGTGGGGGGGGAGAGAGACAGCAGTGCAACTCGGGTGAGCGGGGGGAGAGAGACACCTGCGCGACTGGAAGGGGGCGGATACTGCAGCACAATTTGGGTGGGCTTAAATCTGGGGCAGCTGGTTTTTGTTCTGAAATCTGGAAAAATCCGAAATTCAGAACACACTCTCCCCAAAGGGTTCCGGATAAAGGATTGTGTACCTGTACAACCACTGCAGTATCTATGACTGCCTGCACCTGCCTGCATTCCTACCTCCTACTGCAGGGGGTGACCCACTGTAGCTGCAGGGAGGTAACCTGGCTTCACCTACTCCCTGCCAATCACCGGCCCTGTATAAAAACTCACGCCGGCACTTGGACAGGAGCAGAGCACACTGAGCCAGAAGAGATGCTGAACCTTTCTGGGGAAGTTTTAAGCTAATTAAAGCCTGTAGTACAGCGCTCGTAGTTTGTGCCTGTTTGTTCGCACAGCAGCGCATCACAGGTAGTTACAGTTTTCTCCCCATTTACAAAATAGTCCACCCATTGAATTTTTCTATCAAAGTGCCTGACCATACACTTTCTGGCATTGTTTTTCATTTTCCACTTCTCTGTGCATTCTTCTGCTCTAAGTCCTTCTGCAGCCTCCATGTTTCGTCAACGCTACCTGCTCCTCCACCTACCTTCGAATCATAAGCAAAGTCTCTCATTTGTATCACAGCTACCACATAGAAACAGAAAGGAACAAACCTAACTATTGGATTCAGACACAGCAAGTT